>NC_141873.1:198283620-198592135 GCF_056163025.1 Triticum urartu
CTACATCTGCTAGTCTACCCTGTAAGAGTTCGCATGACTTAATCAACTATGCCAGAGCCCATAATGGCTTGTGGCTGCACACGGAAGTTTCTAGTATGAATAATCTCATGATCCCTTTGAGCCTGGGTGGCGGTCAAAAAGAAAAACAGGCAAGTCCTGGAATACCCAGGTGCCTCAATCCACCCAGATTTGTGTTTAGGTTGCCACCTTAGATAAACCATTAATTAACAATCTCACATCTATCATGGATATCATTCACCCAATCCACGTCTACTAGCATAGCATGGCATAATAAGCAAACGTAGAAATAACTCCCAAAGGTTTGATAATAAACAGGTAATAGGTACTACCTCATCTACTTCCCATCCCATAATTTAATTAGATCCTAATCATGCAATGTGTGAGGATTGATCTAATGCAATAAAACTGGGTTGTAGAAAAAGGTATGATCAAAGTGTTACTTGCCTTGCTGATGATCCGCGAAACCTAGAGATTCAAAGTAACAGGCGGCGCACTCCGGGTATTCTATCGCAGACAAACAAACAAGCATACAATAAGTACTCATATAATGCACAGGTAAAACTCAAATATAAGATCTAACCAGAAAGTTCAACTTAAGAACCCTGGTTTGCAAAAAGAATCAAATCGAGCGCAGCAAAAGAAATCAAACGGCGAAAGAAAACAACTTCGTTCTAGTAATCTGGATCTAAGTCAAATTTTACAGTAGCAAAAACTTGTTTAAGTTGATTATTAGGAAAGAGGGTTTCGAGGCGAAACTCCAGGCGCTTGAATCGCCTGATTCCGATAAACGAGCGAAAAGTTATACTAAAACAAAAATCGGATCAGAAATCGCGATCAGAAAATAACCGCGGAAAATCCGACGAAAAAAAAACGACGAACAGATTAATCGGTAATTAACCTAATCCGAAAATAATTAAAATAAATAAAATAATATTAAAATAATAAAAAACAATTCAAAAATAAAACCGATGAAAAGAAAATAAATTATTATTATTATTATTTTAAAAATTGGCACAGAAGTCGAGGCGGCGGCGAACCTCGGGCGGCGTGCAACTCCGGCGAGTCGGCGGCGGCGGCGGCGGGCTAGGGTTTCAGGCGCGGGCGCGGTTATGGGCTCGGGCGCCGGGTGCCTCGCTATTTAAAGGCGCCCCCGGGCGGAGTCCCGCTCGGGTACGGCCCATTGTCGGTTTCGTTTTTTTTAAATAATTACGCTCGGACGAAAAATAAAAATAAATACTAAACGGACTCCAAAAATCATGAAATAAATTTTCACGGGTTTCTAAAATCAAGCCCGATAAAGTGAACATTTATTTGGGCCCAAAATACAACTTTGAAAAACGCGTATTTTTCCTAAATTCAATTAAAAATACTAAAGAACTCCGAAATAAATCTTATTTGATTTTTTATTAAATCCTCAATATTTCTATATTTTGGGAAAGTCATTTTATTCCCTCTCTCATATTTTTGTAATAGAAATAATTGATGATAAAATAAATAAAATCAAATGATCCTGTTTACAAAATTTGAGAAAACTCAAATATGTAAATAACGAAATCCCCAACTCTCTCCGTGGGTCCTTGAGTTGCTTAGGATTTTCTAGGATCAAAACCAAAAGCAAAATAAAATATGATATGCATGATGATCTAATGTATAACATTCCAAATTGAAAATTTGGGATGTTACATGCACAAAAGCCTCAAAGGGCATCCGGTGCTTTGTGGTGTGCTCAAAAAGCATATCTTGAACAGAAACCCTAGGGAAGAGAGTGTTGCCTTTGAGAGGAAACTCAATGCTGATGGGTCCTACTGGAAACCTAAGTAGTATCCCAAAACCACATGGGTTGCTGCAAAAGGACCTCTCGTAGATCCATCCACTTTATCTGGCTTTACATGTGAATCTTCATATTCATCTGACGAGTCATTTGACTCCAACTATAAACTGTAGAAAAATCAGAATGGTGAAGTATTTGCCAGATATGTTGGAACTAACTACAGGAACGGTCCCCCTATGAAGAAAATCTAGGTTCCTAAAAGGTGCCTTGAAAGTCTTCAGGTGAATGTCCTCATGACACCACCTGTGAAGAATAGGAACCCCAGATCAAATTCTTCATATGGACCAAAGTCTTCATATGGATCCAAGTCCTCATATGGATCACATTCCTCATACAATCATGATCGTGCTAATGCATCTGTTTCGCAGGGAAAATCTAAGAGTCATGAATATGTGCATTATTCTTCAAATCAATATGTTCATATGTCCTCAAAGAATTTATCTTCTTATTCATATGCATACTCTAACCCCTCTTCTATGAAACGAGGTGCACTGGCTTCAATGCCACCTTTCTCGTATGGATCTTGCAGAATGATGAACTCTTTTCCACCCCTCCAGATGTGGATGGTGAAGAAAAGGAACTAATCTCTTATGCAGGGTTAGGTCTCTAGACGAACTTGAACATCTAAAGAATTTGCTGGAGACCTGGGGGCGCTTGAAAGTACGCAAGCTAATCATAAAGAAATGAATTACTCATTTCTCACATCCTTATATTACTGTATCTATTGCACTACTTGATGAAATTCTATCTGATGAATTTGATGTCATATTTTTCACTATGAATTATATGAGTTCGTAAGATGCACTAATTCATCTGCAGAATGAATATCTCAAAGCGAAAGTGCTATTCTATGCCCGAGCACATGCACTCTCGATATCTTTCCTGTCGTTCCTCCCCGAGATCGCCAATCCCAAGCGTATAGACCCAGGTATTGACCACGAATTTATGTTTTCCAACAGGGCCCATGGCCCACATATGACCAGCAGGTAGCATGCCGCCATTAGCCACGTTACCAGCGGCTCGGATGTGGCTCAATGATATGGGCCGTGAAAGACAGATTCTGGACTAACATGATGAAGAATTTATTGCCTCCCACCGCTGCATGACTTAGTCTAAAAAAGTAACAATCTGTCGGGTTGTGGGTTCCGGCAAACCCTTGAGGTTCGAATACTGGGGTGCACACGAAGTATTCCTCCTCCCTAGTTCGCTCGCTCGACAATCCCATGGCCTAGCTCAACGAACCCAAGGAACACGGGACACAGAGGTTTATACTGGTTTGGGCCACCGTTATGGTGTAATACCCTACTCCAGTGTGGTGGTGGTGGATTGCCTCAAGGGCTAGGGATGAACTAGTACAATGGATGAACTGCCTCTTGAGGAGAGGTATTCTTGAGTTTGATGAGCTGGTGTGTGTGAGGAAGGTCTAAATGATCCGTTCCTTGCTACGGTGGTGGCTAGCCCTATTTATAGAGGCCCTAGTCCTCTTCCCAAATGTTAGGCGGGAAGGAATCCAACAACGGCCAGGTTTGAAGGGGGATAACTAGTACAATCTATCTTGACAAAAGATGGTCTTCGCCTGCCAAAGGCTTTGGTGGTGACGCTGCTATGGGCTCCGCGATGACCTCCTTCCTGCCGTCCTACTGGCCTTGGTCTCGTTGCACCGATAAGGAAACCTTTGCCTGATGCCTCGGGACTCCTCGGCTGCACCTGCCTCTTTAGCACCAAAGAGGAAACTGGTACACTGCACCCGCTAGCGCCCGCCTGGCCTTGGTCGTCATGGCTCACGTCACGTGAACCTCGCGAGGTGCCCCTTGCATAGATATCTCCGCTCCTCGGGAGCCATCCTAGTGAGGCTGCCCCCAGGGAGGTCTTGGCGTCGTCTGCCTCGTGAGGGTCTCGAGGTGTTGCTGCAGATGATGGGCCGTACCAGGCCGCTGGTGGAGCCACGCCGTGGATCGTAGGCAGGCATGTCTGGGTACCCCCGTTCCTAAGACGCCGACAGTAGCCCCCTGGCCTAAGGCGCGCTCGAACTTGGCTTCGAGGCGAAGCCAAAGGGCAAGTGCGGAGCGCCACGGGCCTCAACCGCCTGCGGCCTTGGTCGTCGCGTGGTGATTGATGGGCCATGGGCGCCTCTGCTTCCCCATGCTGCCTTGATATCCGTTCGACTTGACGAGTCTCTGCTGCATGCAGAAGAGAACCATCATTACCTGTGATCATTGAGGCTGGCGGTTGACCTCCTTCTAGGTATAAATGAGGAGGGGTGCAGAGCCCCGTTGCTCATCTCTTCCTCCATTCTACCTGCTTCTCCTTCTTCCTCCTCACTTCGTCATCTAGCCGCGACACCCATGGTTTCGATAAGGAGATTCTCCGCAATCAAGAAAGGGAAGGCCCCCTGTGAGGAGCAGGGGCCTCTTCCGCCGAAGAAAAGGTTGGCCCGCTCCCGCGACGTTGTCACGAGGCAGGAGGTGATGAGGCCACGGTACGAGGGGCCTCCCCCCGGCTACCCGCTGCCCTTGTACGCCCAAGTGCAAGGCTATGGAGGAGGAGGTAGCCCCTCGCGCTGCTCGCTCCACGGTGGCGGTAGCCAGGCCGTGGTGGCTCACGCCGCTGGCCCGGGAACTCACGCCGAGGGCTCCTCGCGCGAGCTCGTGGTGTGGGCGGCAATGCCGCCGCACACCTGGATCAAGTTCCCGTAGTTCTTTGCCGGAGAGATGCCACCGAGGGGGCCGCTCGAGCTGTTGCTGCAACACACCGGGTGCAGCACCCCGGCAATGGGAGCAGAGGTCGAGGTCGTCTCCCCGGGCAAGATCTTTATGACCCGTGGATGGGCCGAGGTTGCCCGCATCTATCGCCCAGAGGGGGCCCTCGCCATCCATTTCGAGTTTGATGGCGCCTCCATGCTGTTCTTCAAGGTCTTCGACAAGGAAGGCCACCGCCTGAAGTGTTGTCCTGGAGGGGGTCGCCTGGACGACGCAACAGCTGGCATCGGGCCCGCCCTTGGCCCCGCTAACAGCTCCTCCAGCACCAGCGACGGCTCCTGGGAGTCCAATGACTCTCCCGAGCCTGACGAGACTCCAGAGACGAGCGACGACAGCTACGTGCCACCGAGCTCTTGCCGTGCCCGGAGCGCAGCAGCAGCGTCCGCTCGTCATCGCCACTGATATGGATGGGGTTGGCGCTGACCCCTCGTGGCCCATTGTTGATGATGGCGTCGGCTGGGTACCTGTAGATATGATTCCTAGAAACCTCCTTCTTTTGTTCCCTATGAGGAATTGAGATGAACCCCATGGGTGTGTGTAAAGGATCTATAGTGTTTCGGCGTCAATATTATTCCATTACGAAATTCATGGTTGCACGTCTTGCTTTGGCATTGTCCCCCCTTTTCGCCCTCCCGGTCGCTTAGCGCCCTACGCCGACAGGTCCCAGTCCCCAGGCAGGCATCATCCGCCGCTGGTATGCTAGGTCGCGATGTCATGGTCAAGGCCAGGAGGTGAGCGGCCCGAGGTCCGATAAGAGCTCCTGAGGCACGATGCTCAAGAGGTCCCCCTTGGCATGCAAGTAGCTTCCTAAGGGTAGAAAAGGATGGCGACATTGCTAGAGCAAGGCCGTAGGAGCCGAAAATCCAAAGTCACGAGTTGGGCTGCCTTGAATACGTGACTTATCTTAGCGATCCTGGGTCGATTCCTTACGTGGCTCCCGATTTACGCGCTGCTGATGGCGATACCACTAGGTTATGTCCATGCCAGCTCCCCCCTTCACACTCTCCTATGTGCTCTGCATCCTCGGGTCCAGACCCTCGAGCGAGCTCAGCCGTCGCTAGTATGCCAAGTCGCGATGCCGTGGTCAAGGCCATGGTGTGAGGGCTAGAGAGTCAGTAAGAGCTCCTGAGGCGCGATGCTTAGGAACCCTCGCTTTAACGCCCAAGTGAAAAGCATGAAAGGGAGTAGCTGGCGGGGCCACGTGTAGCTAGGCTCCGGAGATTCCTGCGGGTTAGTGCAAGGAGAGAGTAGCCCATAGCCACGCTTGCCACCCTGCCATTGCTCTTTCCGTGAGAAGATGAAGTCACCATGGATCTGGTAAGGTGACGTGCGCGGAGCGGGCCGCGAGCCAGAGCTCGATCGCACAGGTTTATCAGCGTTGCAGGGACGGACCCGAGCACAAGCAACGTGCCAGTATGTGAGACTCCCGTTGCAGGGTGAGCAAGTGACCGATCAGCAACGTGGGAGGCCGCGATGAGAAAGCACCAGGTAAGTAATGATTATAAAGCAGTTCATGCGAGGAGGCAAGCTAGTTTAGATAGATGCAAGAATGATACATGCCACCGGGATAGACTCAAGTGGCCTGGGGATGATGCAGCCCGAGGGGCGCCCCCAACTGAGTAAGCTAAAGATGCGAAATGATACGCATCGCAGGGACAGGCCCGTGTGACCTGGGGATGATGAAGCCCGAGGGGCGCCCCCAACTGAAATAAACCAGAAAGGTCACCTGGCACCGTTGCTGACGAGGTGTTGGAGTAGCTGAAGATGTGTGCTGAAGAGGCTACTCCTCACGAGCCGCCAGGGCCCTGCGCCTCAGGAGGCCTAGGGGGGCCAAGTGGCTCCTGAAGAATGGTCGCCGCCTCTGCCAGGGCATCGTGATGCCTGGCCTCCTGAGCCGCTAGAATGCTCCACAAGTGGCGCTGGAAGGTGACAACCACGTTTGGCAGGCCAAAAGGCATGCGAACGTAGCTGTGAGGGGGACCCTCGCACTGACCAACGCTTGATGGCCAGAAGCACCCCTGAGATGCGGCCCTATTGAGCCCTAGAATGTCGACGCAGACGCGCAGCTCGTCACCCTCGCCAGGATGCGGAGCTGTGCCAGGCGGTGGGCGGCGGTAACCGCGCATGGCTCTTGCCTCTTGAAGCTCCTCGGTCACCTTGGTGATGAACTCCCGAGCACTAGGAATTCCATGCCTTGTGCCCTTTGGTGGGAAGTGTGCGGCAAAGCACGCCTTCACATGGTGCCCGAGCGCCTCCCTCGTGACACTAGCTAGGTCTGAGGCCCTCCAAAAGAGAGCCCCCGAGCCCAGCCTAAGGAGGGCGTCGGGCGCGCCTTCCTATGCTAGGGAGGGAGGGGCCCCATCTGCGGGTGCAGGTCCTGACGTGGTGCCGCTGGAGACGCCACTCTCCTGAGGTCCTTGGTGGAGCAGCAACTTCTTCTTCTTGGGAATGGCCTTTGGGGGATATACATCGCCTTCATTGTCTGGGTCTTCGGCTGCCATAGCCTGGTAAGCACGCTCAAGGGAGCACACCGCGTCCTTCTCCTCGCAAGCGACCGAGATGAAGCCGCCGCTCCCTGGCATCTTGACGATGTTGTAGCCGTGGTGGGTTACTGCCATAAACTTGGCCAAGGCTGGGTATCCAAGGATGGCGTTGTACGGTAGGCGGTGGCAATGTCGAAGTCGATAAGCTTGGTGCGGTAGTTGTCGCGGGTGCCGAAGGTGACAGGGAGGCGGACCTGCCCTATCGGGGTGGTAGAGCCATCGGTCACTCCTGAGAAGGGCTTGGTAGGCTGCAACTGATCATATGGCATTTGGAGGTGGTCGAATGTCTCGACGGACATGTCGTTGAGCCCTACACCATCGTCGGTGAGGGTCTTGGTGACTTGGACGTTGCTGATGATGGGTCAACAAAGCATCGGAAGGGCGTCGACAGTTGCTACGCACTTGAGCTGGTCTAATGAGCTGAAGGTAATGGCACACTTGTACCACGTGAGCGGGCACGTGACCTCGAGCCTGGGGAGAGCCGCGTTCACCTCACGGGCAAACTGTTTGAAGATGCGTTGGGAGGCTGGGGCCTGGGCACCACCCAAGATGCAGGCGATGGCGCACGGCTCTTGGAAGCCCCCAGCCCCCTCATCTTGACGATGGTCGTCATTCCTCCTTGGTGGTGACGGTAGCGGAGGGAGGCCAGCCTTTCCCTGAGGTCAGTCCTCACGAGGCTGGTCCTTCCAGGCGTCCTCGCGAGGCTGGTCCAGCCAGCGGTCCTCACGAGGATGGCCGTGCCACTCCTGGCAAGGGCCTCGGTCATCCTAGCGTTCTCTGCTTCGTCCTCCTCCTCGGTCGTAGCCTCGGTCGTTGCGCTCGGGGCGTCGACTGAAACGCCCATCGTGGATGGCCCTGAGATCTTGACAGTCATTGGTGTTGTGGTTGTGCATGTTTTGGAAGGCGCATAACGGATGGCTGCCCTTCGAAGACTCCGGGTGGTCGCGACCGCGCTTCATCTCTGGCTCGGCCGTAAGCACGGCCGCTCCCTTATGCTTCACATCCTTGGCCTTGGCCTTCTTGTCTTATGGGTCGCTAGCATGGAGTTCGAGGAGGGAGAGACACCCCTCCTCAGCTCTTGCACACTTGGTTGCCATGTTGAACATCTCCAGAGCCGTGCATAGGCCTTCGTGGATGGCGAGCTCCTCCTTCATCTTGACATTGCGGACGCCATCGGAGAACGCGGAGATGATGGCCTCATCCGTCACCTTGGGGATCTTGAGGTGAACGCTGTTGAAGTGCTGGATATATTTCTGCAAGGTTTCCCCTGGCTGCTGCTTAATGCACCGTAGGTCACCCGCGGGCGGGGCGCGGTCGCGAGTGCCCTGGAAGTTGGCAACGAAGCGCTCGCGCATCTTGCCCCACGAGGAGATCGATCCCGCAGGCAGGTTTAGGAGCCACGAGCGCGCACCATCCTTGAGGGCCATGGGAAACCAGTTCGCCATGACCTTTTCGTCGCCGTTGGCCGCCTTGATGCTTAGCTCGTAGAGCTGCAAGAACTCGGCAGTGTCGGGGTGCCGTCGTAGCACGGAGGCAGGTCTGGCTTGAACTTGCCAGGACAGACGATGCTACGCAGCTCAGGAGTGAATGCGCGGCAGCCTGCTATAGTCACTGGAGCCCGTCACGGGGGCGGAGCCTGGTCTTGGTATCCGCGGCCGCCACCGCGGGCAGTGCACGGTCTTGACACGGTGGTGCTGGGAGCGCAGGGGCATTATCTTGTTGCGGCCGAGGGACTTCTTGGCAGCTTCCTTCTTCATGCGCAGGCGACGCGCGTCTTGGTGCGAGGGAGGCGTCTTGATGCGGATGTGACGGAGGCGCTCCATGGGCCACGTCGCCCGAAGCAGGAGGTGGGCGAGGCAGCGAGAGGGATGCGGCGGGAGAGCCCCCAGCGGCGCTGACGAGCTCGGCGATGTGGTCCAGCCATTCGTCGTAGAGGTCGTCGATGGAGCGGTAGCGCAGGAGCTCGCGCGCCATGAGCAGTGCAGCCTGCGCGTCAGTGGCCCCCCAACGAGCGTGGGACGACGAGCCGGCCGGAGTCAGCGACGGGGTTGCGGTGCGTCTGTCCCGCCGCACAGAGGGGTGTAGTGACGGAGCCTGCCGCTCGTTCACCACCGGGCCGGTGGCGGCGTTGGCAGCGGGCGATGGAGAGCGATGGGGAGGCCCGCCGACTGGCGCCGTTTGAGCGATGCGAGCATTGAGAGCGGCTCGACACTCGGCGGGGGCTCGATGAGCATCAACCATGAAATCGGTAGAGCGGTGGAGCGTGGACTGTCAGAGGAAAGCTTCGGCTCAGCCCCTACCTGGCGCGCCAAATGTCGGGTCATGGGTTCCGGCGAACCCTTGAGGTTCGAACACTGGGGTGCACATGAAGTATTCCTCCTCTCTAGTTCTCTCGCTCGACGATCCCACTGCCTAGCTCGACGAACCCAAGGAACACGGAACAGAGAAGTTTATACTGGTTCGGGCCACCGTTGTGGTGTAATACCCTACTCAAGTGTGGTGGTGGTGGATTTCCTCGAGGGCTAGGCATGAACTAGTACAATGGATGAACTGCCTCCTGAGGAGAGGTGTTCTTGAGCTCGATGAGCTGGTGTGTGAGGAAGGTTTGAATGATCCATTCCTTGCTATAGTGGTGGCTAGCCCTATTTATAGAGGCCCTGCTCCTCTTCCCAAATGTTAGGCAGGAAGGATCCAACAACAGCCAAGTTTGAAGGGGGACAACTAATACAAGCTATCCTGACAAAAGGTGGTCTTCGCCTGCTAAAGGCTCTGGTGGTGACGCTGTTGTGGGCTCTGCGGTGACCTCCGTCATGCCGTCCTGCTGGCCTTGGTCTCATTGCACAGATAAGGAAACCTTTGCTTGATGCCTCGGGACTCCTCGCCTGTGCCTGCCTCTTTAGCACCAAAGAGGAAACTGGTACACTGTGCCCGCTGGCGCCCGCCTGGCCTTGGTCATCATGGCTCGCATCACGTGAACCTCGCGAGGTGCTCCTTGCATAGATATATCCACTCCTCGGGAGCCGGCCTAGTGAGGCTGCCCCCAGGGAGGCCTTGGCAGCATCCGCCTCATGAGGGTCTCGAGTTGTTGCTGCAGATGATGGGCCGTACCAGGCCGCTGGTGGAGCCATGCCGCGAGCCGTAGGCAGGCAAGTCTGGGTACCCCCGTTCCAAGGATGCCGACACATTCTTCCCTTGCATGCCTCATGTCCTCCCCTACCAGCTAAATCAATCTTCACATAATATCAGCTGATCCTCTGCACCCCCTTCCAAAGCTAATTATAGGCTGCTTCCAGCATTGTGGCACCAAAGTCTAAATATGAAAGTATCTCTGAAAGTATATCAAACAAACATCAAACCACACAAACCCATATTCTAAAAAAAGGGGAAAGGAAGCCATGTTAAATATGAAAATGTAACCTTAGAAAACCACCCAACATATTTTAGTTTTGAGAAAGTAACGTTTCTCAGTTTTAAGGCGATAAGTGACATTGATTGCACGAGCATGCACACATGCAATACATGGGTGACAATTGAAATATACGAGCAATATTCATTGACCAAAGGTTATTTGCTTTTCATGCATTTTTTTTCTTTTCAAAGTGGGTATATGCAGACGTTACATAGGTCACTTAGGATCACATTGTTTTGAAACACATGAAAATAAGTAAAAACACATGATTGTGATGTCAAGACATCTCCAATCGTATTGGAAAACAAAATCTAAGGAATTGAGACAAACAACCTTTGGCTGGACCACAGGAAAGGTACAAGAATTCTAGAATTTGAGTTTAGGGTTTCCAAACTTCTAGTAGTGCCTAGCATATTCAAGTTCATCAAATTTCTTATGATGCACATATATAAGTGCGTCGTCGCTCACACAAATTATGCTGATGGCAGCTGTTAGAGGCGGGCTCTGAGATTGCAAAAGAGTTTGATGGCGGCTGCCAAACATACTAGTGCCAAGCTCCGAAGGTTTATTGAATGTGTCATCTCACACATGGATCCAGTTCTTGTTTCCTGACTCCATGAATTAATGAATATAATTTCAGGTTTAGATTTCTGAAACATCTGTAAACAAATTAGTAAATAGGTGGAAGAGCAAGAATACAACAAATTGCAGAAAAACAATGGGTGGGCCTATAAATACCATCGCCTACAAAAGTTTCGCTTCATCCACAAACGCATGAAGCCATGAACACATCCATACCCAGCTTAAAAGGGATAAACCAGAAATAGGGTTGCAATGGTTATAAAGTCACCAAATCCAGATTCGGTTTGAAGTCCAAGATCCATATATGAAAAAAAATCTAAAGCTTCAAATAAGCTAGAACAATATGTGACGATGTGACCTATGGGCCGTTCGATTCAACCAAAACATCTGCTAAAAATCAAAAGATTTAAATATTAACTTTGTAAGCAAAGCAGATAAAGGGGCTCGTCGCAGCCAAAATCTATAAAAATATGATGCAGTTTTGCATCAGGCCCTCTGCTTCAAATAAACATAAAATTTCATGCTTAATGTGACAGAAAACAATATGGGAAGAAGAGAAAAGGCATGCTACTTATGATTCATTTCATAACAAAAATGATAAGGTGATGGAGATGGCTAAGACAGACTGAATGACGAGTTCATTTCAAACAGACAGAAAAAACTGCAGGTTCTGCAAATCATGTTTACAAACAATGTACTCCTAAGAATCCAATTTTTTAAAATGCCTCTGCAAATATTCTCTCAAGGAACCAGTACCTTGTGAGCCCACACATCTACTCACCAGCCTATTTAGCTGCTAAACCAGAAAAAAAATGTATTGACTAGTACCTCGTTATGTTCTGTTAAACTTAAAACATCTGGCAAATCTCCAGACCCACATTTGTGGTACATCAGTACTCCCTCTATAAATATAAGATCTTATAGATCACTAGTAGTGATCTATAAGATCTTTTTAGATCACTACTAATAGATCTTTTTAGATCACTACTAGTGATCATTTCTTAAATGCAAAGTTCCTACCCACTGCCCTATTAAGCTGCTAATCAAAATTTACAACATAATTGACAATAAGTAGTTTCCTGCAGCGAGTTGCCCCTTTTGTGCGTGCAAAAAGGAAAAAGATCATGATATACTTATGATCGACATACCTCCTAATTGATTAGTTGCATTAGGAACTTCATGGCTGTCAGCTACCTCTGCTTCCTATCCCTCTTTCTCACTCCTCTACTTCCAAATGTCGTCCGCATTGGGGCCTTTGGAGGAGAAGAGCCAGAGCTCTGCATCCAATTCATGCCTGCGGCCATTCGATGGAAAAGCGGATTTCCTGAGCCACATACCAAATAGATTTTCATCTTCCGATCCACGGCTTAGCTTGTGGCATTCCACCTGCATTGTAGATCAAGGTTTTCAGATTTCCATTTCATATTAAGCTACCAAACAACTACATCAATTCTATATCTTGAAACTCTCATGCTTACCACTCGCCGACCCAGCGTTCTCGTTCTAGTCACCAGAGAAGTCTGATTTCCCTCATTATCTTTCTTGCTTGCAGAGTTTTGGTCCTGCTAGCTAATTTACCTCCCTTAGAGATGACACTGTGCTAACAACATTGTTGGTACACAACAGCTCTTTAGTAACATGACACATTCCTGAAAATTATATGACCCGAGGTCTATTTATGCAGTAGGAAATTATATCCTTTCCCCTCTCCATTTACTGTCTCCTAAATATCACTAACATGACACATTTACATAGAAAAAAGATATATCTTTGTCCCCTTCACCCAATGACTGTCTCCTAATTTCTATTCAAACATTTCATGTTTTCATGAATACAAAAGATCATCCATGCCTATGACTCCCACACAAATTTTTAACCCTAATCCAGACGAAGAATGCAGCCCTTCAGCACACTCAACAAAATGAATTCAGTGCCTCATCACTTTTTGAAATGAATATCAACCCTGAATGTTGATTAGCACGCAGGTAATTTCCTATGACATTCAGGGTTTCCAGTGCCTGCAACTATGTAAATTACTGAACCAACAATACAATACCAGAACATTACAAATGAAAGTGTTCACACACTACTTATACCCCACATGCCATCTACTCTTCTAATCACAAGAATTCGCATATCCATGGAATCAGTGTTTGCAGAACTTCAGAACAAAATTATGGATGTGTTATTTTCTCTCCGAACATACCAGCAGGTCCATCCTGGAGCTCTAGGATCCTTCTTGCCTATGGACTATGTGAAAGCTTCTGGCGACCCCCCCTTCTCAGATGCCTTTGGTCGACCGCCACATGAATCCTCCCATCGAATCTCCGCAGGGGGCTGATTCTGATCCATTCCCGCCCTAATCTAATGGAGGGGGTACATCGGGACATCACTACCGTTAACCTCATCCAACGTCGTTAATCTGCGAAGCAAGCGGGCAAAGTTTCAGATCCACGCCATGGAATCTAGAACGAACACAAATGCTATAGGAGATTAACTGTTTGCTTACCTTTTAATTGCCTGCATCAAAAACTCCATTTCCACCGGCAGATCTTCGCTAAGTTAAATTGCCTCTCCCAAAGCTCGGCCCTCTCTCTACTAAAAAAACGCAACAACGTGAGGTAGAAGAAGACGACGGCAATTACCTGACCCACGGATCAGGAAGAGGCCCGACGTCCTGGGCCACGACTCGACTAGTTTGCCGTAGAAGACCGCTTCTCCTCTGTCTACATCCAGTCCCACAGCCCAGCCGTATTTCTTCATTTGCTTCATTACGGACGCTCGTCTATGTGGCTCATACATTAAATGCATTGCATCCAGAGACGCGAAATAGCAGCCCAGATAACGAGCACATGTGTGCTCATGACCATAAGCACCACGTCCCTCTCAAAGCTACTGAGTGGGTCCTCGACAGTGCATGTACAAATCACATGACTGATGACAAGAACTTACTGATGGATTCTTCTCTATCTTCATCACATCTGAAGCATATTACCTACGCTGACAAAGGAAAAAAAGCAAGATATTGGGTCTAGGTAGGGTTGCAATCTCAAAGCATTGACACATGGATAAAGTCATGCTTGTCGAGTCCCTCGGATTCACCCTCATGTCTATCGCAATGCTTTGTGATCTTGATATGGTTGTCGTCTTTGGCAAATATCACCTGGGTGCATATCATTATGTACAAAACTGAAGTGCAGGAAGTCTTCAAACAATTTTCCTCAAGGGCCTTGACAAATTTCGGTGTGAAGATCAAGCCCATCAGGAGTGACAATGGGACCGAGTTGAAGAAGACTGGTCTTGATGACTATCTTGATGAACTTGGTATTACTCATGAGTTATCTGCCCCATACACTCCTCAACAGAATGGCGTCATGGAGCGCAAGAACATGACTCTTGTTGAGATGGCTCGCATAATGCTTGATGAATACAAGAGGCCTCATCACTTCTGGCCTGAGGCTATTGATACTATGTGCCACATTATCAACAGGGTATATCTTCACAAATTCTTCAAGAAAACTTCATATGAGATCCTCACTAATAATAAACCCAATGTTAGTTTTTTCAATGTCTTCAGTGCTAAATGATGGATTAACGATCCTCATCACAATTCTAAATTTGCACCAGAAGCACATGAGGGTTTTGTGCTTGGTTACGGAAAGGACTCGCACACGTACAAAGTCTTCAACACATGTCACCACAAGGTTGTTGAAACTATAGATGTGCGGTTCGACGAGACTAACGGCTCACAAAGAGAGCATCCTACATCCTGTGTTAGATGAAATGTCTCCCGAGGAATCCATCAGGTTCAAGGCTACTGACGATGTCATACCCACTGAAGAACCTGCTGAAGAAGTTATTCCAGACCGTGAAGACAATCATGCTGGGGCATCTGAGGAAAATGGTGCTGAAGAAAATGCTCAGCCCAATCGAAGTCGTCAACCTGCTCATCCTCGCGTGGCAAATGAAGTGCATATTGACAAAATCCTTGATGACATCAATGCACCAGGTCCTCTCACACGCTCAAAAGCTTCACATTTGTCTAACTTTTGTGGGCACTTCTCTTTTCTCTCTATCACAGAGCCCACCAAAGTTGATGACACACTTCTGGAGCCTGGGTGGGTTCAAGCTATGTAAGAGGAATTGCATCAATTCGAGCTCAACAATGTGTGGGAGCTTATTAAGAGACCAGATACTCGCAAGCACAATATCATTGGTACCAAGTGGATTTACCACAACAAGCAAGACAAAAATGGCCAAGTGGTGAGGAATAAGGCTCGTCTTGTATCTCAGGGCTACACACAGATTGAAGGAATTGACTTTGATGAAACTTTTGTACCTATTGCTAGCCTTGAAGCTATTCGCATATTGCTTGCTTATGCTAACCATCATAATATCATCTTATATCAACTGGATGTGAAAAGTGCATTCCTCAATGGTAAGCTTGAGGAAGAAGTATATGTTGCTCAACCCCTAGGTTTTGAAGATCCTAAGCATCCTGACAAAGTATTTAGAATCAACAAGGCCCTTTATGGCCTCAAGCAGGCCCCTCAGGTGTGGTATGATACGCTGAAGGAATTCCTCATGAAGAAAGGCTTCAAACCCGGGTCACTTGACCCAACTGTTTTCACCAAAACTTATGATGATGAATTATTCATGTGCCAAATTTGTGTGGATTATATTATCTTTGGCTGTACTGACAAACGTTACAGTGATGAATTTGCATATATGATGAGTGAAGAATATCAAATGTCTATGATGGGAGAACTGAAATTCTTCTTAGGTCTTCAAATTCGTCAACAACGCAATGGCATCTTCATTTCTCAAGACAAATACCTCAAGGATGAACTGAGAAAATTCGGCATGCAAGATTGCAAAGGCGTCAAAATCCCTATGCCCATAAATGGCCATCTATGCACCGATGAAAATGGTAAAGACTTCAATCAAAAGGTATACCGCTCCATGATTGGCTCTTCATTGTATCTATGTGCATCTAGGCCAGATATTATGCTTAGTGTTTGCATATGTGCCCGATTTCAAGCTGCACCAAAGGGATCACACCACATGGTTGTGAAACAAATTCTTCGATATCTAGCTCACACTCCAACACTAGGATTATGGGTATCCCAAGGGCTCGGCTTTTGATCTCATTGGATATTCTGACTCTGACTATGCTGGTGATCGGGTGGATCACAAGTCAACATCAGGCACATGCCATTTCCTCGGACGATCCTTAGTATGTTGGTCCTCAAAGAAGCAGAACTGCGTATCACTCTTTATTGCTGAAGCTGAGTACATTTATGTTGGTTCTTGCTGTGCTCAATTGCTATGGATAAAGCAAACCCTAAAGGACTATGGCATCAATGTGAAGAACGTGCCTCTCTACTGCGACAACAAGAGTGATCAAGATTGCTCACAATCCAGTTCAGCACTAGAAGACAAAGCACATCCAGATTCATCAGCTTCTTCTTCGAGATCCTGTGTTGAAGGGCGGCATCTCCATCGACCACGTGAAGGATGAAGAACAACTGGCCGATATCTTCACAAAGCCCTTGGATGAAAAGAGATTTTCCAAGTTGCGGTGTGAGCTAAATATATTAGAATCTTCAAATGTTCTTTCAAATGACAAACATCCTAACACTTATGCTAAATTGATGACTTAGATGTGCAACACACAAAGTAACGTTTTTCTTCAATCAATGAAGACTAACCCTCTAAGTGTGAAGAATTTGATTCTCAGAGCCCTACAACAATTGTACGCGGTGTCTGAAATCATCATTTTTATACGGTGGGTCACGCCACCAACCAAAGTTGAAAATCTTCAAATTTGAGTTTTTTGTCATTTTGCAAATTCTTCAAAATTTTCAAATTCCTCAAGTTTGCAATTTCTTCAAATCTTTCATCTGGTGTTCTTCATTGACTATATATTTGAGTTTTCAATGTCCTCAATAGCATTCACTTATTGCTAATTCTTCAAATTGATTTTTCCTCTAAGTGAATATGATTAGACCTGTTCCCCCTCTATGCTAAACTCAACCCAGTCTGTTCACAAATTCTTCATGTGCGTTCTATTTGAAACCTGTTCAAAGTCTTCACTGTGTCCTTGATAGCTGAAGAATTTGCGAACGAAACATTAGAATTTCATATCAAATTTTGGTTGCTACCGCTCAAACCGTTCCGCTTCCCACGATGGATTAAACTAGTCACCCACGATCACCCACGATCTCCACCTCTCAGTACGTGGGTGACACATGTCGTTAGGATAGCAAGGGTCAGGGGCATGTTTGTCCAAAATCTTCGGGTGAGCAGTTTTTCACTGCGGCTATAAATACCCCTTATCCTCCTCCGACCTCATTTACTCCGCTCGGCTGCTACTCTCCTCGCTCGAGCTCGAACCTAGTGCCGCCGCTACACTCCATCGTCGCCGTTGAGGAAAAGCTTCACTGCCTTGACCTCATCACTGTTGTACTCACGTCGGCCACGGAAATCTTCACTCCGCCGTTGTCGTAGCTATCTCCCGCCGCCGACTTAGGGTGTGGGAGATCTGGATAGACGAATTTCTCCATCTCAACTCCCAGTTGGTCGTGTTCTTCATCAAGGGTAATTAAAATCTTATTTTACTGCCCTACTTTCATTCTCATGATTTTCACAAAATCCTTAAAATGTGTTTATTCTTCAACTTTTCACTCCTTAAACACCACAATGCTTCCTTTCCTTGATTTGTTTCTCTAAGCTATGATTTTCCTCAAGATTCCTCACTTGTGTGGATTTTCTAATCTGTACTTCTTTGGAACCTGAGTCAAGAACGCTTGGTGAAATTCCTCAAGACATATATGGTCAAATTCCTCAACTTGGTACTTTTTGAAAAAAATCTGAGAATGCATATGACCTCTCGAAATTCTTCGCACCTATACTCTCTTCATAGGTACAAAATGTCTGCTGATGAATCACTAGGTTCTCATCAACTTAACTCATTTGCAGCGTTCGTTGAAGAAAAATTGCATACTTCCTCAGAAACATCAAAAGTTCAAAGTCCTCAAGTGAAGAAAATGGCAGATGGGAAGAGACCTCAGAAAGGAGGAAAGAGGCCAGAGACAAACACTGCATTTGAGATCCCCGAGGATATCTATGATGAGTACTGCACACCTGATGAAGATACTCGTGGGAAAGAAAACAAGAATCTGCGCAAGGTGCACATTCAGAGGATTGAAAGGAGATGGTCAAAGGAATGAAAGGAATACCGCTATGTTAGTCCCAAGTACATGAAGAAATTCTCTATAAATCATCCATGCCCAAGACCACCTCTTGCTGCTAGCCAACGAGATGATCCCACCAGCATCAAGCGTGGTGAGAAATTTCCAAAAGAATGGGCCAAGCGCCAGGCAAAGCTTCAAAAGATGGTTGCTTAGGCTGTGAGTAAATTCAATGAGGACTCTCAAGCTACTGCTGCTAAGGCCTCTACCAGTAGAACAACACCAAAGAAGGCAATGCAGAAGAAATCAGCTTTGAAGTCAAAGTCTTCAAGCTCCATGCCCTCACGGCCAAGTTCCTGAACAGCAAAGCCCTCAGGGCAAATTCCTCAAGCAACTTCCTCAAGGGCAGCACCAACTCCCTCTATTGCTGCAAATCCTCAGCTGCTGCCACAAAGTCCTCAACACTTGTGCATCTTTCCTATTGCCTCAAGGGCATCTACATCTTCCTCAAATCAACCATAGTCCTCAAGTGCTCCAACCTTGCTGGAGGTCAAGTCCACTGCTGGACAAGGAAAGAGGCCAAGTCCTCATAAGAAGCAAGTGGCCTTTCATGTTCCATCTGATGATGATGAAGCTGATGATGAAGAACTTGCTGAAATCATCAGAGACAGACAGCAAAGGGCTGCGAGAGCCAAAGGCAGCTAGGTGCCTCTTGCGCTGGATCCGAAGAAGATCCTTGACTTCATTGATCTATGTCACAAGGATCCTAACACTCCACTCCCTGACCTGAATATGACTCCTGGTCAAAGTCACACGCTGACCGCCTTCATAGGCAAAGAAAAATGGAAAATCTAAGAAGGCCACGCGAGTCAAGAAGGACCAGTACAAGAAAGAGAGATTTTTGAGGAACAACGTTCTTACTCTGGCTCCTGAAGAACTCATCTCAGTTCAGAAGGAAATCAAAGTCCTCAGCGATGAATTTGACAGATATCATGCAGATTGGCTCGATGCCAAGGTCAGATTTTTTAAACTCTCCAAGAACCTCAAGTTAAATGTTGCAGCTCCATCACAACAGGAAATTCCTTAGGCTGAAGCATCTGCTCAATCTACTGAAGAAACCATAAGCATAGCTGATGAAAATCAGACTGCTGAAGAAGCTACCAGGGCAGCTGAAGAAATTCCTGCTCCTGAAGACAATGCGAGGGCAACCTCCAATGTTGCGCCTAAAGAACAACCCAGGCCAGCTGAAGAATTTGACGCACCTGAAGAAACTGAGAATGACAGGGCGACTGCATCAGTCGTGCCTGAAGAAAATGCTCCAACTTCATCTGCTCCTGCAACATCTTCAAAGATGAAGAAAACCACACTTCCTTCTGCATCAGAAGTGAAGAAAACAAAGACTATAGAGAAGGAAGCCGCAAAGAAAAGGAAAGCATCAACCTATGCAGAGTCCTCAACTCCCAAGAAAGTGAGGACTTTGACGAGCTCTTTCACATAACCAATTGATGTTGTTCCAATATCAATTGTGCCATCAAATGAGCTAGTACCGTTTGATGCAGAATATGTCATTCCTGATGATGACACGAAAGAATAAAATCCTTCAGCTGCTTCCTTAGAGCAGTTGGATGAAGAAATTAAAGTGGAAGATGTTATTTCCACACCACTGGTGTCATCGCCTATGCCTCAGTTCATTGCTGAATAGGCGGGCATTGAAGAAATTGAAGAAGATGTGGACATTGGCTCTACAACCCCAGTGTTGAATGATGATTATTGGGAAAATCTTCACCCCAATTCCCCAATCGCCACACCTCTCCATCAAATTCCTCAGTCCCCTGTGCATACTGAAGAAATATTAACAAGGTCTGAAGGAGGTCAAACTGAAGAAATTCCAGCTGCAACAACTGAAGATTTGGAGAACCAGAGTGCTGATGAAACTGCTACTTCAATTCCTCAGTCTGCAGTGCTAGAAGTTTTGCCTCAAGAGGTTGTGAGGCCTACTACTACAAATCTTCAGCCCAAGCCTCAAAATCCTCATTCTGGCACAAAGAGGCAAAAATTCAAGAATGTCGATTTCTTCGCTGAGCATCATTTCTTCACGGATGAAAATCCTTATGACTTAGCAAGATTAAGGCACAAGAGGTTTTGGACTGCAAGCCAGATGAACTTTTATGTATATGTACTGTTTGACAAGGACAAGTTCTTCGAGCATCGTCAAATTCCTCATGTGGATATGGAGTCCATTCCCTGCTTTCAACCATTTCTGAATGTGCTTCACGAAGCTGGACTCCTCAATTTCTGTGCTGATATATGTGACTGGAATGAAGAGCTAATTCTTCAGTTCTATGCAACTCTGCACCTCACTGGAAATGTCACTGATATCAATTCATGGGTTCTGGACTAGATGACTGAAAACACTCACTATAAGGCTCCGGCCTCTGAATTACTTCATGCCATCCTAGTCAGTCCTCCAGTAGAAGGCGCAAGGCTTATCTATGAAGAACCTGAACTTCAAAATTATCTCATGCAAGTGTTGATGAAGCCTTAGCGGCCAGGAAAAGCTCCAGTACCACTTTACTCATTAAAGATTTGTTGTATGTGCCAACGACCATCTATCGCATATTGACCAAAACCCCCAGTCTGATCAAAGGCCACAATTTTGAAGAAGAAGAAGAAGAAGAAGTTCTTGGCATCATGAAAAATCGGATGTTCAACATCATTCACGGAATTCCCACTAACTATCATGATTCCTTCATGAGGACTTTGGCCAATGTTGCGCTATCGCCGTTTGAATTGAAGCCCTATGCTCCTTGGATAATGAAATCCATCAGAACCAGGTCTTCAATTCCATACAAGGCCGCCTTTCAGAATCACCTCAGCTTCCTGCCTCCTATTGAAGTCCTCAAAAGGACCATTTCCTCAGTTGATGAAAAAGGCAAAGCTGCTGCTATTGGTGAACGCACTCGTCCATTGGATGGTCAGTTTTGTAAAGCTGCATCTTACTCCACCAATGATGACTCTACAACCCAGGACTCTGCTGCTAAAATCCACTGAGCAAAATCCTCAAGCCACTGCCCCACGAGTGATGATTGATCGTGAGCTTCTTCTAAGTCTTCACCAGAAGGTCGATCACAATCACAAGTGGGTCAAGTGTCAATTTGGCTCAATTCTTCAGAACGTGACTGTCCACAAAACACTGTGAAGAAGAATCATTATTATGCGCATGAAATCTTCGATCACACTTGGGCCATACTTTCTCATCTTTACAGTGACGAAGACCTCAAGCAGATGGACTTTCAGCAAAACTTTGAATGGTCTCATCCTCCATCGAAGAAATTCAAGAAAGTCAAAGTTCCTCAGTTGGTCACAAGTTCATATTCTTCATCTGTGAGATGGATGAAGTTGAGGATCTCGACAACACTGCGGCAGGCCCTACTTCAACAAACAACCCCGACAACGCTGGCGCTCCTCCATCGACCTCATGATGAAATTCTTCCCAGAGGCCAAGGAGAAGGACCATAAGTCCACACGAAGGAAGAAGGAACCCAACAGGAGCTGGAATAGAAGTCCTAGGCGACCTCGTGCGCACGGGCCCCCGAGACCCCGTGCCCACGGGCTACATAGGAAGCTAGCGCTGGAGCACCCCATGCGCACGGGCTTGTACCGTGCCCACGGGACGCCGCGCACGGGCCCAACTTACCCCATGCTCACGGGCCCTACAGGATGGACGACCGAGGCTGCTGTTTTGGGCCTCCTGTAAGTGCATCTAGCACCCCTTAGTGATTTTGGTGTATTGAAGACTTATAGGTTAAGGGACTAATGCGTTTGTGAGTGTAAACATGTCTATAAGTCTATGAGGAGTTTGATATTTACAGAGAAAGTCGACCCCTAAAAATGAATGTCTTCATCTGAAGACTTTGGCTTTCTGAAGACTTTCAAAGTGAAGAAATTGGTGAGATCCTAAAGACTTGATATTCATGCGAGGAATATGAAGCGTGAAGACTTTTGTTTTCGTAGTTCCATTTTCTCTTTCTTGAGTCATAGGAAACATCGTACTATTAAAGGGGTCGAGGTAAAACTAAGCAAAAGTTTCCAAGTGATGCTCATCTCAAAATCCTACACCTACCCAATCCTTTCGAGTGAAGCCATTGGAAATCTCATACAATTCAGTCAATATCTTCAGTGACAGAGACGAAGATCTTCTGTTCTCTGAGGAATTTTTTCTGACTGAGGAGTTAGGAATTCGCCAGAGCGGATTGCCTACAAGTGAGGAACATGATAGCCCTGAGGAATTTGACAACCAAATTTTCGACCGTTGCTGTGCTATGCGTGAGCTGTCCCACAATATCTACCCACCTAACGGTCATATCATTGAAGGGCATTTATGTCTTATCATGTCGGGCTGCTCCCTAGGTTATAAATACCCGTCCCCTACAACCACTAGATGGTTGGCTGCTCCGCGAGAAACAGATACTTTTCATTCAGAGCATCCCATCCTACGAGGACTTTGAGCGAAAATCATCAAGTGAGGAAAAACCCAAAACCCCAAACCGAACACCTATAAACCCAAAGTGATTGAGCATCACTGAAGAGATTGTTCCTGTGTGGAACCGGCACTTGTTACCTGTGAGGATTGTGCATCCTCCAGTCAGTTCGGCGTCATGGTCTAGAGCATTCAAGAGGAAATTGTGGATCGCCGAGTGACCGAGTCTAGGAAGGTTTGGAAGTCACCTGAAGACTTACCATGAGTGATTGGGCGAGGTCTGTGTGACCTTAGCTCAAGGAGAATACGGTGAGGACTGTGTGTCCTCAGGTTTAAATACCTAGCCGCTCCAACCAGACGTATGACTGTCAGAGTAGATGGAACTAGTCTACCAAATCATTGTCTTCACCGAGCTAACTGGTTCTATTTCCTCAACCCTTTCATTTCCTCATTACTGTGTTGTTGTACTTGATCGTTACTGTTTGAAGACTTTGATTGAAGACTTCCTCAATTTCCGCAATTCAATTTGTTCAGTCAGTTTGTCTTCAGCCTGCTTATCCTGTGTTTATGCTTCTTGTACTCTGTGCTTGTTTTCATTTCATCATGATGACTGTGCTACTACTCTGTTATGCTTGCATCTGAGTACTTATTCCGCTGCTAAGTACTTCGTTGCTTAGGAATTTCCTTACCCTGAAATTCCTCAGTGACGAATTTGTAAAAATCACCTATTCACCCCCCTCCAGTCGATATAACGCACTTTCAATTGGTATCAGAGCAAGGTACTCCCTTGTTCTAT
The DNA here is from genome assembly GCF_056163025.1 of Triticum urartu. Lineage (NCBI taxonomy): Eukaryota > Viridiplantae > Streptophyta > Magnoliopsida > Poales > Poaceae > Triticum > Triticum urartu. The sequence continues at coordinate 198,307,235 of NC_141873.1, forward strand.
GTGATTTTGGTTTAACTACCTGGAGTTTTAGTTATGTCGACTGCATGTATGATCAAGCCCTCCGCTGGGTGTCCTACCTTCGATGGGACGAACTACCCCTACTGGAAGATCAAGATACGAATGCATCTTGAGGCAATTGACAACGATCTCTAGTACGTAGTGGAAAATGGCATTCCATCTGTCACTCCTACCATCAACGCTGCTGATGTGAAGAGATTCAAGCAACTCGACTCTCGAGCAAAGAACATCATATGTGGCCATTTGAGTAAAGGGCAGTATGGCAGAGTGAGTGCTTTGGAGACAGCGAAGCTTGTCTAGGATAGGCTGTCCAAGGCCAACGAAGGAGTCTCAACACAGCGTGACTCTCGGGTTGACGTTCTTCACAATCTCTTCAACCGCTTCAAAAGACTCGACAATGAAAATGTTCAGCAAACCATCGGTTGCCTCACTGACATTTCAAACGAGCTTCAGGCACTTGGTGCCACTGACATCACTGACCATGAGGCGGTGAAGAAATTGCTGAGATTGCTTGATTCCTCATTTGACACTTTAGCACTGATGATACAAGAACGGGGAGACTACAAGTCACTTGATCCCACTGATATCCTCGAGAGGCTAAACACTCATGAGTTCCAACTTGCTGAGAAGAGAGACCTCTATGGACCGAGCTATGGCAGATCACGTGCACTAAAAGCCTTGGTGAGGATTCTGAATCTGAAGGTGAGGATTCTGGTAGCAGCCTTGGTGATCCTAATGAACTGAGCCAGGAGCTAGCAATGCTCGTGAGGAAATTCTAGAAGTACTCAAGACGTGGACGCTTTGGTAAATCCTCAAGAAGTGATGGCATGAGAACGAATTCCTCATCCCGTGACTACAAGAAGAGAACTTGCCACAAATGCAAGAAGCCTGGTCACTACATTCAAGATTGTCCTCAATGGGAGAAGGAATCAAAGAAGAAGAAGTGCAAGGATTACAGTTCTGATGACTTGAAGAAGAAGAAGACATATTCAAAGTCCTCATCATAAAAACCCTAGAAATATTCATCTCACAAGAAGAGCAACTCCAAGAAGGCTCGGGCATTCATTGGCAAGGAAATGGACTCTGAAGCTGAATGTGAGGAAAATGAGGAAGAGGAGGCATCTAAGGAGTTAGACTCTAGTGTGGAGAGCCTAGCCCTCTCTCCTGCATTCGTCAGCAAGTCCAACTTCAACTCTGAAGAAAATGACCTCCCCAACACTGCTGACGACGGTGATGATGACTATGCTCCCACCTATTGCTTCATGGCAAAAGGTGCAAAGGTACTCAAATATCCCTCCTCTAACTCAAGTGAGGATGAATCTGATGAAAACCTCAAGCCTAGATATTCTAAACTAGTTAAGATTGCTGTGAGACAACAAAAGGCTTTTGAAAAGGCTCAAAATATGCTAGACAAAAGCGATGATATGTTGGGTGAAGAAATGGATCGTACTAAAACTTTGACTGAAAATCTTCAAAGACTTCAGACTAAGTTTGATAATCTTCAGAGTCATCATAACACTCTCTTATCTGATTGTCGGTGCAACAAACCCTGGATCTGTTGCCTAACTATGCACAGGCACAAGATCAAGATTAAAGCACCAACTTAAGATAGGGATTGAAGGTCCAAGAGATTTGAAGAAACTGTATGCAACCAAGGAGGACCAAGGACGGGCCAGAGAACAAGATATCTACGAGGAAAGATCCTCCCTCGCCAGGCGGGCGAGCCCGGCAAGGGGCCAGGCCACCACCTGAAGCAAGCATCCAAGACTCCCCGGTAGCGCCTGCCGGGGCTTGCGGGGCCTGAACCACCCCGCCAACCGCGCAAGTACGACCCACGTCATCAATCAATGTGGTGTCAAGCCGCAAGGTGATTGAGTGGCAGCATTTGCCACATGGCAGCCATCTCCTATAGAAGAAACCCACAGGTGACACCAATCCAGTGACGTGTCAAGAGAACATATGCAGAGCTGGCGAGATAAGCTCGGCAGGCCTTGCCGGGCAACTAGTGATGTGACACTGAGTGGTGCATTTAATGCACCCTGCCAGCCCGCAGAGTTAGGTATGATAGCGCTATTTGTTATCATATCAGTGGGTAATGACTGTTTTGCCACCGTGGTGACCCCTTAATATATAAAAGGATGCCCATGGCAATCGTAGGAGGGGGTTAGAGGGTTGGAAACTTGACAAACCCAAGCCACCATACGCTTGTGGTCACCATAGCTCTGAGGCAGCTCTTGACGGGCAAGTGTACCATGCACCACCATGTTCGTTTCCACCATCAATTCACCAAAGCAGGAGTAGGGTATTATGCCTCGCGGCGGCCCGAACCTGGGTATATTGCTTGTGTGCTATCTGTCGTGCTGCCGCGCGCTAGTCTGCTCTTTGTGCAACACGATGTCCCCCGCCAAACCAGCAAGGGGCCGCCCGGTCCCATAGGTGGCCATAGATATCCCGTGACATCTTTGACGTGCCAGGTAGGGGGCTTGCTTGTGAAAACCTAAAAGCGTGCACAGCACGTCATCTTCATCGCCATCTTCATCTTCGACGACACCATCAACCATGGCACCCAAGAAGAAGAAGTCCGACCCTTCAACCCAGCCATCCACCTCGAAGGCTCCGCCGCCCATGACCTTAGATGCCACGGGGGATGTCGGGACAAGTGAGGATGTGAGCGCTGCTGGGGCGTGGCAGGAGCAGGTGGCGCCATTGCCACTCCCCCAGCAGCAGGCACGGGGGTTGAAAGCGTCGGAGGAGAATAGCTTCAGCAACGTTTCAATGGTCAAGCTCCGCAAGGTATGGACGGGAGGGTCACTCCCCTTACATCCCCTCCTCCCATCGGCGGGCGCGGCAACATCAATGACACTCGATCCGGGACGAACCACCGTCCTACGGCCGTCCCTGCCACGGGGGCGGTCATGACACGTGTGTCTCCTCCCGGGCGAGCCGACCCAACCATTGCACCAGACGAAATCGCGGACCCTCAAGGGCCATCGCCGCGCGACCCCGCTGCCCAGGTGGCCGCCCCACCACAGCGCGGGCACGCCACGCCGCCGCCGCCGCGGGCACTGCCAGGAGCCAGGCGGCGGTGCGGCCGAGGTCATTAACTTCCATGCCAAGCACAGCCACGGAGGCTATGGCGTGGGCCCAGCTGCTACTAAGGTTCCCACCAGCAGCCGAGCAAATGGACGAATGGTGTGCCACCATCCAGAGTCTGCTCGGTTTCGCTGAGGCTGGGGGCTCGCGGCGCGCTGACCCGCCACGACCTCCCCAAGTTTCGACGACTACTCGTACTACTGGCCGAACGGAGGGGGGCTGTCCCTACCGTGCAGTCCCCACCATGGCAGCAGGCGCGGGCGCGGCAAGATCAAGATCCCGACAACGTCTCAATGGCCTCTTCCGACCCTCGAGCACGTCCGGGCCAACGGTGGACCCCAGAATATAGGTGGCAGGGAGACGCGCGCATCATCTTGGGACGGCCTCTCGGCGACCCCCGCCAGACCGACGGGTGCGGTGGCCTCAAGGTCGACGAGCTTGCGTTCGGTGTTGGCGGGTGCCCGCCTTTCGAGGTCAGCTGCCCTGCCTTTGCGCGCGAGCTGCGGCATGTCCGTTGGCCGTCCATCCACATGTTCAAGCAGGAGATACCCAAGAAGTACGACGGGAGACTGAACCCGGCAGAGTTCCTGAGCATCTACACCATCGCTGTTCAGGCTCCCGGGGGAAGAGACGAGAAGGTGTTCCCCAACTACTTCCCGTTGGCTCTAAAGTCCAATGTGAGATCTTGGCTCATGCACCTGCCGGAGAACTCCATTTCATCATGGACAGACCTGTGCCACGAGTTCATCGGTGCCTTCACCGGAGGCCACAGGAGCCCGGCAGGCCCAGAAACCTACAACTTCTCTAGGAGAAAGAAGGAGAAACTCTCCATAAGTATTTACAAAGATTCAATAAAGTCCATAGGAATATTCCGAATATCCATCATGCAGCTGTTATAGCAGCCTTCCAGTCCAATGTGCGCAATCATCGCATTCGTTCTAAGATGAATGTGCGGTTGCCCAAGACTATGAAGGAGCTGTACACACTAGTGGATAAGTGTGCTCGGATGGAGAAAGGAAGGAAGGAAGTTGCCCAGAGAGGAGGATTGCATCAATGTTGATTCAGAGGAAGAAGATGAATCAACCAGTCAAAGAAAGGACAAGAAGCGCAACAAGAAGCCAAGAGATAAGAGAGTGATGACTATGGAAAGTTTTGGCGTGGCTAGTACCGACAAGAAGGCCAAGGCTGAGGCCCCTGGCAAGGCAGTTGCCGCGTGCACTGCCTGCCGGGAAGCCGCTACCATGGAGAAAGCCAGGAAAGGTGAAGGGCCGTACTGCAAGATCCACCGGATCAAGGGCCACGACCTCCATGAATATTATCAAGTTGAGCAGCTTGTCAAGAGACAGAGAGCAGGGTATGATAAGCGTGATCAGGAGAAAGGTCAGAATGCTGCTGGTGGAAAGGACCGAGGTGGTGAAGCAAACCTCCCCGGCAAACCCTTTCGGAACCAAGCAAAACCCGCAAGGGGCCAAGAGAAGGAAACCTGTGATGATTTGAGTGATGGACGGAATGAAGAGGAAACCAGTGAGCAGGAATTTCATAGGGCCACTGGCGTCTTATGCATTGATGGGGGTGCATCCTTGCACCCCTCCCATCACCAGCTCAAGAGTTGGGCACGAGAGGTCAATGCTGTGGAGCCAGCGCCAGAGTCCCGGAAGCCGCTCAAATGGTCCCGCACGCCCATCATCTTTGATGAGGAGGACCACCCTTGCCACACCACCGTGGTAGGGTGTTTCCATTGTTGGTTTCCCCAACAATTCGCAACCTCAAGGTCACAAAGATGTTAGTGGATGGCGGGGCCGGATTGAATCCGATTTCCCAAGTAGTTATTAACAAGCTTCAGATAGGAGAGGAGCTGGAGGTTACCGACACGTTTCAAGGAGTCAATCCCGGCGGGAGCCGTCCCAAGGGAAAATTTACGTTGCTGGTGACGTTTGGGGGAGAGCTAAACTATAGGACCGAGAAGATTGTGTTTGATGTGGTTGAGATCCCCCTGTCGTATAATGGGATTCTAGGACGACCAGCCTTGGCCAAGTTCATGGCAGCATCCCATTATGCTTACAACACCTTGAAGATGCCTGGGCCGTTGGGAGTCATCACCATCCCTGTCGGTGTCAAAACCGACGGATCTCGGGTAGGGGGTCCCGAACTATGCGTCTAAGGCGGATGGTAACAGGAGGCAGGGGACACGATGTTTTACCCAGGTTCGGGCCCTCTTGATGGAAGTAAAACCCTACGCCCTGGTTGATTTATTCTTGATGATATGAGTATTACAAGAGTTGATCTACCACGAGATCAGAGAGGCTAAACCCTAGAAGCTAGCCTATGGTATGATTGTATGTTGTCCTACGGACTAAAACCCTCCGGTTTATATAGACACTGGAAAGGGCTAGGGTTACACAAGGTCGGTTACAAAGGAGGAGATATACATATCTGTATTGCCTAGCTTCCCTTCCACGCCATGTAGAGTCCTATCCGGACACGAGACGAAGTCTTCAATCTTGTATCTTCATAGTCCAATAGTCCGGCCAAAGGATATAGTCCGGCTGTCCGGAGACCCCCTAATCCACGACTCCCTCAGTAGCCCCTGAACCAGGCTTCAATGACGATGAGTCCGGCGCACTGTATTGTCTTCGGCATTGCAAGGCGGGTTCCTCCTCCGAATACACCACGGAAGAATTTGAATACAAGGATAGTGTATGACCCTGCAAAATAAGTTCCACATACCACCGTAGAGAGAATAATATTTACAAAAATCTAATCTGCTGACTTGTTTCGGCAACATGACATTATGCCATGGCCCGGTGATTATTCAAACCATTTCCTTTAGCTAGCCCCGCACATAACGCGAGGCAGTTTCTTGACACGTCTTGTCAAAGCAGAGATCGTGTTCCCCTTATTACGGGATTCTCATCAATACGTGCGTGGGTAACCCAACCGCACCATCGATTACGGCGCTTGGGGGATAAGCGAGTTTTACCAGGCTAGTGGGGCGCATAGTTTCGGCCGCCCTTATAAAGGGACAAGGTTTAACCTTTTTCTACCCACGCCTTCTTCCTCCTTGCTCATCCATTCTTGCGCACTCGAGCTCCAACGCCCAAGTCCACATCCTTCCACTCAACCTTCTCCAATCATGTCCGGAGCGGGAGGCAAATGGATGGCTTCCTCCATTACGGAGGGACACACCAAGAAGCTGTGCGGAGCCGGATACTTAGCCGCGAATATCGTGCATCAGCTCCCGCTGCGGGGCAGATCGTTCCTACCCCTGAACCTCATGAGAGGGTAGTTTTCCTCCACCACTTCCTCCGCGGACTGGGGTTACCCCTCCATCCATTCATCCGTGGTCTCATGTTCTACTACGGGCTGGACTTCCACGATCTGGCCCCGAACTTCATCCTCAACATTTCGGCGTTCATAGTCGTGTGTGAGGCTTTCCTCTGCATCCGGCCCCACTTCGGCCTGTGGTTAAAGACCTTCAAAATCAAGTCGAAGGTGGTGGGAGGCCAACAAGCAGAATGCGGCGAAGCCATGGTGGGCAAGATGCCCAATGTTATATGGTTCGAAGGCTCCTTCATGGAGACCATAAAGGGGTGGCAATCGGCGTGGTTCTACATCATCGAGCCGCGCGACACCAACTGGGTGGCTGCCCCGAGTTTCGATCCGGAATCCCCACACGGCTCACCTCCTGGAAAGAGAAGGGCCTGTCCTAGGGTTCATCGGTGGAGCTGGATGGACTCCAGAAATGTATCTAGAATATGGCAAGCAAGAAGCTCAAGCTTGTCAACATAGTCCAGGTCATGCTCATCCGCCGGATCCTCCCGTGTCAACAACGGGATTTCAACTTGTGGGAGTTCAACCCAGCCCAGCACCAGACTCTGAGCGAGCTCTTCGACACGACGCACAAAGACGTCTGGAGGGTGCTGTTCAAGGGCGCCGAGGTCCCTCCCTCTCTCACCGAGGACCGCGGGCTAAGTGCGAAGCGCCGAGCACATTCGGTGAGTTCTATACATCCGGTAGGATATTTTATTTCCCCTAGCTTAATCATGTGCGAGATCTGAGCTCCATGCCTTTGACAGGACTAGGTGGAGACGTCAGGGCAGATTAACTGTCCGGCCCCTCTTCCTGAAGACACTGCGGATGCTCTCCTGACGGAGATGCTGACTCCGGCTCCTTACAAGGTGCCGGAGAAGACCAAGAAGGCCAAGGGAACCCGAAAGAGTTCCCGACGCCAGGTGTTATCGGACTCATCGTCCGATAACTCCACAACGCACTCCTCCCCCGAAGACGAGGAGGAAGATGAAGATGCTCCCCCTCCAGTCGGGGGAGACAAGAAAAGGAAGGCCGCCCCAACCGGGGGGGGGGGGGCGAAGGGTCCAGGAAGGGAAGGACCCTCCTTCCGGACTACACCACCGTCGCCGAAGACGAAGACGAGTGGCTGCTCAGGGCCAAGCCCCTGGCGAAGTCGTAAGTATTCGGATGCCAGAGTAATTCATAGCATACGTTTGTCGCACTACTTCTCCTAACGCCGAATTATGATTATGAAGACCGCCATGAGCCCGTATCGACATATCGTCGGACGGCTCCCTGGGCTCGTCGGATATGGATAGCGATCCACTTCCGACTGCCACCTCCCCTTGCCCTACGGACAACGCCGAGGTATTGTCTCAAGAGGCACCGGGTCAAGGGGAGACGGTCCTGGAGGCGCCTCGAGGCGACCTCCCAGATTCCGGGAGCAGAGGGAGCAAGGCTCCCGAGGGCTCCGAATTCGGCCCTCAGCCGAACACCGTGTTGGAACCCCAAGTGGTTCCAGACTCAGGCAGGCGGCCTCCTTCCAAAAGGGGCAAGACGCCTGTGCCGGTGACCTCTATCCATCCAGAGGCACCGGACACTCTGCTGGGAGCACTTCGCAGCGCTTCCATCGACGAAGAGCACCGCACTATTATGAGTGCGGTGATCCAGAAGGTTCAGTCCGCCAAGAGCGGACTGACTGAAGCTTGTGCCAGCCTTCTGACAGGTTTTGAGGTAAGTATATAGGAAAAATATTACCGCATAGACAGTAGCCCCTGATGCTCTGTTAGGTGTTCACAAAGAAAAGCCGAACAGAGGATCAAACAATATCGCAGGAGTCTAATATAAGTATGTCTATATGCGTATGCAGGCTTCACTGCTGGCCTCTGTCGCACTGACTGCGGTGGTCGCCGCACTGAAGCAGGACCTCGAGGGGTCCAAGGAAAAGCTCGGCCTTGCCAAGAGGCAGCTCGAGGAGAACAAAGGTAAGTAGTACCTAGTCTATGGATATATATAAAAAGAATGCGATTGCAAAATGACAGGATCATCGTAAATTTGCCAGGGGCCACGACCGAGGTGGCGACCCTGAAGCAAGCGCTATTCGAGGCCGAAAACAAAGCGGCCAAGGAGCGCACCGAGCGGGAAAGGCATGAGGCACAGGTGGGTGAGGTGCAGCAAGAGCTCCACGCTCTCGTGACGAAGCACGAGGCGTTGGAGCTTGACTTGAAGATGCGAGAGTCCGGGCTTGCCACCGCCCTTGAAAGTGCAAAGAGTGCCAAGGCTGAAGCACATAAGGCCCTCTAGGAGATTGATGCGATGAAGAAGATAGTGGCGGGTAAGGCATTCTATATGCAAAGCAAGCATGTGAAAGTGAATTACTTGTTACTTACCCGAATCCGGAGCTCTCCAGGAGCATTCGCAGATTTGCCCCGTAGCGTGTCGGATGCCGCACAGTTTTACCAGGCCGAGGAGGGAAGCTCAACGGAGAAGTTGTTCTGGTCTCAGTATACCGGGACCGAACACCCGATGCCTCTGAGCGACCAGCTGAAGCAACTAGTCAAGCTGCACAAGGCGACCGAACAGGCCATGAAGGGCTTTATAGTCCGGATGTGGCCTGGCGACGCCCTTCCCAACAGCTACTTCGGCCTGGTGAGGCGGCTTGTGGATGCCTGCCCACGGCTTGAAGTCATCAAGCGGTCCATCTGCATCGAAGGTGCACCCCGGGCTTTCGCCCGTGTGAAAGTGCAATGGGCCAAGATGGACACCGTGAAGCTAGTGAAAGAAGGGCCGCCGCATGGCAAGGAGCATCGCCACTCCGAGATGTACTATGAGGGTGTCCTGAAGGGTGCCCGTCTCATAGTGGACGAGTGTACGAAAGGTGTAATATTTGAGTAGACTTGCTCGTGTGATCCTGTATTATGAAAACTTGTTCATATGCGCTATGCAACACTTGTCTGAATTTAAAATATTACCTTCTGTTCGACTGTTTATCTAATCTGAGAGATGGCTAGTCGTCGGCTTCTGCCCCCATGCCATGAGTGCTGGGGTGTTCGAGATAAATATGAGCACTCTTGTTCCCATTGTTGGGTCCTTCGAGGGAGGTGCTCAGCACAACGAACAAGGCAATCGGACCATAATGCGTTATCACTCTCACTTAGCCATAGAATTCTATAATTTTAAATTTCGGCGAAGCCCCTAGTATTCGGAAGGCTGAATTCGGGGCGCGATACACGCCTTAAGCCGGACAGGGCTGACTCCTTGCTCTAAGCGGCATAAGTCTTTAGGGACTTGAAACCTCTCGAACAGCGACCAGTCTCTCGCCTTATCATGACAGTCAGTTTTATCTTTCTCTACTGAGGTGCTTAGCCCAGCAGAACCGGGGCACAATTGCAGTAGTTCTCCAAGTGCTACCTTAGCCAATATAGCGGAACGTAAGGTACCAAAACATGGGAGCCGGGCAAACCCAACTATTGACCCAAGACATGATTCGGAGCTGATGCACATAATGCTATAAGTTCGGGGTGCCGCACTGCCGAAAGTGTTCGGACTTCTCACGCCGTATTATGGGGTATGCTTAAGCCCCTAGCGTATTGGCCGTACCAAAGTGTACGGGTGCTAGATGTCGTGAATGAACATATATATAAAAAGGAGGAATGCAATAATAGTCTTAATGCTATGCATTGTTTATTCAAAAAGGTGCGTTAAAGCAGAATGATACAAGAAGTGCGATAAGCAAAAAGTAGGACTGTTTGACATGTCCATTCCAAGGGCAAGCTGAGGAATAGTATTAAAGCAAATATTTCACTCGTTATCGTGATCCACCTGGGAGTTCCATGGTGTGACGTAGCTTTCTGCCTCCTTGGTTGCTGCATCATGTGTTCGGCAATCATGCTTCCGGACAGGGTTTCCAGAGATTAAAGCCCTGAAAGAGAAAAATAACAAAGCGGGTAGCCGCTAGTGCGGTTCAAGCCGCGTATTGGGGCATGCCGTGGTTGTGCCCCCTCCCCGCCTGTGCCCATGGTATTTTTAATGCGTAATTATGTACGCGTGGCATGAATTTCGCCGTGTGGCTGGGGCCGGGGTGGGGCCGCATTGCTATGCGAGCTCGGGACATGCCAGGCGGTCCAGTTGCCGATTACTCCTGGCGCGCTTGAAGTTGTCCGGGTCCTTAATCACCGAACTAGTGGATTGCCTTAAGAGGCTGCTTTGCACTTCTGCTGCGAGGGCCGCAGTGTGCTCCTCCGTGCGGAGAGAGCGCTCTGTGTTTCCATTGACTATGATGACCCCCCGAGGTCCTGGCATCTTGAGCTTGAGATATGCATAATGCGGTACCGCATTGAATCTTGCAAATGCGGTTCGCCTGAGCAGTGCATGGTAGCCACTGCGGAACGAGACTATGTCGAAGATTAATTCTTCGCTTTGGAAGTTATCCGGAGATCCAAAGACCACTTCCAGTGTTACTGAGCCTGTGCAATGGGCCTCTACACCTGGTATGACGCCTTTAAAGGTCGTTTTAGTGGGTTTGATCCTTGAGGGGTCTATACCCATTTTGCGCACTATGTCCTGATAAAGCAGGTTCAGGCTGCTGCCGCCGTCCATTAGGACTCGAGTGAGGTGAAATCCGTCAATGATTTGGTCTAGGACCAGTGCGGCAAATCTGCCATGACGGATGCTAGTGGGGTGGTCGCTGCGATCGAAGGTGATCGGACAGGAGGATCATGGGTTGAACTTGGGGGGCGACTGGCTCCAACGCATATACGTCCCTAAGCGCACGCTTCCGCTCCCTCTTGGGGATGTGGGTTGCGTATATCATATTCACCGTCCGCACTTGTGGGGGGAACCTCTTCTGTCCTCCGGTGGTCGGCTGCCAGGGCTCCTCCTTGTCATCGCTATGTGACCCCTTATCTTTGTTTTCGGCATTTAACTTGCCGGCCTTCTTGAACACTCAACAGTCCCTGTTGGTGTGGTTGACTGGCTTGTCGGGGGTGCCGTGTATTTGACATGAGCGATCGAGTATACGGTCCAAACTGGACCGGCCCGGAGTGCTTTTTTTGAATGGCTTTTTCCGCTGACCGGGTTTAGAGCCTTTGAATCCGGCATTGACTGTCGTATCCTCGGTATTGTCGCTGTTAATGCGGCACTTATGCTTGTTGCGACGTGACCTGCCATTGCCATCCTTGGTATCCGAAGTACCATGGTTCTTTATATGTTATTGCTGCGAGCCAGCCAGCTATCTTCTCCCACGCAAAAGCGGGTCATGAGTGTCGTGAGGGCTGCCATAGATTTCGGCTTTTCCTGGCCAAGGTGCCGGGCGAGCCACTCGTCGCGGATGTTGTGCTTGAAAGCTGCTAGGGCCTCTGCATCCGGACAGTCGACGATTTGATTTTTCTTTGTTAGGAACTGTGTCCAAAATTGCCTGGCCGATTCCTCTGGCTGCTGAATTATGTGGCTCAAGTCATCGGCGTCTGGCGGTCACACGTAAGTGCCCTGAAAGTTGTCGAGGAATGCGGCTTCCAGATCTTCCCAATAGCCAATGGACTTTGCTGGCAAGCTGTTGAGCCAATGCCGAGCTGGTCCTTTGAGTTTGAGTGGGAGGTATTTGATGGCGTGTAGGTCATCACCGCGGGCCATGTGAATGTGCAGGAGGAAATCCTCGATCCATACCGCAGGATCTGTTGTGCCGTCGTATGATCCTATATTTACGGGTTTGAAACCCTCTGGGATTTGATGATCCATTACTTCGTCTATGAAGCATAAGGGGTGTGCGGCGCCTCTGTACTGGCTATATCACGACGCAGCTCGAATGAGTCTTGCCCGCTGTGTTCGGCCCGGCCGGACTTACTTTTACTGTATCCGGCGTGACGATTATCGTCTCGCATGGTGGCGCGCCCTCGTGATCCATAGATCGATCTTGCATGTTTTCCTTTGTCCTCCAATACGTCTCGCAGGTCTGGCATATTTCCCCATGCCTTTTTATTTGAATGACGTCGGGGTGCGGGCTGAGCTTTTGGCTGGAATGTCTCTCTGTCGCGGCCACGAGGTGGCCGATCAGCCGCGTCATACGCCGGGGATGTAGGTTTTGGTGCTTCCTCCTCCAGTCGGGGTAGCAACCTGCATTTTGGGAAATTCTTGGAGGGGCGTTCGAGTTTATACTCTTTGGCCGCCAGGACTTCAGTCCATCTGTCAGCTTGCAAATCTTGATCAGCTTGAAGTTGCTGCTACTTTTTCTTAAGGCTATTTGGCGTGGCTATAAGCCGGCGCTTGAAGCGCTCTTGTTCGACGGGATCCTCTGGCACGGCGAATTCGTCATCGCCGAGGCTTGCCTTGTCTTCGGAGGGGGGCATGTAATTATCATCCTCCGCCTCTCCATCTGCCGCTCTCTCAGGAGGGTTGGCTCCTCCATCCTCCTGCTCTAAATCTTGCTGGAGGGGATTGTTGTTGTCTTCGGCACTGTCCGGAGTGCTATTATCTCCGGTGCCGGTATCACCACTTTTGCATTGGCGGGACTTAGAGCGGCGCCGCTGACGCCAGCGCTTGGGTTGCTTCTTGGAGGGGTCATCCTCCGTTGTCTCGTCGCCATTGCCTTCTTTGGGTGTGTCCACCATGTATATATCGTATGATGAGGTGGCTATCCAGCGCCCTATGGGCAGTGGTTCCTCTTCGACTCCTGCATCGTTGTCCATACCGTCAATGTCTTCGGAGTCGAAGTCGAGCATGTCGGTTAAGTCATCGACAGTGGCTACTAAACGGGTGGTGGGTGGGCGGCGAATTTCTTCGTCATCCCAATCCTGCCGGGCGTAGTTTGGCCAGGATCCTTCTGACAAGGAAAGAGACCTTAATGAGTTCAGTATGTCGCCGAAGGGAGAGTGCTGAAAAATATCCGCGGAGGTAAACTCCATGATCGGTGCCCAATCGGATTCGATAGGAACAAGCGCAGGCGGTTCGTAGTCCGTGGCCGGAGAAGGATCCGGCAGTTTGGCGACACGGCTCTTGTGAAGGGTAAGGTCCATATTCGGCTCGATCGCCGCAGAGGGTACGGCCTCCGTAACGGGGTCTGTCCACCCGTCCATGGATGGCGAAACTGGCTCCAAATTGAGGGTCGGAGCGGCTGCCGGTGCGATCTCCTGAATATGGTCCGATGGTAGAGCTAAATCGTACTCATCGTGACCGCGTGGCGCACAAGGCAGGGGCTCGAATCCGTCGAAGATCAAGTCTCCGCGGATATCTGCCGTGTAGTTTAAGCTTCCAAACCTGACCTGATGGCTAGGGGCGTAACTTTCGATCTGCTCCAGATGGCCAAGCGAGTTGGCCCGCAGTGCGAAGCCGCCGAACACAAAGATCTGTCCGGGGAGAAAAGTCTCACCCTGGACTGCATCACTATCGATGATCGTAGGAGCCATCAAGCCTAACGGCGACGACACAGAGGAACTCTCAATGAAAGCACCATTATCGGTGTCAATACCGGCGGATCTCGGGTAGGGGGTCCCGAACTGTGCGTCTAAGGTGGATGGTAACAGGAGGTAGGGGACACGATGTTTTACCCAGGTTCGGGCCCTCTTGATGGAGGTAAAACCTTACGTCCTGCTTGATTTATTCTTGATGATATGAGTATTACAAGAGTTGATCTACCATGAGATCAGAGAGGCTAAACCCTAGAAGCTAGCCTATGGTATGATTGTATGTTGTCCTATGGACTAAAACCCTCTGGTTTATATAGACACCGGAAAGGGCTAGGTTTACACAAGGTCGGTTACAAAGGAGGAGATATACATATCCGTATTGCCTAGCTTGCCTTCCACGCCAAGTAGAGTCCTATCCGGACACGAGACGAAGTCTTCAATCTTGTATCTTCATAGTCCAACAGTCCGGCCAAAGGATATAGTCCGGCTGTCTGGAGACCCCCTAATCCATGACTCCCACAATCCCATCACATGAGAAGGATGCGATTATCTGTGTGGACAGGATGTATTGGGATGGCGTTGCAGCAGAGGCTGCGGCGGCAACGGTCCCCGCCAAGGAAAGCAAAGGAAAGAAGCAGGATTGTAGGACCTCCGGCAAGGAGTCCGGGAAGCGTGCCCCCTCCGAGTGCATGGCACCCATTGATGATATGTCAGAGTGTTCCAACAGCAAGAGATCCAAAGTTGCAGCACCCCAAGTGAAGAAGGTCCCGGTAGGGCTGGCTGGTGTTGATGGTACTTTCACCATCAGCACCATCCCTTGACAACAAATAGGAAAGCGCGCTTGTTGCCTTCCTGTGGGCGAATATCGATGTGTTTGCCTGGCAACCGTCTGATATCCCCAGTGTTCCCAGGGAGGTAATCGAGCACCACCTTGCTGTCTGCCCACATGCCTGACCAGTCAAGCAGAAAGTTAGGAAGCAAGCCTTGGAGGGGAAGCAGTTCATTGCCGAGGAAATCAAGAAGTTAGAGGCAGCTAGATTGGTCAGAGGAGTACTGTACCCTACATGGTTGGCAAACCCAGTGGTAGTTCGGAAGGCGAATGGGAATGGAGGTTTTGCATTGATTTGACAGATCTCAATAAGGCTTGCCCAAAGGACCCATTTCCCTTGCCGCGCATCGATCAGATTGTGGATTCTACTTCAGGGTGCGATCTGCTCAATTTTTGGATGCATACTCCGGATATCACCAAATCTTCATGTCCAAAGAAGATGAGGAGAAAACATCATTCATCACTCCATGTGGTACATACTGTTTTATCCGCATGCCTTTTGGATTGAAGAGTGTCGGGTCTACTTTTGCAAGAGCAGTCCAGATTGGTTTTGAGCCACAACTGCATAGAAACATAGAAGCTTATATGGACGACATTGTAGTCAAAACCAAGGATAAGGCCACCCTTATCCAGGATTTGGAGGAGACATTTGCTAATTTGTGCAAGATCAACCTGAAGCTTAACCCAGAGAAGTGCGTATTTAGTGTTCCCTCCGGCAAGCTACTTGGATTCTTCGTGTCCCACCGGGGGATTGAAGCTAACCCCGACAAGATCAAGGCCATTGAGCAGTCCAAGTGCCAAGGACAGTTAAGGATGTGAGGCACTTGACGGGATGTGTTGACGCGCTAAGAATATTCATTTCCAGGTCTGTCGAGCGTGCCCTGCCATTCTTCAAAATTTTGAAGAAGGCAGGGCCTATGAAGTGGACCTCAGAAACAGATATAGCCTTGCAAGAGTTGAAGGCTTACCTGTCATCTATGCCTACCTTGGTTGCACACAAACCTCAAGAGCCATTACTGCTTTACTTGGCAGCAACCAACCAAGTTGTCAGTGCAGCCTTGGTAGCATAATGAGAAGTGGATGAAGCGGATAGCGGCCAGACCGTGGAAGAGTCAGAAGAGGATCAGAACAGCAGTGAGCACAGCAACGAGTGCAACCCCAAGGGTGCGGCAAGGAAGAAAGTGGTGCAACGCCCAGTGTACTTCGTCAGCTCCTTGTTGCAAGGGGCTAGATCGAGGTACTCTGGTGTGCAAAAGTTGATCTTTGGCCTCGTAATGGCCTCAAGGAAACTGCGCCACTAAAGCCCATGAGATCACGGTTGTTACTCGTTTTTCGTTGCAGAGGATACTCTGAAACCCTGAGGCTACTGGCAGAATAGTGGAGTGGGCTTTGGAGTTATCCAGTTTTGGTTTGAAGTCTGAGAGCACTTCAACCATTCAACACAGGGCGCTAGCAGAGTTTATTGCAGAATGGACGCCAACACCTGATGAGGAAGCAACAGAAACAGCTCTCCCCGGCAAGGGATCACCCCAAGAATGGATTATGTATTTTGATTGTGCTTTTTCCCTACAAGGTGCAGGAGCTGGCGTACTTCTTGTTGCCCCCTCCGGGGAACACCTGAAGTACGTCATCCAAATGCACTTTGCCCGGGAAGAAGCCACCAACAATACAGCTGAGTATGAAGAGCTCCTTGCTGGGCTCAGGATTGTACCAGAATTGGGAATCAAGAAGCTGATCATTCAAGGAGATTCACAGTTGGTGGTGAGACAAGTCAACAAGGATTATCAAAGCCCATTGATGGAAGCATACATTGATGAAGTAAGGAGGTTAGAGGAGCGCTTTGACGGGTTGCAAACAGAGCACATACCCCATGCGGAAAACAACATAGCTGATCACCTGTTAAAGTGTGCTGCGCAAAAGCTTCCTGTGGAACTAGGAACTTTTGTTCTCCACCTCTCTCAATCCTCCGTATCACCAACCACAATGGCCAGGAAAAGGAGAAAGTTGGACTACGGTAAGCCTCTCCCGATCAAGCCATCTGCTCCCAGCAGAGACCCTACCGGAAACAACTCCTCACAGCCTGCCGAACCACCCCCTCCAGCCGGGCCTATGGACCCCGCGAACGAGGCCGGTGCTCCCGCAGCCGAGGAGGTGCCGCTAGTCCTCATTACCGAGCCTCGGGCTCCAACTTGGGCAAGGCACATCGTCCGCTTCCTCCAAACCAGATAACTCCCCGGCAACCCAGATGAAGCTGAGAAAGTAGCCCAGAGGGCCAGTATGTATCAGTTAGTCGATGACACTCTGTACAGAAGGAGGCTCAATGGTGTGAAATTGAAGTGTGTCTGCCGGGAGGACGGAAAGGAACTGCTGGCTAAGATTCACATAGGAATGTGTAGCTCACACATTGGATCAAGGGCATTAATTGGGCAAGCATTCTGGCAAGGATTCTATTGGCCCACAACACTCCAAGACGCAGTTGAGCTCGTCACGACATGTGAAGCCTGTTAGTTCCATTCCAAGAAAACACACCTGCCTGCCCAAGCTCTTCAGACAATCCCTCTGTCATGGCCATTTTCGGTCTAGGGGCTCGATATCCTCGGCCCCTTCCCCCGAGCAATCGGGGGCTTTGCATTCTTGTTCGTTGCCATTGACAAGTTTACAAAGTGGCCGGAAGTGACTGTCGTGAGGAAGGTGATTGCTCAGTCAACTATCAAGTTCTTGAAAGAATTGGTGTGTCATTTCGGAGTTCCGGCAAGGATCATCACTGATAACGACACCCAATTCACGAGCCACGCCTTCATGCAATATGTTCAAACCCTCAGATGCAAGATCTCATTTGCCTGGCACACCCCCAGAGCAATGGACAAGCTGAGAGGGCGAACGCTGAAGTGCTTCATGGACTCAAGACAAGGACTTTCGATACGCTGCAGAAGCACGACAGGAGGTGGATTGAGGAGTTGCCGGTAGTTCTCTGGTCCCTTAGAATGACACCTAATCGAGCTACCACGCAAACTCCCTTCTCCCTTGTCTATGGGGCAGAAGCAGTTATCCCCACAGAACTCATTTACGGGTCTCCTCGGGTACTTGCCTATTATGAAGTAGCATAAGATCAGCAACGGTGTGACGATGCTATGCTACTCGAGGAGAACTGTCTCCGGGCCGCTACACATGCTACACGCTATCAGCAAGCCCTTCATAGCTATCACAGCCGTAGGGTTCGTGCCCAGTGTCTTGAGAAAGGTGACCTTGTCCTTAGGCGTGTTCAGTCCGCCAAGGGTACACACAAGTTATCACCGAAGTGGCAAGGCCCTTACCGAGTAGTACGAGTCTCTAGACCCGGTGCAGTCTGTCTGGAGTCCGGAGATGGCACACCGTTGCAAAACTCATGGAACATTGAGCATCTTTGTAAGTTCTACCCGTAAGGCGCAGAGGCTGTCGGACCCTGCCTGGTAGCCACCCATTGTACATGACATTGCCGAAGTTGCATGTAACCCCTTGTACAAGCCGGGGCAATGACCCCATGCAAGAGAAAATAAAGAAGTGCTCTAGGGGGGCCCCAAATAAGATTGCATGCATGCACAAGCACACCCAGATCATTGCATAATCACTTCATGAACATTTGCATGTGCATATAGATAGGATTGCATCCTGCATTCATTCTCATCTACATGGAGTTGCACGACACGAACCTGGCTTCAACAAAGGACGAGAAGATTGCACGACATGACGATTCCCAGCAAGCCAAATAGATAAGTTACCTCTTGTCCATAAGTATTCCGTAAAGCTACAACTTTGCATAAGAAAACCTCGCCTCCCTCTTTGAAACTTAGGTGTTCCCATCCATGACTCGAACACTGCTTCAGTCAGGATGGTCGCAGTGGCCTTTGGGAAAAAGGAGTTGGCGAGCGGCTGGCCCCTTTGTCTGTTCCCCGACAGACGAAGTTCTCCGGCAGACAAAGAGGGTGCCGGCATGATATCCTGCCGGGGAAAACTCATTTATTCTATTAAAGAGGCATTTTTCCTCTGCATGGACATACACATGCACAAGTTCCCGACGAGATTCATCTCTTTCATTCATATGCAGTTGCAAGTACAAGCATTGCAGAATACAAAGATGGACTCGAGAGATTACATTATTTGAATTAAAATTTGGCGACCGCCTACAGATTTAAGATTGAAAAAAGATAAGTGCTCCATGATGCCCTTTCTTGTCCCTCTCCTCCTAGGTGCAGCCGTCGAAGGCGAGGAGGGCAAAAGGAGCGCCTTAGCGAAGGCCCGACCCGCTCTCATCGGGCTCCTGGAGAGGTAGCCTGGGGGAAGAAGAAGCGCGAGGGTACGCCTCGATGGAGAGCACAACATAAGGCGACCCCGTCAACCACTGTCACCAGGGCCAGCAGGACTCAGCAGGTGTAGGATCGAAAGTATGTCTAGAGGGGGGGTGATTAGACTACTTGACCAAATAAAAACTTAACCTTTCCCCAATTTTAGTTCTTGGCAGATTTTAGCTATTTTAGGACAAGTCAAGCAATCATCACACAATTCAAGCAAGCATGCAAAGAGTATATTGGCAGCGGAAAGTAAAGCATGCAACTTGCAAGAATATAAAGGGAAGGGTTTGGAGAATTCAAACGCTATTGGAGACACGGATGTTTTCCCCGTGGTTCGGATAGGTGGTGCTATCCTACATCCACGTTGATGGAGACTTCAACCCACGAAGGGTAACGGTTGTGCGAGTCCACACAGGGCTCCACCCAAGGGCAACGGTTGCACGAGTCCACGAAGGGCTCCACCCACGAAGGGTCCACGAAGAAGCAACCACCCACAAAGGGTCCACGAAGAAGCAACCTTGTCTATCCCACCATGGCCATCGCCCATGAAGGACTTGCCTCACTAGCGGTAGATCTTCACGAAGTAGGCAATCTCCTTGCCCTTACAAACTCCTTGGTTCAACTCCACAATCTTGACGGAGGCTCCCAAGTGACACCTAGCCAATCTATGAGACACCACTCTCCAAGAAGTAACAAATGGTGTGTAGGTAATGAACTCCTTGCTCTTGTGCTTCAAATGATAGTCTCCCCAACACTCAACTCTCTCTCATAGGATTTGGATTTGGTGGAAAGAATATTTGAGTGGAAAGCAACTTGGGAAGGCTAGAGATCAAGATTCATATGGTAGGAATGGAATGTCTTGGTCTCAACACATGAGTAGGTGGTTCTCTCTCAGAACATATGAGTTGGAATGATGTGTGCGTTCTGATGGCTCTCTCACTGAATGAGAAAGAGGTGGAGGGGTATATATAGCCTCCACACAAAATCCAACCATTACACAGTTTTCCAATCTCAGTGGGACCAAATCAGTAAACTCGGTCTGACCAAAATAGTAAACCTAGTGACCGTTAGGAATTTCGGTGGGACTGACATGCAACTCGGTAGGACCGATTCGGTTAGGGTTTGGGCATAACGTAATCTCGGTGAGACCGATTACACAAACTCGGTGAGACCGAATTTGGTAATTAGCTAACCAGAGAGTTGGTCAGGCAAACTCGGTGGGACCGATTTGCTCTTTCGGTGAGACCGAGTGGAACTCGGTGAGACCGAAAAGTTACAAAGGGGAAACACTGAGTTTACATTGCAATCTCGGTGGGACCGATTCGCTCTTTCGGTGGGACCGAAAAGTTACGAAAGGGAAACAGAGAGTTTGCAACCCCATCTCGGTGGGACCGAGATCCTTATCGGTAGAACCGAATTGCTAGGGTTTGGCAGTGGCTAATGACAAGTGAAACTCGGTGGCGCCGGATAGGAAGAATTGGTAGGACCGAGTTTGGCTTAGAATTTTGGTCATATGTGGATATGGGAAAGTAGTTGAGGGTTTTGGAGCATATCACTAAGCACATGAAGCAAGAGGCTCATTAAGCAACACCTCATCCCTCCTTAATAGTATTGGCTTTTCCTATGGACTCAATGTGATCTTGGATCACTAAAATATAAAATGAAGAGTCTTGAGCTTTTGAGCTTGAGCCAATCCATTGTCCTTAGCATTTTGAGGGTTCCACTTTCACATCCATGCCATGCCAATCATTGAGCTTTCCTGAAATAATCATCTTGGAATAGCATTAGCTCAATGAGCTATATGTTGTTATGAATTACCAAAACCACCTAGGGATAGTTGCACTTTCAATCTCCCCCTTTTTGGTAATTGATGACAACATATAGATAAAAGCTTCGACAAATGATAATAAGCATGAAATATATCGTCGCTTTGAGAAGTATGTGATAAGTAAGAGCTCCCCCTAAATTTGTGCATATTTAAAATTTGCTTTGGACTGCAAATGCACAAAGATTTAGAGTCATGGGTTACTCTTCCATGTCACATATATCTTGGTGGAGCGCTAAAAATGATAAGAATGAAATACATGCACTCATCACCAAGAATAGTGAATGATCACAAACGATAGATAGAATGATAATATTTAAGCAAGCATCAAGCAAACATTAAGTGTAGCTTATGATCAAACACATGATCATCGATGTCTCACAAGCATAAGGACGTAGTATCTCACACGCTAGCAAACAAAGTTCGAAAAACCACCAAATAAAGCAAGAGAGAAAAGCAATACTCTCTCTCTCTCGAAGCCTATGATCTATACATCTTCTCCCCCTTTGGCAACAAGTTACCAAAAAGTTCCTAGAAAATGCATAGCACTAGATCGACGCTCAGGCTTGATCTTCAGGTGGTGGTGGAGTCCGGATCACTCCAAGGACGAAGGCTTCTGTAGATGTTGAAGTAGTCGCTGAGTTGGAGCTGAAGTAGATGCTGGAGCTGAGGCTGTAGCTGGTGCTGAGGTGGTGGCTCTGGTGTCAGCAACTGGCACGGCAGACGACCTCGGGCCTCGTGGCACTCTAGAAAAAGCATGAGTCGTGGTCCTGCCTCTCCTCTCATTCATGTCCTCCTGGAGCTGCTCCACTGCAGACTGAACTTCCGTTACCTTGACATCCAAGTCATAGAACTTCTGTTCCATGATTCTCTCTAGGCTCTGCTGATTCTTAGTGAGGTTGGCCAGACTTTGCTCAATTCTCAGCGTGGATGCAATCAAGTAACCGAGCTGCTCTTGTTTGGTCTTCAAGAAATAATCAGATGCCTCCGCTTGAGTAGGCATCCTGGCAGCTTTTTCCTTCTTCGCCTTCTCCTTCTTTGCAAATGCTTGGGCAGATGATGGCTCGTTCTCTGTCATCACAACTTCATTGTCCTCGAAATCTGGACGGATGGGCAGGTGTTCCTTATCCAACAAATATACGCCCGTGCCCATCTTGGAGTTGATGAGCTCCTGAATCTGAGGGGCATATCCACAGCTCCTCTTCTGATCTGCCGCAGTCCTTTTGATCGTTTCCACTATAAGGCTCATAACTTTGAATTTTTGAGGCACGTCAAAAACATGAAGCAAATTGACCGCGTGACCTCTGATCATCTTGTGATCTCCAGACTTGGGCAGAAGGGTGTGCCTAAGGATCCAGCTGATCGTAGGCAATCCTGATAGCAGATAATGCACTGAGCCAAACTTGAATGTGTCAAGAGCTTCATTGGGAATTTCCTTGTACATATTTGACATGGAGTTATGATCCATCTTCTTCTTGGCGTAAATGTCCAAGTCATCTGCTTGTTCCTCTGGGGCATTGATCAACTTCGCCCATTCCTCAACAGTGGATTGGTACCTTGTACCCTCTGACATCCATGTGATCCTTCCATCCGGGTAGAAGTGTGTTGTGGAGTAGAATTGCATGATTAGCTCCTCATTCCACTTTGTGAGCTTCTGCCCAACAAAGTCTACAACTCCACACGCACTAAAGCTGTCATACACTCCGGGGTAGTACTCTTCATGTTCCTTCATGTAGGTCCAGTCGACCCATCTCATGTCACAAACGATTGGCTTCTTGTCAAGCAAAACAGTCTCGTAGAAATCTTGCTGCTCCTTGGTGTGAAATCTGTAGTCCACGGCAGTCCTTCTCCTAGAAGCATATGGATCTGCTTCTCTCCACTTCCTCAGCCCTGAATCTCTCCTGAGCTTCATATCCTCAGCCACAGGATGAGCATCATTGTGGTCTGGGATCTTCGGCTTGAGCTTTCTAAGGACACTCTCTTCCTTTTCTTCAGTAGCTTCAGGCACTGGGGCCTTGTTCTTTTCTGCAGCAGGTATACTCCTTGTGTTTCTCTTTGGTGCTGTCTTAGGCTTAGATGCAGCCTTGGGTGCTTCCTTGGGCTTGGATGCAGCTGTTCCTGACCTTATGGCATCTCCCATAAGTTTGGCTACCTTGGGTGCTGGTGCAGCAACCTCTTCTTCCTCCTCCTCTTCTACCATGATGGAGGCCTTGCCAAGGACTCTAGCCACAGTCTTCTTCACCCTCTCTTTCCTCTTTTTGCCCTCAGCAGCAATGGGCTCAATGGGAGCAGGCTTCTCAGTTGAGGCTCTAGCCTTTGACATGGGCTGCCTGCCTACTGGCCTCTTGACTTTCAGGCCTGGCTTTGAGCCTTGAGCTGGCTCAACTCTCTTGGAAGTGGCCTCTTCCTCTGCCACATAGTCCTCATCTTCATAATCAAACGTTCTCTTCTTCCTTTGACGTGTGGCAGCCTTAGGCAGATTGCTGGGGGTGCTCCTGCTGCCATCATCTGAAGAACTTGAGGGGCTAGTGCCCTCACTCATCACCACTTGCTGCTCTGAGAGGTTTTGGCTATCACTTTGATCAGACATGTTGCAAAGTGACTGCTGACCCTGTGAATAGATTATGGATGAGATAGAGTGGATGAGCATCACAAAAAGCAGAGATTTTTGCAAAACAATAATCCAAAAACTTAGTTTTAGTTTCCCACTGAAATCATCTCGGATCTACCGATTTTCAAACTCGGTGATACCGAAGCAGTTTTGGAACCTAAACTAGTGAACTCGGTAGGACCGAGTCACAGTTCGGTGGCACTGAGACTGGTAAGGTTTCACTGAGTTCAAAAATCGGTCACACCGATAAGTAATTCTCGGTCAGACCAAGTCTCACTTGTGCAATGGCATAAGCCAAATCGGTGGGACCGAGTTTTTCAACTCGGTGGGTCCGAGATGGTTTCGGCGGAAACCTAACCTAGAATTTTCGAATCAAACCTAATCTATGAGCGTTTTGACTGGATAGAAGTTTATCAAACATGGCCAGAAACAATATGAACACAATGTGCTAGGAATCAGATTGAGGAATAGCACAAAGATCAAGTCCATACCCTAGTTCGGCGGGGACTTGCTACGGCTGCAACGGCGGGGCAGAAATTCCGTTGACGGCGACGGAGACTAGCGACTGGAGGCTGCTGGCGGCGAGAAGATGATCCGGAGACCTCGGGGGCAGAGCAGGCTATCGCGCGGGTGAAGGGGTTCAGAGAAATTTCCAAATTTTGCCTGTGACTATATATAGCCCGACCCTGTCGGTGTGACCGAGTTGAACAACTCAGTGGCACCGAGATTCATAACTGCATGCAGCTACTGAAACTCGGTGAGACCGAAAGGTTCAAATCGGTTGCACCGAGATCGAAAACCTAGATCAACTCAATGATCTCGGTAGGACCGAAAGTGGAGTATCGGTCAGACCGAGAATCATAAAGAGGTTTTGGAAGTTTAAGTCTATGACGAATCGGGGACTCCGAGCGCTCCTCACACAGAGTGGTTCGAATCTGACTTGATCAAATTTTGTGATGCAGCATGAATAGAGTTTGAGACGAGAAAAGCATAGATAGCTAGAGGAGGTTCTTAGGCATTCTTGTCCATCCACTTGGCAAAAGAAGATAAAGCCGAACAATCAAAGCAACAAGTGGATGTCCTCGAATGAGTAAAATATGCAATCAGCATGCTCACACAATAAGATAGCAAATGAAATATGTGGCAAAGCATGCACAACCAATTCTAGCATCTATCAAGCAATTTGCGATGACTAGGTCATCTATATATGAGTATATTGACTTAGGAGTCAAGTGAGAACACTTGATCGTAGGTCATACTCATCGTTTAAGCTCAAGTAGGGTTACCACTTTTACATAAAGCATTGTTTTGTTCACATCTTTAGAGTTTCTTTAGCTCAAGTCTTAGAGTAAAGCTCCCCCTAGATGTGATATCCCCCCTAAGAGGGATGAACTAACCTTGGGTTTTGTCGATGATGACTTCATGTAGATATTGAAGATGTGGATGCTCAATGTTGATGTAGATCTCTTGGAGCTATCCATTTGAGTGAATTGCACTTTCAATACCTACATGTGTTAGTCCCACAAGGAACAAACAAGGATATCCATAGACATAGAGTGATGCACACAAAAGATGATGTCCATGAAAACTTTTAGGTTACCTTGTCCCTTGTCTTACCAACAAGAGGGTTTGTGACTCCTTGAACTAGTGCAAGATGTGGAAGTTGATTGCACTTGTTCTTGCCAAAAAGATAAGAGTGAAGTATGTTGGCGGAGTCACGCTCAAGAACTCTCTAGTTCTTCTTCTTTTGGATCCACATCATCTTGATGGGAATCCTTGGAGTTGTAGTCGTACTTGATGAAGTGGAACTTGAAGAAGTCTTGGGAATCCACTTGACTAAGGTCTTAGGAGCTTCTTCAAATGCATCAATCTCCTCTTGAAGCTTGTCCTTGCCTTTTTGCTCGTAGTCTTGTGGTGGAAGATCATCTTGAGCTTGTGTCCCTTTGAAAGAAGTATACTTCTCTTGTTGAGGGACAAACTTTGTCTTGGGGTATTGATCTTCTTCCCACTCAACTCCATTGGCATTGAACTTTCGTTCAAAACCAACACCTTGATTTTTCCGGTGCATTCCTTGCTTGCGCACAATTTCCTCGAATTGCTTACTCCCGACAAGGCTTTTGTACACTCCTTTCTCTATAATTCCCTTCAATAAGCTATTTTCTTGCTCAAGTGTAACTTGGCTAAGAGAATCATTAGTGGAATCAAGAGAACTACTAGAAGCAACAATATTGAATTTAGCATGATCATTGTTACAACTAGAGGAAGAATCTTTCTTGTTAGACTTGACTTGAGGCATGTAAGTGGATAAGAGTAAACGCTTGGCAATGTAAGAAGAACTTTTCTTGTGGAGATCATCATTGATTGCCTTTAAGAACTCATGCTCTTGCTCAAGATTGAGCTTTTCAAAGCGTAATTTCTCATGAGCTCTTAAAAGTTCTCGATGATCTTCGAAGATAGTGTCATGAGCTAACTTAAGAGTTTTTAGTTCTTTAGTTAGGGCCTCAATCTTCTCCTTATCATTGTCATTCGTTTTATCTTGATTAGCATGATTAATTGGTCTTTCATCATAGTATTCATCACTAGAGTTGTCACCAAGCAAATCATCACCTAACAAGTCATCTTCATCACTATTGAAATCAACATACTCGGGGTGTGTTACCTTAGGACCTTTGGCCATGAAGCATCTTCCAATTCCTTCATTTGGTGAGTCAAATATGTCGTAGGAGTTGGTTGACACAAGTGCTAGACCGGCAACACCTTCATCTTGAGTATCTTCGGAGTCGGAGTGATAACTTCTCTCGGAGTGGCTGTCGGAGTCGGAGCCGGATACCCATTCACCAACATGAGCTTGATGTCTTCGTCTTGTGTAGCTCCTTGATGATTTTTCCTTCCTTTCCGAATCCTTGCTTCTCCGTGAGTATCTTCGTTCATAACGATCATCTCTACTCCTTTTCTCTCTTGGTGGTGATTCCTTGCTTCTTCTTTTTGGAGAATCTTCTCTTCTCTTGTAGGGAGCCGTACACTCATTGGAATAGTGTCCGGGTCTTCCACAATTGTAACAGTTTCGCTCTCGACTAGAAGATCTTTTGTCATTGTAGGACCTTGATTTGGAGCTTCTATCCTTGCTTCTATTCTTGTAGAACTTGTTGAAGTTCTTCACCATTAAGCTCAATTCTTCATTGAAGTCTTGTTTCTCACTTGATGATGTAGGGGCTTCACATGAGGCTTTATAGGCACCACTTGACTTGTTGTGAAGTTCCTCTTTGTCCTTAAGTGACATCTCATGAGCAACAATTCTTCCAATCACTTCCGTTGGCTTGAGATCTTTGTAATTGGGCATCATTTGGATCAATGTGCACACGGTATCATATTTTCCATCCAAGGCTCTTAGGATCTTCTTGATGATGAATCTATCGGTCATCTCTTCACTTCCTAAGCCGGCAATCTCATTTGTGATGAGAGCAAGCCTAGAGCACATTTCAGCGACACCTTCACCATCCTTCATCTTGAACTTGTCAAGTTGGCTTTGAAGAACATCCAACTTGGATTCCTTGACGGAGTCGGTACCTTCGTGCATATCAATCAAAGTGTCCCAAATTTCCTTTGCATTCTCAAGGCGGCTGATTTTGTTGAATTCTTCGGGGCACAATCCGTTGAAGAGAATATCACAAGCTTGAGCATTGTATTGCAACATCTTCAACTCATCCGCGGTAGCTTCACGGTTTGGTTCTCTCCCATCAAAGAAGTCACCTTGCAAACCAACACACACAATAGCCCAAACAGCGGGGTTATGTCCAAGAATATGCATTTTCATTTCATGCTTCCAACTAGCAAAATTAGTACCATCAAAGTAAGGACCTCTATGATGATAATTTCCCTCGCTAGACGCCATACTCTCCTAGGTTGTGAAACCAAGGCTATGACCACCAAAAGCTATGGAGATCAAGCAAATGGAGACCAAAGCTCTGATACCACTTGTAGGATCGAAAGTATGTCTAGAGGGGGGGTGATTAGACTACTTGACCAAATAAAAACTTAACCTTTTCCTAATTTTAGTTCTTGGCAGATTTTAGCTATTTTAGGACAAGTCAAGCAATCATCACACAATTCAAGCAAGCATGCAAAGAGTATATTGGCAGCGGAAAGTAAAGCATGCAACTTGCAAGAATATAAAGGGAAGGGTTTGGAGAATTCAAACGCTATTGGAGACACGGATGTTTTTCCCGTGGTTCGGATAGGTGGTGCTATCCTACATCCACGTTGATGGAGACTTCAACCCACGAAGGGTAACGGTTGCGCGAGTCCACACAGGGCTCCACCCAAGGGCAATGGTTGCGCGAGCCCACGAAGGGCTCCACCCACGAAGGGTCCACGAAGAAGCAACCACCCACAAAGGGTCCACGAAGAAGCAACCTTGTCTATCCCACCATGGCCATCGCCCACGAAGGACTTGCCTCACTAGCGGTAGATCTTCATGAAGTAGGCGATCTCCTTGCCCTTACAAACTCCTTGGTTCAACTCCACAATCTTGACGGAGGCTCCCAAGTGACACCTAGCCAATCTAGGAGACACCACTCTCCAAGAAGTAACAAATGGTGTGTAGGTAATGAACTCCTTGCTCTTGTGCTTCAAATGATAGTCTCCCCAACACTCAACTCTCTCTCATAGGATTTGGATTTGGTGGAAAGAAGATTTGAGTGGAAAGCAACTTGGGAAGGATAGAGATCAAGATTCATATGGTAGGAATGGAATGTCTTGGTCTCAACACATGAGTAGGTGGTTCTCTCTCAGAACATATGAGTTGGAATGATGTGTGTGTTCTGATGGCTCTCTCACTGAATGAGAAAGAGGTGGAGGGGTATATATAGCCTCCACACAAAATCCAACCGTTACACAGTTTTCCAATCTCGGTGGGACCGAATCAATAAACTCGGTCTGACCGAAATAGTAAACCTAGTGACCGTTAGGAATTTCGGTGGGACTGACATGCAACTCGGTAGGACCGATTCGGTTAGGGTTTGGGCATAACGTAATCTCGGTGAGACCGATTACACAAACTCGGTGAGACCGAATTTGGTAATTAGCTAACCAGAGAGTTGGTCAGGCAAACTCGGTGGGACCGATTTGCTCTTTCGGTGAGACCGAGTGGAACTCGGTGAGACCGAAAAGTTACAAAGGGGAAACACTGAGTTTACATTGCAATCTCGGTGGGACCGATTCGCTCTTTCGGTGGGACCGAAAAGTTATGAAAGGGAAACAGAGAGTTTGCAACCCCATCTCGGTGGGACCGAGATCCTTATCGGTAGAACCGAATTGCTAGGGTTTGGCAGTGGCTAATGACAAGTGAAACTCGGTGGCGCCGGATAGGAAGAATCGGTAGGACCGAGTTTGGCTTAGAGTTTTGGTCATATGTGGATATGGGAAAGTAGTTGAGGGTTTTGGAGCATATCACTAAGCACATGAAGCAAGAGGCTCATTAAGCAACACCTCATCCCTCCTTAATAGTATTGGCTTTTCCTATGGACTCAATGTGATCTTGGATCACTAAAATATAAAATGAAGAGTCTTGAGCTTTTGAGCTTGAGCCAATCCATTGTCCTTAGCATTTTGAGGGTTCCACTTTCACATCCATGCCATGCCAATCATTGAGCTTTCCTGAAATAATCATCTTGGAATAGCATTAGCTCAATGAGCTATATGTTGTTATGAATTACCAAAACCACCTAGGGATAGTTGCACTTTCAGCAGGGCTAACAAATCTGCGACCCGAGAGGAAGTCTGCCGGGGTCCAGCTAGAAGACTGCTGGAGGAGCCCGGCAGCACCATCCACACCTTTGCATCCAACTCCCCGGCAAATCACTTTGCCGGGAGGAGATGCAGATGCATATGATGGTGCTGCTGCCTGATGAAGATGGTGCAGGCGACGATCAGCCATACTCAGAGTCGTCGCCCCTCCGCTTGCTGCCGTCGTCATCATCGTCACTGTCCTCCTCATCGCTTGCGCTCGAGGAGGAGCTTTCCTCATCGGTTGAGCTCTCCACCCAGCACCCCAAGTACCCTCCCAAGCGCCCAAAGATCTAGACGGAGAGTAGGCCACTCTCCATTAATTTGAAATGGAGAATGTGCCCCTCCGAAAAGATGTGGGCGTTGGCAAAGGTCTTCCAGCTGCGACAGAGGTACATGACATGAGGGGTAGGGAAGTCGACGTCAACCCTCGTGCTTCCATCCCCACAGCCCCTCATGTGCAGCCTTAGGGCGCGCGGCTGCTCGAGCTCCATCTCCCGCGCAAAGAAGGATGGAAGACGAAGGCGACTGCACAGGGGCTTATACAGCTTGATGATGAACTCTCGAGGTTGGTCCCCGACATGGCCTTCCATCGGGGGTGGAGCTGCCGGCGGAGGCACCACCAGGGGGCCGCCCCATCCTCCTCTTCCTCGAGCACCACGGCAACCACGACCACGCCCCTTTCCTCCCCTCCTTGCAGACGGCTCCGCTACCTCAGGGTCCGGTGGAGGAGGGGCATGTTGTCGAGAAGAAGCCCTCATCGTAGCCACCGGAGCTCTACCACGCCCTCGCCCTTGCACCATGGCTAGATAAGAAAGATCACGGAAGATAAGAAGGAGTTTGTGCTGAAGAACACTGCTCGGACCCTTTTTATACGGAAACGGGGCAAGGGGTTGACCCCTCCTGCGGGAGACGGCCGCCCCTCTCATCCAATGCGGCCTCTCTGCACCCAATATGGCTTTGAGGGCCGAGGCCGCCCCTTTGCCCCAACCATCGACGCTTGGGTTTCAGCTAC
Source organism: Triticum urartu (assembly GCF_056163025.1). NCBI lineage: Eukaryota > Viridiplantae > Streptophyta > Magnoliopsida > Poales > Poaceae > Triticum > Triticum urartu. Next base: position 198,337,426 of record NC_141873.1, read on the forward strand.
AACACTCCTCCCCATGCCCTCCGCTTCCGCCACCTACCATGCCCAATGCATGCGGGGCATGTGGCGAGGTGCGTGCGGGAAGGGGGGCTAATGGGATGGCAGTTTTTGCCCCGTGATCATGGGGTGAGGAGAACCCGTGGGCCATGTTCCAAGTTCTTCCACGACACCGCGCACCACGCACAGAGCAATAGAAAACCGCCTCCAAAATCAAGACTAATGAAGCAGCAAAGAAAAATCTCAAGCGGCCAACCCCTTCAATAATTCTACATGTGCACTTATTAGGCCCTACCCCGACGATGCTCAGCAGCACGTTCGGGGCAGGCCCGGGGGCTCATGTCGGTGCAACAAACCCTGGGTCTGTTGCCCAACTATGCATAGGCACAAGAACAAGATTGAAGCACCAGCTCAAGATAGGGATTGAAGGCCCAAGAGATTTGAAGAACCTGTATGCAACCAAGGAGGACCAAGGACGGGCCAGAGAACAAGATATCTACGAGGAAAGAGCCTCCCTCGCCGGGCTCACCCTGTATGCAACCAAGGAGGACCAAGGACGGTCCAGAGAACAACATATCTATGAGGAAAGAGCCTCCCTCGCCGGGCGGGCGAGCCTGACAAGGGGCTAGGCCACCACCTGAATCAAGCATCCAAGACTCCCCAGCAGCGCCTGCCGGGGCTTGCGGGGCCTGAACCACCCCGCCAACCATGCAAGTACGACCCACGTCGTCAATCAATGCGGTGTCAAGCCACAAGGTGATTGAGTGGCAGCATTTGCTAAAGGAAATATGCCCTAGAGGCAATAATAAAGTTATTATTCATTTCCTTATTTCATGATAAATGTTTACTATTCATGCTAGAATTGTATTAAATGGAAACACAGTACATGTGAGAATACATAGACAAACATAGTGTACTTGTATGCCTCTACTTGACTAGCTCATTGATCAAAGATGGTTAAGTTTCCTAACCATAGACATGAGTTGTTATTTGATCAATGGGATCACATCATTAGGAGAATGATGTGATTGACTTGACCCATTCCGTTAGCTTAGCACTTGATCGTTTGTTTACTAATATTGCTTTCTTCATGACTTATACATGTTCTTATGACTGTGATATTATGCAACTCCCGAATACCGGAGGAACACTTTGTGTACTACCAAACGTCACAACGTAACTGGGTGATTATAAAGGTGCTCTACAGGTGTCTCCGATGGTACTTGTTGAGTTGGCATAGATCAAGAATAGGATTTGTCACTCCGATTGTCGGAGAGGTATCTCTGGGCCCTCTCGGTAATACACATCACTATAAACCTTGCAAGCATGATAACTAATGAGTTAGTTACATGGTGATGTATTACGGAACGAGTAAAGAGACTTGCCGGTAACGAGATTGAACTAGGTATTGGATACCGACGATCGAATCTGGGGAAAGTAACATACCGATGACAAAGAGAACAACGTATAGTGTTGTGCGGTTTGACCGATAAAGATCTTCGTAGAATATGTAGGAAACAATATGAGAATATAGGTTCCGCTATTGGTTCTTGACCGGAGACATGTCTCGGTCATGTCTACATAGATCTCGAACCCGTAGGGTCCGCACGCTTAAAGTTTGATGACGGTTATATTATGAGTTTATGTGTTTTGATGAACCGAAGGAAGTTCGGAGTCCCGGATGTGATCACGGACATGACGAGGAGTCTAGAAATGGTCGAGACATAAAGGCTGATATATTGGAAGCCTATATTCGGATATCAGAAGTGTTCCGGGTGAAATCGGGATTTTACCGGAGTACCGGGGGTTACCGGACCCCCCTGGGGATTTAATGGGCCAAGATGGGCCTTAGTGGAGAAGAGGAGGGGCAGCCAGGGCAGGCCACGCGCCCCCTCTCCCTCTAGTCTGAATTGGACAGGGAGGGGGCCTTTCCTTTCTCTCTCCCTCCACCTTCCCCCTTCTCCTACTCCAACCAGGAAAGGAGGGAGTCCTACTCCCGGTGGGTGTGGACTCCTCCCTGGCACGCCTCCTCCTGGCCGGCCGCCTCTCCCCCTTGCTCCATTATATACGGGGGTAGGGGGCACCTCTAGACACACAAGTTGATCATAAAGATCTCTCCCAGCCGTGTGCGGTGCCCCCTCCACCATAATCCACCTCGGTCATACTGTAGCGGTGTTTAGGCGAAGCCCTGCTGCGGTAGCTTCATCAACATCGTCACCACACCGTCGTGCTGACGAAACTCTTCCCTGAGCTCTACTGGATCGTGAGTTCGCGGGACGTCACCGAGCTGAACGCGTGCTGAACGCAGTGGTGATGTACGTTCGGTACTGAGGATCGGTTGATCGTGAAGACGTACGACTACATCAACCGCGTTGTCATAACGCTTCCGCTTAACGGTCTATAAGGGTACGTGGATGACACACTCCCCTCTCGTTGCTATGCATCACCATGATCCTGCGTGTGCGTAGGATTTTTTTTGAAATTACTACGTTCCCCAACAGTGGCATCCGAGCCAGGTTTTATGCGTAGATGTTATATGCACGAGTAGAACACAAGTGAGTTGTGGGCGATACAAGTCATACTGCTTACCAGCATGTCATACTTTGGTTCAGCGGTATTGTTGGATGAAGCGGCCCGGACTGACATTACGTGTACGCTTACGCGAGACTGGTTCTACCGACGTGCTTTGCACACAGGTGGTTGGCGGGTGTCCGTTTCTCCAACTTTAGTTGAACCGAGTGTGGCTACACCCGGTCCTTGAGAAGGTTAAAACATCACCAACTTGACGAACTATCGTTGTGATTTTGATGCATAGGTAAGAACGGTTCTAGCTCAGCCCATAGCAGCCACGTAAAACTTGCAACAACAAAGTAGAGGACATCTAACTTGTTTTTGCAGGGCATGTTGTGATGTGATATGGTCAATACATGATGCTATATTTATTGTATGAGATGATCATGTTTTGTAACGGAGTTATCGGCAACTGGCAGGAGCCATATAGTTGTCGCTTTATTGTATGCAATGCAACCTGTAATTTCTTTACTTTATCACTAAGTGGTAGCGATACTCATAGAAGCAATAGTTGGCGAGACGACAACGATGCTACGATGGAGATCAAGGTGTCGCGCCGATGACGATGGTGATCATGACGGTGTTTCGGAGATGGAGATCACAAGCACAAGATGATGATGGCCATATCATATCACTTATATTGATTGCATGTGATGTTTATCCTTTATGCATCTTATTCTGCTTTGTTTGACGGTAGCATTATAAGATGATCTCTCACTAAATTTCAAGATAAAAGTGTTCTCCCTGAATATGCACCGTTGCCAAAGTTCGTCGTGCCGAGACACCACATAATGATCAGGTGTGATAAGCTCTACGTCCATCTACAACGGGTGCAAGCCAGTTTTGCACACGCAGAATACTCGGGCTAAACTTGACGAGCCTAGCATATGAAGATATGGCCTCGGAACACTGAGACCGAAAGGTCGAGCGTGAATCATATAGTAGATATGATCAACATAGTGATGTTCACCATTGAAAACTACTCCATTTCACGTGATGATCGGTTATGGTTTAGTTGATATGGATCATGTGATCACTTAGATGATTAGAAGGATGTCTATCTAAGTGGGAGTTCTTAAGTAATATGATTAATTGAACTTAAATTTATCATGAACTTAGTACCTGATAGTATTTTGCTTATCTATGTTGTTGTAGATAGATGGCCCGTGTTGTTGTTCCGTTGAATTTTAATGCGTTCCTTGAGAAAGCAAAGTTGAAAGATGATGGTAGCAATTACATGGACTGGGTCCGTAACTTGAGGATTATCCTCATTACTGCACAGAAGAATTACGTCCTAGAAGCATCGCTGGGTGCCAGGCCTGCTGCAGATGCTGCTGACAACATTAAGAACGTTTGGCAGAGTAAAGCTGATGACTACTCGATAGTTCAGTGTGCCATACTTTATGAGTTAGAACCGGGACTTCAACGACGTTTTGAACGTCATGGAGCATATGAGATGTTCCAGGAGTTGAAGTTAATATTTCAAGCAAATGCTCGGATTGAGAGATATGAAGTCTCCAATAAGTTCTATAGTTGCAAGACGGAGGAGAATAGTTCTGTCAGTGAGCATATACTCAAAATGTCTAGGTATCATAATCACTTGACTCAACTGGGAGTTAATCTTCGTGTTGATAGTTTCATTGACAGAGTTCTTCAATCACTGCCACCAAGCTACAAAAGCTTCGTGATGAACTATAATATGCAAGGGATGAATAAGACTATTGCCGAGCTCTTCGCGATGCTGAAGGCTGCGGAGGTAGAAATCAAGAAGGAGCATCAAGTGTTGATGGTCAATAAGACCACCAGTTTCAAGAGAAAGGGCAAAGGGAAGAAGAAGGGGAACTTCAAGAAGAATGGCAAACAAGTTGCTGCTCAGGAGAAGAAACCCAAGTCTGGACCTAAGCCTGAGACTGAGTGCTTCTACTGCAAACAGACTAGTCACTAGAAGCGGAACTGCCCCAAGTATTTGGCGGATAAGAAGGATGGCAAAGTGAACAAAGGTATATGTGATATACATGTTATTGATGTGTACCTTACCAGAGCTCATAGTAGCACCTAGGTATTTGATACTGGTTCTGTTGCTAATATTTGCAACTCGAAACAGGGACTACGGATTAAGCGAAGACTGGCTAAGGACGAGGTGACGATGCACGTGGGAAATGGTTCCAAAGTCGATATGATCGCCATCGGCATGCTACCTCTACATCTACCTTCGAGATTAGTTTTAGACCTAAATAATTGTTATTTGGTGCCAGCGTTAAGCATGAACATTATATCTAGATCTTGTTTGATGTGAGACGGTTATTCATTTAAATATGAGAATAATGGTTGTTCTATTTATATGAGTAATATCTTTTATGGTCATGCACCCTTAAAGAGTGGTCTATTCTTGTTGAATCTCGATAGTAGTGATACACATATTCATAATGTTGAAGCCAAAAGATGCAGAGTTGATAATGATAGTGCAACTTATTTGTGGCACTGCCATTTGGGTCATATTGGTATAAAGTGCATGAAGAAACTCCATACTAATGGACTTTTGGAATCACTTGATTATGAATCACTTGGTACTTGTGAACCATGCCTTATGGGCAAGATGACTAAAACGCCGTTCTCCAGAACTATGGAGCGAGCAACAGATTTGTTGGAAATCATACATACTGATGTATGTGGTCCGATGAATATTTAGGCTCGCATTGGGTATCGTTATTTTCTCACCTTCACAGATGATTTGAGAAGATATGGGTATATCTACTTAATGAAACATAAGTCTGAAACATTTGAAAAATTCAAAGAATTTGAGAGTGAAGTGGAAAATCATCATAACAAAAAAATAAAGTTCATGTGATCTGATCATGGAGGAGAATATTTGAGTTACGAGTTTGGCCTACATTTGAAACAATGCGGAATATTTTCGCAACTCACGCCGCCGGGAACACCACAGCGTAATGGTGTGTCCGAACGTCGTAATCGTACTTTACTAGATATGGTGCGATCTATGATGTCTCTTACTGATTTACCACCATCATTTTGGGGTTATGCTTTAGAGACAGCTCCATTCACCTTAAATAGGGGACCATCAAAATCCGTTGAGACGACACCTTATGAACTATGGTTTGGCAAGAAACCAAGTTGCCGTTTCTTAAAGTTTGGGGCTGCGATGCTTATGTGAAAAAGCTTCAACCTGATAAGCTCGAACCCAAATCGGAGAAATGTGTCTTCATAGGATACCCAAAGGAAACTATTGGGTACACCTTCTATCACAGATCTGAAGGCAAAATATTCGTTGCTAAGAATGGATCCCTTCTAGAGAAGGAGCTTCTCTCGAAAGAAGTGAGTGGGAGGAAAGTAGAACTTGATGAGGTAATTGTACCTGCTCCCTTATTGGAAAATAGTTCATCACAGAAACCGGTTCCTGTGACATCTACACCAATTAGTGAGGAAGCTAGTGATGATGATCATGAAACTTCAGATCAAGTTACTACCGAACCTCGTAGGTCAACCAGAGCAAGATCCGCGCCAGAGTGGTACGGTGATCCAGTTCTGGAGGTCATGTTACTTGACCATGGCGAACCTACGAACTATCAAGAAGCGATGATGAGACCAGATTCCGCAAAATGGCTTGAGGCCATGAAGTCTGAGATGGGATCCATGTATGAGAACAAAGTGTGGACTTTGGTTGACTTGTCGATGATCGACAAGCCATCGAGAACAAATGGATCTTCAAGAAGAAGAGAGATGCTGACGGTAATGTTACTGTCTACAAAGCTCGACTTGATGCAAAAGGTTTTCGACAAGTTCAAGGAGTTGACTACAATGAGACATTCTCACCCGTAGCGATGCTTAAGTCCATCCGAATCATGTTAGCAATTACCGCATTTTATTATTATGAAATTTGGCAAATGGATGTAAAGACTGCATTCCTGAATGGATTTCTGGAAGAAGAGTTGTATATGATGCAACCTGAAGGTTTTATCGATCAAAAGGGAGCTAACAAAGTGTGCAAGCTCCAGCGATCCATTTATGGACTGGTGCAAGCATCTTGGAGTTGGAATAAACATTTTGATAGTGTGATCAAAGCATATGGTTTTATACAGACTTTTGGAGAAGCCTGTATTTACAAGAAAGTGAGTGGGAGCTCTGTAGCATTTCTAATATTATATGTGCATGACATATTGTTGATTGGAAATGATATAGAATTTCTAGACAGCATAAAAGGATACTTGAATAAAAGTTTTTCAACGAAAGACCTCGGTGAAGCTGCTTATATATTGGGCATCAAGATCTATAGAGATAGATCAAGACGCTTAATTGGACTTTCACAAAGCACATACCTTGATAAAGTTTTGAAGAAGTTCAAAATGGATCAAGCTAAGAAAGGGTTCTTGCCTGTGTTACAAGGTGTGAAGTTGAGTAAGACTCAATGCCCGAGCACTGCAGAAGATAGAGAGAAAATGAAAAGTGTTCCCTATGCTTCAGCCATAGGCTATATCATGTATGCAATGCTGTGTACCAGACCTGATGTGTGCCTTGCTATTAGCCTAGCAGTGAGGTACCAAAGTAATCCAGGAGTGGATCACTGGACAAAACATCCTGAAGTACCTGGAAAGGACCAAGGATATGTTTCTTGTTTATGGAGGTGGCAAAGACCTCATCGTAAATGGTTACGTTGATGCAAGCTTTGACATTGATCCGGACGATTCTAAATTGCAAACCGGACACGTGTTTATATTAAACGATGGAGTTGTCAGTTGGAGCAGTTCTAAACAGAGCATCATGGCGGGATCTACATGTGAAGCGGAGTACATTGCTGCTTCGGAAGCAGTGAATGAAGGAGTCTGGATGAAGGAGTTCATATCCGATCGAGGTGTCATACCTAGTGCATCGGATCCAATGAAAATCTTTTGTGGCAATACTGGTGCAATTGCTTTGGCAAAGGAATCCAGATTTCACAAGAGAACCAAGCACATCAAGAGACGCTTCAACTCCATTCGGGATCAAGTCCAAGTGGGAGACATAGAGATTTGCGGATCTGAATTTTGCAGACCCATTGACTAAGTCTCTTCCACGAGCAAAACATGATCAGCACCAAGGTTTCATGGGTGTTAAAATCATTACTATGTAATCTAGATTATTGACTCTAGTGCAAGTGGGAGACTGAAGGAAATATGCCCTAGAGGGAATAATAAAGTTATTATTTATTTCCTTATTTCATGATAAATGTTTATTATTCATGCTATAATTGTATTAACCGGAAACATAATACTTGTGTGAATACATAGACAAACATAGTGTCACTAGTATGCCTCTAATTGACTAGCTCATTGATTGAAGATGGTTAAGTTTCCTAACCATAGACATGAGTTGTTATTTGATCAATGGGATCACATCATTAGGAGAATGATGTGATTCACTTGACCCATTCCGTTAGCTTAGCACTTGATCATTTGTTTACTGCTATTGCTTTCTTCATGACTTATACATGTTCTTATGACTATGAGATTATGCAACTCCCGAATATCGGAGGAACACTTTGTGTACTACCAAACGTCACAACATAACACGGTGATTATTAAGGTGCTCTACAGGTGTCTCCGATGGTACTTGTTGAGTTGGCATAGATCAAGATTAGGATTTGTCACTCCGATTGTCGGAGAGGTATCTCTGGGCCCTCTCGGTAATACACATCACTATAAACCTTGCAAGCATGATAACTAATGAGTTAGTTACAGGGTGATGTATTACAGAACAAGTAAAGAGACTTTCCGGTAACGAGATTGAACTAGGTATTGGATACCGACGATCGAATCTCGGGCAAGTAACATACCGATGACAAATAGAACAACGTATAGTGTTGTGCAGTTTGACCGATAAAGATCTTCTTAGAATATGTAGGAACCAATATGAGCATCTAGGTTCCGCTATTGGTTATTGACCGGAGACATGTCTCACTCATGTCTACATAGTTCTCGAACCCATAGGGTCCGCACGCTTAAAGTTCGATGACGGTTATATTATGAGTTTATGTGTTTTGATGAACCGAAGGAAGTTCGAAGTCCCGGATGTGATCACTGACATGACGAGGAGTCTCGAAATGGTCGATACATAAAGATTGATATATTGGATGCCCATATTTGGATATTGGAAGTGTTCCGGGTGAAATCGGGATTTTACCGGAGTTCCGGGGGTTACCGGAACCCCCCCGGGGGTTTAATGGGCCAAGATTGGCCTTAGTGGAGAAGAGGAGGGGCGGCCAGGGAAGGCCGCGTGCCCCCTTTCCCTCTAGTCCAAATTGGACAAGGAGGGGGGGCGGCGCCCCCTTTCCTTCCTCTCCCCCTCCTCCATCCCCCTTCTCCTACCTCAACTAGGAAAGGAGGGAGTCCTACTCCTGGTGGGAGTAGGACTCCTCCCTGGCGCGCCTCCTCCTGGCCGGCCGCCACTCCCCCCTTGCCCCTTTATATACGGGGGTAGGGGGCACCTCTAGACACACAAGTTGATCATAAAGATCTCTCCCAGACGTGTGTGGTGCCCCCCTCCACCATAATCCACCTCGGTCATACTGTAGCGGTGTTTACTTCATCAACATCGTCACCACGCCGTCATGCTAACGAAACTCTTCCCCGAGCTCTACTGGATCGTGAGTTCGTGGGACGTCACTGAGCTGAACGTGTGATGAACGCGGAGGTGCTGTACGTTCAGTACTGAGGATCGGTTGATCGTGAAGACGTATGACTACATCAACCGCGTTGTCATAACGCTTCCACTTAACGGTCTATGAGGGTACGTGGATGACACTCTCCCCTCTCGTTGCTATGCATCACCATGATCCTGCGTGTGCGTAGGATTTTTTTTGAAATTACTATGTCCCCCAACATTTGCCACATGGCAGCCATCTCCTACAGAAGAAACCCACAGGTGACACCTATCCAGTGACGTGTCAACAGAACAGATGCAGAGCTGGTGAGATAAGCCCGACAGGCCTTGCTGGGTAACTAGTGATGTGACACTCAGTGGTGCATTTAATGCACCCTGCCAGCCCGCAGAGTTAGGTATGATAGCAATATTTTCTATCATATCAGTGGGTAATGACTGTTTTGCCACTGTGGTGACCCATTAATCTATAAAAGGAGGCCCATGGCAATCATAGGAGGGGGTTTGAGGGTTGGAAACTTGACAAACCCAAGCCACCATATGCTTGTGGTCACCGTAGCTCTGAGGCAGTGATGTCTACTACGCAACTTTATTCTTGTAGACACATGTTGGGCCTCCAAGTGCAGAGTTTTGTAGGACAGTAGCAATTTTCCCTCAAGTGGATGACCTAAGGTTTATCAATCCGTGAGAGGTGTAGGATGAATATGGTCTCTCTCAAATGACCCTGCAACCAAATACAAGCAATCTCTTGTGTCCCAAACACACCCAATACAATGGGAAATTTTATAGGTGCACTAGTTCGGTGAAGAGATGGTGATAAAAGTATAATATTGATGGTAGAAATATATTTTTATAATCTGAATAAATAAAACAGCAAGGTAGCAAATAGTAAACGGGCACAAAAATGGTATTGCAATGCTTAAAAACAAGGCCTAGGGTCCGTACTTTCGCTAGTGCAATCTCTCAACAATGCTAACATAGTAGGATCATATGATTATCCCTCAAAGTGTAACAAAGAATCACTCCCGAGTTCCTATTAGTGGAGAACAAAAGATAGGAATTATTTGTAGGGTACTAAACCACCTCAAAGCTATTCTTTCCGTTTGATCTATTCAAGAGTTCGTACTTAAATAACGCAAAGCTATTTGTCCGTTCGATCTATCCTAGAGTTCGTACTAGAATAACACCAAAGCATATTCATATTCATAATACTCAATCCACACAAAGAACTTCATGAGTGCCCCAAGATTTTTACCGTAGAAACAAGGACAAGAACGTGCATCAACCCCTATGCACAGATAACCCCAATGTCACCGCAGGAATCCGCAAGTTGAGTGCCAAAACATATATCAAGTGAATCAATATGATACCCCATTGTTACCATGAGTATTCAATTGCAAGACATATATCAAGTGTTCTCAAATCCATAAAAGTATTCAATCCGGTAACCACGAAATCTCAAAGGGAAAAACTCAATTCATCACAACAAGATAGAGAGGGGAAAACACCATATGATCCGACTATATTAACAAAGCCCGCGATACATCAAGATCGTGACATCTCAAGAAAACGAGAGAAAGAGATTAAACACATAGCTACTAGTACAAACCCTCAGCCCCAAGGGTGGACTACTCCCTCCTCATCGTGGTTGTCGTCGGGATGATGAGGATGGCCACCGGAGATGATTCCCCCCTCCGACAGGGTGCCGGGACGGGTCTAGATTGGTTTTCGGTGGCTACGGAGCCCTGCGGCAGCGAAACTTCTAATCTAGGTTAACCCCGAGGGGTTTCGGAATATTTGGGAATTTATAGTGCAAAGAGGGTGTGCGGGAGGCCACCGAGGTGGGCACAACTCACCTGGGCGCGCCAGGGTGCCCTGGCGCGCCCTGGTGGGTTGTGCCCCCCTCGGGGCACCCCCCAGGTGCAGCTCTGGCCCATTGGGTTCCTTTGAGGGAGTCCTGGACTAAGGGGTCCTTGTTCGTCCGGCCTATAAAGACACAAGACGAAGACTTCCTCCCGTGTCTGGATGGGACTCTCCTCTGTGTGGAAGGCAAGCTTGGCGTTCAGATATGAAGATTCCTTCCTTTGTAAACTGACTCTGGACAACCCTGCACTACTAGGGAAAAGGCTAGCAGCAGCACGGGTTTTAGGTGTATCAGTAGCGCGGTGACCGACGCTACTAATAAGGCGCTACAGCTAACACGTAGCAGTAGCGCGTGCTCACCAGTGCTACTGCTACACAAGTGTAGCAGCAGCGCGCTTAATGGAAGCTCGCTACTGATAATAGCTATAGCGCGCTTCTCCTGTGCGCGCTACTGCTACTACCGCGCTGCTGCTAACTGTTCTCCACTCGCTACTGCTAATTTTAGTAGTTTTTTGTTTTTTCGGCATATTTGTTTTGTATTTGAACAGGCTTTATAGAAGAATCTTTAGCACATACAAATGTCATCATGATACACATACAAATGCCTGCGAGACCACAAATGTAATCATAGCATATACATACAAATAGTCTCATCATAATCATCATCCAACACAAAATGGTATCTTGTCATCATCTCGAAAATAGCGATACATGCAAGTCTCGAATACTTGCAACTACAACGTCATCCATCTAAACAAAGGTATACGTGAGAAGAACTATCACTATGAGTGAGAGCGGAACTATGCAGTACATGAGGTGGCGGTTACGAGTCCTCTCTCGCGCTAGCGTGAACCTCAAGTAACTAGCTTCTCCTTCTTGTCTGCTTTTGAAGCCTTTATGGCTGGCGCCGGAGAACCCATTCACTTGCGCCTGACACTCATGCCACTCATTGTTGATGGGGAACGTAGTAATTTCAAAAAAATTCCTACGCACACGCAAGATCATGATGATGCATAGCAACGAGGGGAGAGTGTGATCTACGTACCCTTGTAGATCGACAACGGAAGCGTTTGGTTGATGTAGTCGTACGTCTTCACGGCCCGACCGATCAAGCACCGAAACTACGACACCTCCGAGTTTTAGCACACGTTCAGCTCGATGATGATCCCCGAACTCCGATCCAGCAAAGTGTCGGGGAAGAGTTCCATCAGCACTACGGCATGGTGACGATCTTGATGTACTACTGCCGCAGGGCTTCGCCTAAGCACCACTACAATATTATCGAGGACTATGGTGGCTGGGGGCGCCGCACACGGCTAAGAGTAAGATCACGTGGATCAACTTGTGTGTTTCTGGGGTGCCCCTGCCTCCGTATATAAAGGACTAGAGGGGGGGTGTGGCCGGCCTAGGAGAGGCGCGCCAGGAGAGTCCTACTCCCTCTGGGAGTAGGATTCCCCCCCCCCCCCAATCCTAGTTGGAATAGGATTCGCGGAGGGGGGAAAAGAGAGAGGGTGGCCGGCCCCCTCTCCTTGTCCTATTCGGACCAAGGGAGGGGAGGGGCGCGTGGCCCATCTTGGGCTGCCTCTTCTCTTTTCCACTAAGGCCCACTATGGCCCATATAGCTCCCGGGGGGTTCCGGTAACCTCCCGGTACTCCGGTAAAATCCTGAATTCATCCGGAACACTTCCGATATCCAAACATAGGCTTCCAATATATCAATCTTTACGTCTCGACCATTTCGAGACTCCTCGTCATATCCGTGATCACATCCAGGACTCCGAACAAACTTCGGTACATCAAAATGCATAAACTCATAATATAACTGTCATCGTAACCTTAAGCGTGCGGACCCTACGGGTTCGAGAACAATGTAGACATGACCGAGACATGTCTCCGGTCAATAACCAATAGCGTAACCTGGATACTCATATTGGCTCCTACATATTCTACGAAGATCTTTATCGGTCAGACCGCATAACAACATACGTTGTTCCCTTTGTCATCGGTATGTTACTTGCCCGAGATTCAATCGTCGGTATTCCAATACCTAGTTCAATCTCGTTACCGGCAAGTCTCTTTACTCATTCTGTAATACATCATCCCGCAACTAACTTATTAGTTGCAGTGCTTGCAAGGCTTAAGTGATGTGCATTACCGAGAGGGCCCAGAGATACCTCTCCGACAATCGGAGTGACAAATCCTAATCTCGAAATACGCCAACCCAACATATACCTTTGGAGACACCTGTAGAGCTCCTTTATAATCACCCAGTTACGTTGTGATGTTTGGTAGCACACAAAGTGTTCCTCTGGTAAACGGGAGTTGCATAATCTCATAGTCATAGGAACATGTATAAGTTATGAAGAAAGTAATAGCAACTCACTAAACCATCAGGTGCTAAGCTAATGGAATGGGTCATGTCAATCAGATCATTCACTTAATGATGTGATCCCGTTAATCAAATAACAACTCTTTGTTTATGGTTAGGAAACATAACCATCTTTGATTAACGAGCTAGTCAAGTAGAGGCATACTAGTGACACTTTGTTTGTCTATGTATTCACACATGTATTATGTTTCCGGTTAATACAATTCTAGCATGAATAATAAACATTTATCATGATATAAGGAAATAAATAATAACTTTATTATTGCCTCTAGGGCATATTTCCTTCAGTTGTACACCCCCAGAACCTTCCCTTTGTACACGACATAGCACTTCCATCTCGCCATCAAGAAACTAGGTACCTGTTAGAGATGCATGTTCATGAAGAGGATGTACAATCATATATATGCAACAAAATATACTAGAGCAACACCGAAAAAGAAAGGGTTAGCAACTAGATGCAACATACAGTACGCAAATTAATTAACTAGAGGTATGCAGGTCATCGTACGCAAACTAACAAAGTAGCGTTACGCAAGTTCGGCAGGGACCGTGGACGTCACAAAGTTTCATCGCTACAAAATGTATACAAGTTCAACCGACACATATCATCATCATCGGCATCATAAATCACTAGAAGTTCCATCCTCCCATATCATCGAGGATGGACCCTAGCTTCTTGAATGGCGTGAGGTCTAGACGTTGCATGCCTATGCGAGTTCGGATGTCAGCTCGCGATATAGGGCCGTGGTGGAACATCCCCTTCTCATCGACGACTTCTTTCATGATGATCGTCGCAATGTCGCTTTGGATGCGAAAGAAGTCATCTCTAAGTTTATAATCCGCTTCTCCATGAGATTCTAGCCACTTGTGGATATGATCATCATTTCTGCTTTTCATGCGAAGCTTTTGGTGATCCGTGTTGAACTGAATCATGAGATGGACGATGTAGAATCCATCCTTCTTGTTTGTTTTGGGACATGGATGCAGGAGAAGTTAGTTTTATGCGCGAAACCCATCTTCTTGTTCCTTTGTTTCCTGATCTGCATGTGGCCACCTCTAATGCTGAAACCTTGGAGAGCATCATCTAGAATATTCATTATGTGGGTGTAGTCTTTTTTCTCGTAGTCTCTGGAAGGGTTAAAATACACGGCATGGGAAACTTGCGGGTAAAGAACGATAAGGACGGCGCGCCCGTTGCTGCGGGGAAAAGACACCTCAAATTATTCCCCATATGAGAGAAAAGGAATGATTGAAATGTACGAAAGGGTTGTCCGAAACTGACTTACTTTGGATGATAAGGCACGAGGACAATTTCCCGGTCCTTATTCTGTACCATGAAGTTTTGGAGGTACTCCCAAGCAGTTTCACGCTCAAAGTCGCGGAGACTCAAGAAAGACACGTGCATGTAGTACGGATCCGCCACATAGATTTGCGAGACTTCTTCACTCTTCATGACGGAGCTCATGTAGTGCAAAAAGGCAGACGATTGTAAAATGGAGCCGCCTTGTCAGAAACATCTCAAAGATATGGTCAAACCGCTTAAAGAACACCTCCGCGGGCCGTGTGTCGACATAGCACCTCCCCTCAGGCACACGAGTCGCGTATGTCGGATATCCTGGATCCTTTGAGGCTAGTAGGCTTTTCTCAGTCGACAACACATGGTCGTGCAGTCTCCTGAGATCCCCTGATAGTGCCTCCAGCGGTTTCGGCGGTAGCATCGGCTCGCCCGTGAGATGGAACATGGCCGCACCTTTCACGGGTACACGCTCTTCAGAATGCATCGTATGGCTGCTTTGTGCTCTAGCTTGTTTGGAGGCAGTTATCTTCCCCGATCTCTTCCTCTCCTTTTGCTTGGGCACACCTTCCAGACCCTTCCTTAACCCCTGCCCCAGGGTTCCCGGGCTAAGCACTGTACGACCCCCGGATAGTTGAGCCTATGTTGAGGCGACATCTTCAGGCGTGTCCTGTGAGGAATTCATGAAGAGAGACTTTTTGCAATCCTTCCAACGACCTTCCTGCCTAGGCATATCATCCATATCCTCATTAGCATGCTGATAGCCCGATTCGTCATATGGTTGACTCATCAGATCTATGTCACAGTCATATGCATTTGTATTGAGGAAACCCATAGGGTTGACCTCCGTCTCATCATCCATTCTCTGTTCTACAGGACTGATTACATCAGCCAGTACTATTGCACCCCCTTCATCACGTCATCTGTAGCTCTCACTCGGCACTACATGAGCTGGTAATTGCGTAGGCGGGGTGGAGGTCTCCGCACATGCTTGTTTATGTGTGGTTATTGGTGTTGAGGGAGTCCTGGATTAGGGGGTGTCCGGATAGCCGGACTATACCTTCAGCCGGACTCCTGGACTATGAAGATACAAGATTGAAGACTTCGTCCCGTGTCCGGAAGGGACTTTCCTTGGCGTGGAAGGCAAGCTTGGCGATACGGATATGTAGATCTCCTACTATTGTAACCGACTTTGTGTAACCTAACCCTCTCCGGTGTCTATATAAACCGGAGGGTTTTAGTCCATAGGACAACATACCCAACAACAATCATACCATAGGCTAGCTTCTAGTGTTTAGCCTCTCCGATCTCGTGGTAGATCTACTCTTGTACTACCCATATCATCAATATTAATCAAGCAGGATGTAGGGTTTTACCTCCATTGAGAGGGCCCGAACCTGGGTAACACTTTGGGTCCCTTGCCTCCTGTTACCATCCGGCCTAGACGCACAGTTCGAGACCCCCTACCCGAGATCCGCCGGTTTTGACACCGACATTGGTGCTTTAATTGAGAGTTCCTCTGTGTCGTCGCCATCGGGAAGGATGCCTCGCCCCGTCTTTAAACACGGCACCGTTGCTAAGGGAGCTTTGGCTGTCGGCCAAACCCTCCGGCTAGGTGGTTTTCTTATGACTGCATGTTCGGCTTCTGCGCCGACGATGACCTCTCGAGTCATCGAAAACAATCTTCATGTCAGCTCGGAACTCGCCGAGCAGTTAGATCCAATGGAGCTCTCCTCCATAAACGAGCTCTTGGATCGCATCGCCGCCCTGGGAGTCTCTACGGATTACGACCGGATTGGGACTAAACCCGATCTGAGAGAGATTAACTCTCCCCAAGTCACCCATCATGTTGTCATGGTAGAGGGACGGTGCGGCGACCCTTCATCTATCTTAAGGACTAGCTACGTCCGGATTCCCGATCCCTCCAAGCCGGATACCCATGGAGGGGAGGATATCACTCAAGACCTGAACTTAGAGTCAGGCGATGGGCTGGATTCATTGGACAGCATCCAGGAATCCAAATTCTCGAGTTCGGAAATTCCACAGCCTCTGAGCCTCAGATGGGGTGAGCCTTCGGATTTAATTCCGCCCACCCACCCGAACATAAGCGATCTATCCCAAATTAGGCAAGAGCCCGATGAAACAGTACATCATTACTGGGCCAGATTCCTCCTGGTTAAGAACATGATAAAGGACTGCCGCGAGGAAGACGCAATCTCAATCTTTTGCAATAATTGCACGAACAAGGGAATCCTCAACGCCATAAGTCACCGTGATATTACACGCTTCGCTGACTTGGCGTCCATCGTACGAAAGTACTGTGCGATGGAAAGCGCCTGGAAAACCAAAATAAAATTTTGGGATGATCCGGCCCTGAATACAAACCCAGTCCGAAATAAAAGGGTGCATCATCGCTAGACACTCGGGTCAAGCACTAAAAAGCAAAAACCCTCTACAGGGCATGGAACCGTACTGGAAGGATGGCTCAATGGACCCCGTAAAATCCACAGTACAGAGGACGCCACACCAACTCACAGCCTCACAGCATGCTGGATACTCTGGCAGGTGGCCAAAATTGGCGAAAATCTCCTAATTCCGGAGGCCACAGAAAGCCACCCCAGAGACACCAATATGATATTAATAGTCTTCGAGACTTTCGCATCAAATAATATGTGAAAAAGGACACTCCGCAGCCTTGCCGAAGTCTACCAAGTAGCAACAATAAACCCATGGAGTGACACGGCTATTACCTTTAACGCCAGTGACGAACCTAAATTCCGAACAGCTCGAGCACCAGCCGCATTGGTCCTCAGTCCAATAGTGGACGACTTTCGTCTTACCAAGGTACTCATGGACGGCGGCAGCGGATTGAACCTCATTTATGAGGGAACCCTTCAAAAAATGGAAATAGACTGGAACCGCATTGAGCGAAGCAGCACAACCTTTAGAGGAATAATCCCCAGTCGGGAAGCGTGCTGTACAGGAAAAATAACACTAGATGTGGTGTTCGGCACGCCAGATAATTACAGGTCCGAAGAGGTCACGTTCCATGTGGCTCCGTTCAGCAGCGGTTATCACGCTCTGCTAGGGCGGGAAGCATTTACAATCTTCCAAGCAATACCCCATTACGGGTACATGAAGCTCAAGATGCCCGGGCCTAACGGGATCATCACTCTCGCTAGTGATCCGGACATAGCACTCCACGCCGAAAACAAGACAGCCGCACTGGCCCTCGAGGCACTATCCGAAGCCCTAGCGGCTGAGGAACTCACTGCGCTGCGCTCTATGGTGAATAGGGACGATGTGGTACTCGACAAAAGATCCAAGTCCACCTCCTTTAAACCGGCGGATGAAATAGTCAAATTCCAGGTCCATCCAACGGACCCCAATAAAACAGCTTCCATCGGGGCACATTTAGACCCTGATGTAGACGCTGCACTGTGAGAGTTCCTACGAGAGAACTGGGACATTTTCGCCTGGCACCCTTCAGACATGCCAGGAATCCCATGCAGGCTGGCCGAGCACAGCTTAAATATCCTAAAAGGATTCAAGCCTGTCAAACAAGCTCTTCGGCATTTTTCCGAACCTAAGAGACAGGCCATGGGAGAAGAGCTAGCAAAGCTATTGGAGGCCGAATTCATCAGAGATATAAAATATTCAGACTGGCTAGCAAACCTGGTGATGGTACCAAAGAAGGACAAATCCTGGCGCCTGTGCGTTGATTTTAAGGACCTTAACAAGGCTTGCCCAAAGGATCCCTTCCCCCTCCCCCGCATCGATCAAATTATCGACGCTACCGCAGGACACGATTCGTTGTGTTTCCTCCATGCATATTCCAGCTACCATCAAATCAAGATGGCAGAACCAGACCAGGCCGCAACGGCATTCATCACACCATACGGCCCATTCTGCTTCAACACAATGCCCTTCGGGCTCAAAAACACCAGCGCAACATATTAGCGCATGATTCAGACATGTCTGGCAAACTAGATCGGCAAAATACTGGAGGCATATGTAGATGATGTGGTCGTCAAAACAAGACATGTCGAATCTCTAGTAGACGACTTGAGGCTCACATTCGATAACCTCTGAACATATGACATCAAGCTCAACCCGGAAAAATGCGTTTTCGGTGTTCCAGCCAGAAAGCTCTTGGGCTTCATTGTATCCGGTAGAGGAATTGAAGCAAATCCAGCCAAGATCCGAGCTCTGTCGCAACTGGATATCCCGAAGGACCTGAAACAAATACAAAAGTTAACCGGATGCGTGGCGGCTCTAAGCCGCTTTATCTCCCGCTTGGGAGAAAAGGCCCTACCCCTTTACCGCCTCCTTCGGCGCACCGAACACTTCGAATGGACGGATGCAGCCACGACCGGACTCGACGAAATAAAAGCCATATTGGCAACAAACCCAGTCCTGGCGGCGCCAAACATTGGCGAACCAATGCTATTGTACATTGTAGCAACACATCAGGTTGTAAGCGCAGTACTCGTCGTCGAACGAGAAACGGATAGACACAAATTCCCCCTTCAAAAGCCGGTCTATTATGTGTCCACTGTCCTCACTCCCTGCAAATCACGGTACCCGCATTATCAAAAGATTGCGTACGCGGTATTCATGGCATCTTGGAAGCTACGACACTACTTTTAAGAGTGTTCAATAACAGTAGCCTCGGAAGTACCACTTAACGATATTATAAACAACCGTGACGCAACGGGCCGGATTGCAAAATGAGCCATTGAGCTCCTCCCGTTCGACATAACTTATAAGCCACGGCGAGCCATCAAGTCACAAGTCTTGGATGACTTCGTCGCAGAATGGATGGAGGTTGAACTCCCTAAAGAGTATGGCACATATTCAAATTGGATCATGCATTTCGATGGCTCCAAGATGTTGGCCGGACTGGGGGCTGGCGTCGTTTTGACGTCCCCCACAGGAGACATAGTTCAATACGTACTCCAGATTATGTACACGGACTCCAACAATGCAGCCGAATATGAGGCTCTTTTACATGGTCTCCGGATGGCAGTATCCATGGGCATTCAACGCCTAGAGGTGCGCGGGGACTCGAACCTCGCAATATCCCAAATAAATGGAGACTTCGATGCCAAGGATCCAAAAATGGCAGCTTACTGCAACGCCGTCCTAAAAATGTCAGCTCGGTTCGAAGGGCTTGAATTCCACCATGTAGCCCGGGAAAATAATCAGGCGGCAGATGTCCTGGAACGCATCGGTGCAAAACGCGATGTAGTCCCCCCCAACATCTTCTTGGAAAGGCTGTTCAAGCCATCCGTAGTATGGGAAGGGGAGCCAAACAATAACAGCCCGGACCCAACCGCACTGCCCGACACCGAATCTTCGGACACAATCGGAGGCTCTGCCAATGAAATAATACCTTCAGCCCACGTAATTATGGCCGTTGTCGCCCCATGGACGGAACCATTCCTCGCCTACCTTAATAGTCAGGAACTCCCCGAGGACCAAAATGAGGCACGCTGCATAGTGCGGCGATCCAAAGCTTACAAAGTCCACGAGGGAGAGCTTTATAATAAAAGCACTACCGGAGTCCTTCAAAGGTGCATCTCCGAAGAGGAAGGGCGGAACCTCCTGGCTGAAATTCATGCCGGACTCGGCGGTCATCACGCGGCAGCTCGGTCCCTTGTAAGCAAGGCCTTCCGTACAGGCTTTTATTGGCCGACGGCCCGGGCAGACGCCCAGAACTTAGTCCAACGATGCACCAGTTGCCAGCTCTTTGCAAACCAAAGCCATATGCCACCCACCGCCCTCCAAACTATCCCCATCACTTGGCCCTTCATGGTCTGGGGGCTTGACATGGTTGGACCCCTTAAAGGCGGCACCCACAAGAAAAAATACTTACTGGTCATGGTGGATATGTTCACCAAATGGATAGAAGCCAAGCCTGTTAAGACGGCCGAATCCGGACCGGTGATAGACTTTATATCCGGGGTTGTACACCGTTACGGCGTCCCCCACAGCATCATCACGGATAACGGCACGAACTTTATGGCCGATGAGGTAAAACTCTGGTGCAAAAACATGGGCATCAAGCTCGATTATGCTTCCGTCTATCACCCACAAACTAACGGCCAGGTCGAACATGCAAATGGTCTTATCATGAGCGACATCAAACCCAGATTAGTGCGGTCCCTTAAGGAATCTAACACGCACTGGGTAGAGGAGCTCGACTCCGTACTCTGGGGGCTGCGGACCACGCCGAATCGCACCATCGGATACACACCATTCTTTATGGTGTACGGCGCAGAGGCAGTTTTGCCTTGCGACATAATTCATGACTCACCTCGAGTGCGCATGTACGAAGAAAGAGAAGCCGAGCTCGATCGACAGGACAGCTTCGACGCATTGGAGGAGGAGCGTGACGTGGCAAAATCCCGTTCCGCATTCTATCAACAGCAGGCTCGAAGATACCAAAGCAGAGAAGTACGGGCCAAAAATTACAACGTTGGCGAATTAGTTCTACGACTACCGGACAAGAAAAAGGACAAACTCAAGCCCAAGTGGGAAGGTCCCTTCATAATTGACCAAGTCCTGACTGGTGGAGCGTACCGCCTGCGAGATGCATCGGATAACCGACTCGAGCCGAACCCATGGAACGCAGCCCGTCTCCGAAGATTCTATGCCTAGCACCGGACTCTGTGTTCATCTCCTTCCTCTGTCCATTTTTTATATACTTTCTGTCTTACATTCCTCTTCTCTCTCTCTCTCTTATAGCCTTTAAAGGCTCATAAAGTGACGCGCTATCCGTGCTCATTAAACCTGGGGGCTTCTTTAAATAGAAGCTTATTTATACGGGCTTCATGCCCAACACATGTGTCACACTTCCGCATGTACCTTTCATTCACCATTATATGCATCGATATGACTTAAGTTTTGGCCAAGATGGGTTGCCTGGCTCCTGTGCTTACCCCTACGTTCCCGATTGTTCGTCTAGGTGGTAAAGGGAGAACCTCTGCGATTGTTACTGCCGGGTCAGCCGGACGTGTACCTCAGACTGGGTGAAGCCGAAAGCTAGCGTTCTTAAGGGAATATTCGGTCGGTGAACTAAATATGATCTTTTTTTATACGCCCCCAGATGTTTTTCCTGCGTTTCTTTTTGCAGCATGGACATGCACTTTAGGGCGTGCCTCCCAGGAAAGGAACCCCTAACAGAACTATTCTCCCTGGAAGATGTTTCTTACTAACCATGTAATATAACATAACTAGTCGGGCACTTGTCTGTTCACGCACTAATGACCCCTATGCCTGGTCTCCATGCATTCCCCGGTTCCTATATAACCGCATGGGAATTCGGACACACTCCAGACCGTCAGGTCCCGAGGCTGAAGCGAAAAGGTCGGCCATGACAAATGATCTACAATCCGGCTAGAAGGCATTATAAATGTCAATTAAATTACATAGTCATTTTAACTGATTGTATTCCTCTTCAATACCATCTAACAGGCTGTCTAATTTACAGTCCTGCTGGGAATACTTTGCGGCCAACTCTACTTGGCCGTATACTAATCTTACAGGGATCTCCTTCCCATCGGGCCCTACAGGACCGACCTCGGCCATGTGGTTGGGGTCAGCCTTTGTGTACCGCGTCTTCACCATGGCCCAGGCCTCCCTAGCGCCTTGACGGCAGGCCAATATCTTCCACAATCGGAAGCGCCACCGTGCTCCCTTTAGCTTCTCGGCAAGCTCTCCAAGACCTTCGGGCATGGAGTTGGATGGCCACAGGGCCTAGGCGACGCCTTGCATCGCCTGCCGAACTCGATCGAGCAGTTGCGGGAGCTCGGGAAGAAGGTCACCCGTAGAACCGGGCATCTCCTCTGCAGGACGACCTGTTAGCACACCTACATACATTGCTCTGTTAGTTGACTTCCCCACCGAACTTTCTTTCAAAGGTCCGTTCAAGCACTTACTAAATATGCCGCGCCGAAGCCGCTGATTCTCCTTCACGGAGTCTGACAACTGGTGAAACGCCCTCGATGCGGCTATATCTCCCACGTGTCAAAGCACGACTTAGAGGCATAACCGCATTGAAAGTAATGTCGCAAGTGAGGTAATCTTCACACAACCCATGTAATACATAAGGGAAAAAGATACATAGTTGGCTTACAATCGCCACTTCACACAAATACATGAATAAAGCATTACAACATACACATACAATCAAGGTCCGACTACGGAACCAAAATAAAAGAAGAACCCCAAGTGCGACAAAGGTCCCCGATCGACCCCAACTGGGCTCCACTACTGATCAACTAGAACGAAACAACACAAAGTACAAGATCTTCATCGAGCTCCTCCTGAGCTTGGTTGCGTCATCTACACGGACTCATCGGCACCTGCAAACTGGTTTTGGAAGTATCTATGAGTCACGGGGACTCAGCAATCTCGCACCCTCGCGATCAAGACTATTTAAGCTTATGGGTAAGGTAAAGGTATGAGGTGGAGCTGCAGCAAGCGACTAGCATATATGGTGGCTAACATACGCAAAAGAGAGCGAGAAGAGAAGGCAAAGCACGATCGAGAAACTATGATCAAGAAGTGATCCTAGAACAACCTACGTCAAGCATAACTCCAACACTGTGTTCACTTCCCGGATCGTGGCGGAAAGAAAGGGTGCCACAGCGACGATAACGGAAACGGTGCCACGCAACATTCCGGTTCCGGCAACTCATTGAGACGTCGGTGCAAAAGGAAGTGTGGCGGGAGCGTGCAAAAGATGGAAGGTGGGGTGCTCCCGGTAACCGGGTTCCTACATGATGATGACAAGGTAAAAGAGGGCAACATGCACCGACAAATCGAGCACGGTGCAAGCACGAGCATCTCATACATCGCAAGCATTCGTTCAAGGACGTCGTCTCGGGGTTATACCTTCGAAGCGTGCAAGCGGGACAGTTCTCGTTTCAGTGCAAAGTAGAGGAAGTAGACGTTCTCGCGACGAAGGTAGTGGAAGTAGTCGTTCTCGCACGCTCTAGGGTCGACGGTAGAGGTACTCGTGATCTTGGCGGCGATAGTGGTACATGTCATCGGTAGTTGAACTTAGTGATCCGAAGGGGTACTTGGCAAACAACGGTCGTCAAAGTATTTGTCGGTCCATGAAGTCGATCTCAGAGGTCTTGTCGGATCCACAGCGACGGTTGTTGTTCACTCGACGGCCTTCGGCGACGGTAGTCGCACACGGTTCGTAGAGGTACTTGACGTCCACGACGTCGACGGTAGGCGTTCTAGGCATCGGGCTTCCAGGTGCTTGCCAGGCTTGAAGAACCGAAGGGGTACTCGTGGTGTCGACCTTGGTGACGGAAGTGGTACACATTGTGGGGTACTTGTTGGAAGGAATCCATAGAGGCGGTCTTGTGTCCCTGCATTCAATGGTCTTGGCAACGACAGAAGGGGCAGCGGGGCAGCATCACGTAGCATGCTTGGTGAGGGGCTACAAGTGAGAGGCCATGGCAGCGGCAAGGTTTGGCCGGGAAGATCTGAAGCAGGTGACAGCAGCAGGGCGATGCGCTGTCCGACCGAGAGGAGGGGAGGCACATGAGGTCGAGGCCGCCAGAGGTGCGCGGCATGGCTCCTCTGGTCCATGGCAGGAGGCCATGGCGAACAGGCGGCATCCATGGTCGGCGGGCCAGCGACGGTGCAACACGGCAGCGTGCAGGGCTCGTGGTCGCCGGCGGGGTTGCGACGTGGCGCTCGGCGTGGGAGGAGAAGCAGGGCGCAGAGGAGCTTGAGCGCGGGATGGCGGCCTGGTGGCGTGGGCGCTCCTGCGGGCGACTGAGCAGGAGAGGCGGGGTTGAGGACGACAGGTCCGGGCGGCGAGGGGATCGGGGCGAAGCCCTTCCTGGCGCTGGTAGTGTGCGTGTGTGAGGCATCACTGGGAGAACGAGGGAGAGGGAGATGGGGAACGAGGCCCCTGGCGGCGCTACGGGAGGGAGAGAGAGACGAGTGAGGAAGAGATCGGGCTAGGGTTAGAAGTTGTGGGGGTTGGCTGGGCCTTGGATGCCGGCCCAGTAGAGAGGGCGGGTGCGCCTAGACGCGGATGGGCCTGCGTGGCTGGTCTCTCTTCTCCCTATTACTTATTTCTAAAACAAAAAAAACAAAGAAGAGAAGAAAAAGGAAGGAGAAGTTAGGGGAAGAAGTTGGGCATGGGGAAAAATGTGAGGAACTTAAATAAAATGGCAAGAGGGTTTTTGGAGAGCAATAGATTCGCACATGTTGAATTTAGTTCAACATGTTTGAATTTTGAAACCCATTCGAAAGGACTCTAAATGGGCTGATATTTTTTAGAGGGGTCTCGATAAAAGAGATGAGATATATTGGCAGTGTTTGAAGGTCAAACTCGAAGAGGAATAGACATGGAAAATATTTTGCACATGTGTTATGGGTGATTCCGAAAATGAAATATTTAATATAGCTCCCTAATATTGGGAGGG
This sequence comes from Triticum urartu, assembly GCF_056163025.1. Classification (NCBI taxonomy): domain Eukaryota; kingdom Viridiplantae; phylum Streptophyta; class Magnoliopsida; order Poales; family Poaceae; genus Triticum; species Triticum urartu. Next base: position 198,362,648 of record NC_141873.1, read on the forward strand.
TATGTTATAAAGAGAAGTCACCAGGTGAATTCCCTCAGTTTAAATGGATCAAAGATCCATGCCATTTATTTAGTTGAGTTGCAAAAGATTTATGAGAAGATGGCATGATGACATGATGCAATGCACATGATGCAATGATGAATGCAATGAACCAAACAAATCACACGACGAAACCCGGAAACCATGGAAGGCATCTGAATCTCTGGTCTTGGGGCGTTACAACACTCCACCACTACGAGAGGATCTCGACCCGAGATCTAGAATGGCACCGCAGGGACAACGGAAGAGAAAGAGAAGAGATAAAACTAAGTTGCTTCTTTGACAAACGAGTGAAACCAGAGAACCTTGAAAAGGTTAAGCCATTTCGAGAAAAAAAACAATGGAGATAAACGAAGTTGAAAACACTCCGTTAGAAAAGAGGAACAAGGAAGAACAACTTCGGGCAACACTCCGATTGAAAAGAGATGCAAGACTAGATAAGTATAAAGAACTTTAAAAGGGGCACGACACTCCGGTTAAATGGATAAACCAAGAAAAGAACATGATCCTAACAAAACGAAAAAGATGGGTTGAAGAGAGCAACATCACAATGCCTCCGGAACGAAAAAAAGAAGATAGGTAATTGAGAGAAAAGAATGGAGAAGAAAATGCCAAGTTCTGTCACAAAAGAGCTTGACAAGGCATCTTTTAGGAGAAGGGTCGAACGGAATTGTTGGAAAACCAACAACGAAAAGAGTAAGCTGGTAGTGGTCTTATGGAAGACATCTCAAAATTATGAGGTGAAATTCTGCCACTAACGAAACAATAAATTGGCTTGATATCAAGAAGGATACAAGAAACTATCGCACCGGGAGAATAAATGAAGAACTTGGATCATTTATAAGCACCATAGATAGCAACAATCCTTAGGGAAGGCTTTAGGTGAAATATAACCCAAGGTAACTCCAATGACGAGATTGAAGGATTTAAAATACCTCATTCTTAATAAGATGTGAATCATGAAACATGAACTCAAATTATCAAGAATGACATAATACCACCTCCAATGATAAGGTAGAAAGAATTGCACTCCGGATGCAAGATGAAGAATACTTGAGCTCCTTAGAAAAGAATCTCGATGAACACTTCGAGAAAGAATATAAATCCTTGATGAACCATCATGTAGAACCTTCGTGAAGAACTCCGGTAAACAAAAGAATGATCAAACGGAAAGAAAGGGTAGTTGAAAACACAAGGTGAAGCCTTGCAATGATTTAGATGGAGCTTCGCGACGAGATAATGCGGAAAAGCTTGGAACTCCAGAAAAAGAAAGATGAACAAATGAAATCAAGAATTTGATGAGCCTCCAGAATAAAGAATTAAATTCACCCAATGAAACAAGAATAAGAATTACATTATGCTTATCCTTCACCAATTTAAATTGATGACAAGCAACGGATTTGGCATACTACTTATTCTCGTAGAAAGGATTAAGATAGATATTGCATAAATTTGAGAAGGTCTTCGACGAACCACCGTTATGAATTTAAACAACGAATGAATTAATATGATAACCATGGAAGAGAATCTTGAACGAACCACCGTAAGAATTGGAAATGAACGAAGTAAAGATAAAGAAACACCGGGAAGAATTAGCAAATGATAGAAGATGCTTGAGAGAATTTATATATGAGAGGACGAAGAGATCAAGAACTGATTAGAGGATATTTGATTGATGCACCGGTAAGATAGGAGAATGATAACTGACAGCTGAGAATGAAAAAACCTGAGTTGATGGACTCCGGATAACAAACTGAGAAGACTCTTGAATTACTCCGGATAGGTGAAAAGAATTCTCATGATCAAAACAAATACGAGAGGATGGCAACAAGCTAGAATCACGAATCTTGAAGAGAATGGAGCAAGATTAAAGAGAAACTCTTCTTCGGTCTTCAAAATCCGAGAATGACGACGAGAAACACCACCAAGAATTATTTAGACACTCCGGAAGAATCAAAACGAAGAGGTTGAGCCAACGATGAAAAGAATTCGACAGATCTTGGAGAAAAGCAGTTGACTGATGACAATTCATTCTTACGTCAAACTTTAGAAAAGAATTTGAAAAACTCCGGAAAAATAAGAAGAGTCAGGTAAGATCCTGGGGAAAAACCTGTGGGTTAGGGCCCACTCAAGAGAAAACACCGTTAGAATGATTAAAAAGAGAGATTTCACCTGTTGAATTAAATGGCTTGAATGAGATAACATCCTCGAAAGAGCTTGAACGAAAGCAGAGTGGAAAACACAAATCATCGAGATATCTTGAGCACTCCGGAACAATAGAATAACGAGCGTGGAATGACTGAATATAAGGTGCACCGGTATGAGAAAACATTTGAAATGAGGAAAGGGATATGATCCACAAAGTTTGAGTTGAATCCACCAGAGAAGAAAACGAGTGACGAACTTGAAACTCTGTTAGCATCTTCATGACAATCACCAGATACGAACATGAAGGAAAAGAATGGAGAGACTTCCATCGATAAAATGAATAGTGAAAAAGAACTCTGAGTCCTTGAAGAAAAAGGGTGGGTGGGCGGGGAAAAAACAAAGGAAACTTGGAGACGAAAGAAACAAACACCATTGAGAAGAACTGAAATTGAATCTTGCGGATGTTGACAAGATTGGATCCACTTGAAGAGAAAAACACGCCGGGTGAAAAGTTTTGACAAGACAAACTTGATGATCAAGAAGGATTGGTATCCACATCGGAGTATGAGAACACCATTTGGGGAAGGTATGGAATCAACATTTGACTTCGAAGCAACTCGAATACCACAACTCAAAAGCAAAACAAAGGATTGGCTTGCGAAATAAGCCGGAACAAACATATGATAGAGATTTCGTCCGAAGTTTTCGTGGTGGGGCCTACACGGACTTGATCGTACAACACCATCATGTACAAGGCAGTGCACATGAAATACGAAGCGTCCCCGAGTCGGCATAGCCAAGGACTCTTTAAGACACAACGAGACCACTGTAAAACCAACCGTGAATAGGTGGACCACTAGACGTCGAACCCCAATTTCAAATCATACATCTGTCGGAAAGAAATCCTAGGAGCTACTTGAATTCCCACTTATAAACTCCCGAAATTTTCCAGTTATGCAATCAGGTGTTGGGGATACAGGGAAGCATAATATCTCACCCAAAACTAACAAATCCTATATCCAGCTGTATCCATCCTTCAACACATAACCAAGAAACCTTCGGAAATCATCTACCTCAACCTTCGAAAAGCATCCGTTATACAAGTTATGGCGATACTCCCGAACTCCCGCCCCAGTACTGGGTGGCGTCGAGGTTATCTCACCAACGAACTGCATAAAAGAGATTTTTGATGTCGGCGAACTAAACTCAGGTATTCTAGAACTGCAACAATAAAATTATGACGACAACACCTCAGAGCTCAACTCCCCGGGACACTTCCACAAAACCCCTGACAGGAGGCACCAAGACAATGTTCTCGTCACAAAACCATCGGAACGATTCCAAGATACCCGCGTGATCCTAAAAAAATTTTAGTGAAATTAGAGAAGAGAAGAGTCAAAACTCTACGTCGGGATGCCTTACCAGAGCGATGAAGGGACTGGGAAGTAAAAGGAATTACTAAACTCTCCGATATATAATTCCTAAATGACTCAAAACATTTTTTTCTAAACACAACTCGGCCGCTAAAAACGATCAAGCAATGGGGCTCCTAAGGTCGGGGAAGTCTCTGATACCAACTTGAAATGCCCTCGATGCGGCTATATCTCCCACGTGTCGAAGCACGACTTAGAGGCATAACCGCATTGAAAGCAATGTCGCAAGTGAGGTAATCTTCGCAAACAACCCATGTAATACAATAAGGGAAAAAATACATAGTTGGCTTACAATCGCCACTTCACACAATTACATGAATAACGCATTACAACATCCAAAAACAATCAAGGTCCGACTACGGAACCAAAATAAAAGAACCCCAAAAGCGACAAGGTCCCCGATCGACCCCAACTGGGCTCCACTACTGATCAACTAGAACGAAACAACACAAAGGACAAGATCTTCATCGAGCTCCTCCTTGAGCTTGGTTGCGTCACCTGCTCGGTAACATCGGCACCTGCAAACTGCTTTTGGAAGTATCTGTGAGTCACGGGGACTCAGCAATCTCACACTCTCGCGATCAAGACTATTTAAGCTTATGGGTAAGGTAAAAGTATAAGGTGGAGCTGCAGCAAGCGACTAGCATATATAGTGGCTAACATACGCAAATCAGAGCGAGAAGAGAAGGCAAAGCACGATCGACAAAAGTATGATCAAGAAGTGATCCTAGAACAACCTACGTCAAGCATAACTCCAACACCGTGTTCACTTCCCGGACTCCGCCGGAAAGAGACCATCACGGTTACACACGCGGTTGATGTATTTTAATTAAGGTCAACTTCAGGTTTTCTACAACTGGACATTAACAAATTCCCATCTGCCCATAACCGCGGGCACGGCTTTCGAAAGTTCAAATCCCTGCAGGGGTGTCCCAACTTAGCCCATCACAAGCTCTCACGGTCAACGAAGGATATTCCTTCTAGCGGGAAGACCCGATCAGACTCGGAATTCCGATTACAAGACATTTCGACAATGGTAAAACAAGACCAGCAAAGCCACCCAGATGTGCCGACAAATCCCAATAGGAGCTGCACATATCTCGTTCTCAGGGCACACCGGATGAGCCAGACGTCGGGTGGGCCAGCCCAGAGTTGCCCCTGGTAGCTCTGGACATCGCTCAGTTTGGACCAACACTCAGAGGAGCACTAGCCCGGGGGTTTAAATAAAGATGACCCTTGAGTCTGCAGAACCCAAGGGAAAGAAAAGGCTAGGTGGCGAATGGTAAAACCAATGTTGGGCCATGCTGGAGGAGTTTTATTCAAGGCGAACTGTCAAGGGGTTCCCATTATCACCCAACCGCGTAAGGAACGCAAAATCCGGGAACATAACACCGATATGACGGAAACTAGGGCGGCAAGAGTGGAACAAAACACCAGGCATAAGGCCGAGCCTTCCACCCTTTACCAAGTATATAGATGCATTAATTAAATAAGATATATTGTGATATCCCAACAAAATATCCATGTTCCAAACATGGAACAAGCTCCAATCTTCACCTGCAACTAACAACGCTATAAGAGGGGCTGAGCAAAGCGGTAACATAGCCAAACAACGGTTTGCTAGGACAAGGTGGGTTAGAGGCTTGGTTCAACAATATGGGAGGCAAGATAAGCAAGTGGTAGGTATCGCAGCATAGGCATAGCAAAAGAGCGAGCAACTAAGCAAGCAAAGATAGAAGTGATTTCGAGAGTATGGTCATCTTGCCTGAGATCCCGCAAGGAAGAAGAACGAGTCCATGAAGAAGACAAACGGACGTAGACGAACGGGTCCTCACAAACGCGACGTTACCGGAACCAACCCAAAGAAGCAACGCCGGAAAGAAAGCAAACAATATAGTAAAACAACCATCACATAATCATGGCACGATGCACAAACAAGTATGATGCATGTCCGGTTTAATGAAGCATGGCATGGCAAAGTGCACAAACAAAACTACAAATTAAGTGGAGCTCAATATGTAACGGAGTTGCATATTGAAGAAAACACCACATGACTTATTTAGTTCACTCCCGGTTAGGTACTCAACAATATTAAATGTTGGTTAACATGTCAAGAGGTGAAGCAAAGTAAAACTACCTATCTAGGCAAGTTTAAATGAGGCCGGAACAACAAAACAACAAGTCCGGAAGATCCTCATGAGCATTAGTAATTTAATGCAAACAACAATTTAAACATTTTAATTGTTGTTATCATGATGTGGATGACATGAACAAGTTTATGCAATTTTAAGAAAATTTTGACATGAAAAGATATGAGGCATTTGTCATCGTGGCGGAAAGAAAGGGTGCCACAGCGACGATAACGGAAACGGTGCCACGCAACATTCCGGTTCCGGCAACTCATTGAGACGTCGGTGCAAAAGGAAGTGTGGCGGGAGCGTGCAAAAGATGGAAGGTGGGGTGCTCCCGATAACCGGGTTCCTACATGACGATGACAAGGTAAAAGAGGGCAACATGCACCGACAAATCGAGCACGGTGCAAGCACGAGCATCTCATACATCGCAAGCATTCGTTCAAGGACGTCGTCTCGGGGTTATACCTTCGAAGCGTGCAAGCGGGACAGTTCTCGTTTCGGTGCAAAGTAGAGGAAGTAGACGTTCTCGCGACGAAGGTAGTGGAAGTAGTCGTTCTCGCACGCTCTAGGGTCGACGGTAGAGGTACTCGTGATCTTGGCGACGATAGTGGTACATGTCATCGGTAGTCGAACTTAGTGATCCGAAGGGGTACTTGGCAAACAACGGTCGTCAAAGTATTTGTCGGTCCATGAAGTCGATCTCAGAGGTCTTGTCGGATCCACAGCGACGGTTGTTGTTCACTCGACGGCCTTCGGCGACGGTAGTCGCACACGGTTCGTAGAGGTACTTGACGTCCACGGCGTCGACGGTAGGCGTTCTAGACATCGGGCTTCCAGGTGCTTGCCGGGCTTGAAGAACCGAAGGGGTACTCGTGGTGTCGACCTTGGTGACGGAAGTGGTACACATTGTGGGGTACTTGTCGGAAGGAATCCATAGAGGCGGTCTTGTGTCCCTGCATTCAATGGTCTTGGCAACGACAGAAGGGGCAGCGGGGCAGCATCACATAGCATGCTTGGTGAGGGGCTACAAGTGAGAGGCCATGGCAGCGGCAAGGTTTGGCCGGGAAGATCTGAAGCAGGTGACAGCAGCAGGGCGATGCGCTGTCCGACCGAGAGGAGGGGAGGCACATGAGGTCGAGGCCGCCAGAGGTGCGCGGCATGGCTCCTCTGGTCCATGGCAGGAGGCCATGGCGAACAGGCGGCATCCATGGTCGGCGGGCCAGCGACGGTGCAACACGGCAGCGTGCAGGGCTCGTGGTCGCCGGCGGGGTTGCGACGTGGCGCTCGGCGTGGGAGGAGAAGCAGGGCGCAGAGGAGCTTGAGCGCGGGATGGCGGCCTGGTGGCGTGGGCGCTCCTGCGGGTGACTGAGCAGGAGAGGCGGGGTTGAGGACGACAGGTCCGGGCGGCGAGGGGATCGGGGCGAAGCCCTTCCTGGCGCTGGTAGTGTGCGTGTGTGAGGCGTCACTGGGAGAATGAGGGAGAGGGAGATGGGGAACGAGGCCCCTAGCGGCGCTACGTGATGGAGAGAGAGACGAGTGAGGAAGAGATCGGGCTAGGGTTAGAAGTTGTGGGGGTTGGCTGGGCCTTGGAGGCCGGCCCAGTAGAGAGGGCGGCTGCGCCTAGACGCGGATGGGCCTGCCTGGCTGGGCTCTCTTCTCCCTATTACTTATTTCTAAAACAAAAAAAACAAAGAAGAGAAGAAAAAGGAAGGAGAAGTTAGGGGAAGAAGTTGGGCATGGGGAAAAATGTGAGGAACTTAAATAAAATGGCAAGAGGGTTTTTGGAGAGCAATAGATTCACACATGTTGAATTTAATTCAACATGTTTGAATTTTGAAACCCATTCGAAAGGACTCTAAATGGGCTGATATTTTTTAGAGGGGTCTCGATAAAAGAGATGAGATATATTGGCAGTGTTTGAAGGTCAAACTCGAAGAGGAATAGACATGGAAAATATTTTGCACATGTGTTATGGGTGATTCCGAAAATGAAATATTTAATATAGCTCCCTAATATTGGGAGGGTATGTTATAAAGAGAAGTCACCAGGTGAATTCCCTCGGTTTAAATGGATCAAAGATCCATGCCATTTATTTAGTTGAGTTGCAAAAGATTTATGAGAAGATGGCATGATGACATGATGCAATGCACATGATGCAATGATGAATGCAATGAACCAAACAAATCACACGACGAAACCCGGAAACCATGGAAGGCATCTGAATCTCTGGTCTTGGGGCGTTACAGTCGTGCTTCGACACGTGAGAGATATAGCCGCATCGAGAGCGTTACAGTATGGAAGCACAAAAGTAGTATCGAGTATCAACAATACAAAGGGTCATTTCACATTTTTATCGAAACTATGTATATATGCATTTTAGAGCTTAGCAAGAGAATAGCCTCTCTGTTCTAGGAGAAGAATTAATGCTGGGTTTTTTGCATATGCATGCAGCAGCAACTCTTTTGTATTCTGGTTCAAGAAAATATTTACCATGTGAAGTGAGGAGTAGAATTGAAAAAAATGCAACTTTCGATATGTAATATGTAATGCGTATATTTTTTGGGTAGTATGTGTCGCTAGAAAGCTCCTGTTTAGATACAGTCATCTGCACTAAGCTTCATGATTCATAGAAAGAAAAGGACTCCATAAAGGTTCAGATTCTTGTTATGTTGTGATTTTGCGAGATTTCTGTAGTTATAAAGCTTTTGTTTAGATACGGTCATCTGCATTAAGCTTCATGATTCATAGAAAGAAAAGGACTCCATAAAGGTTCAAATTCTTGTTATGTTGTAATTTTGCGAGATTTCTGTAGTTATTTATTTTAATACCTACTCCCTCCGTTCCAAAATAGATGACCCAACTTTATACTAACTTTGTACTAAAATTAGTACAAAGTTGGGTCAGCTATTTTGAAACAGAGGGTGAATTTAAGAATTGGGATCATCTTGAAAATTATGCTTCCACCTGCTGATTTGTGTTGCCTTAGCACTCCTGCTATTTCCTGAAAATGTTGTGCATAGGCTGGCTGTGACCGATTGGTATAGAGCCCTATGTTATGAATGTGAATATCGAACAAATTAAATATCGCTCTAGGAGATTCTAACGGTAACAAATCATTATCCTTTACCGCGATATGATAGTGGTGGTGTCAGATTATGATACATGGTGCGAATCTTATCGTTTCTCTCACGTAATATCTTCTTATTGTTCAATACTATGATCCACAACGTGATACTGAAAACCTTGATTAATGTTGTGTTACAGTTTGGTGCAGTTCTATTTTTCCTTGAGATTGTGTTTATAACATATATTATATTTTTCAACTATTAGAATAAAGTGTCTATATCTTGGTTCAAGTTGCCCGCAAAACCATTTTTTATAAGTTTGCGTGCTATTAGAATATAGTGTGTGTATCTTGGTTTGAGTTATCTTCAAAACTATTTTTTAGAAGCTTGCACATTTCTATTTACGAATGAGATTTCTCTACTGAATATGTGATCCTCACTTCTGAGTGGTAAATTCTTTGATCTTTTTGTCATCTACTTCTACTTGTTGACATCTACTCCCTCCGTTCGGAATTACTTGTCTCGGATATGGATGTATCTAGACGTATTTTAGTTCTAGATACATCCATATTCGAGACAAGTAATTCCGAACGGAGGGAGTACATATCTAAGGAGCGGGAGGTGAAAGTGCAAATAAAAATTTCTATTTTGGAATGCGATGTTCTCTATTAAATGTGATTATCAATTTTGTGTGGTAATTAATTTCTGAGCCTATAAACTCTTTGATGCAGCAAACTACTATGGTTGCTGATCCATTACACTATTGACCATGAACTTTGTGCATCTCTGAGGTTAGTAATTCCAGAATTCGAGTGGCATGGACTGCGGCAGAGAGTAAAAGTTCTCTTGCTAATGCTCTCTACGACACTAACTCATGGATCAATGTTTATCTCTGCCTTTGTCTCTGTTTTGTGTCAGGTTATTTTGCATGAGGAAACGGAAGGATATCTTTGTCGTCAACACATCGGTGTCTAACGCTGCTTTCTGTGTCACTGCGCCAGCAAAGTGCAAGAACAAACATTAATGTATCAGTGTAGATAATTGTATCTTTATTTTTTCATTGATTTAAGATACTCACATATATATATGGTTACCAATGCTCTACAATACCCATATAATTGTTGGTTCTAATTGGCTTCTCTACCAGAGAGTCAAGCCACAACTTTGACAAATCTGCTATCATGTTCAGTAAAAATACCAAGAATGATGTTCGGAAAGCTATGTTGCACCAGCTGGGACCGGGTTGTGATACTTGGAATGGGACACCTGGGCCTCTCGATGTATGTGGGACAGTGAAAGATCTTTGCGTATCCGAAGGATAGAATTTGGCAACATATACAAGGCAGGGAAGGAGGTTTTGATAAATGCATGTGCCCAGTCCATACCCACTTTTCCCATGTCAGTTTTTGACCTTACAAATGGGCTATATGAAAATGTGTGTTTTTTTATATGTAAGGATTTAGCGTTTGTGTTTGCTCAGACATAAGATTATTAAAAAGATACACATATTTTTATTAGCATGATTTTGAATGTTAATTTGTGCTATCAAATTTGAATGTGTACATATGCATCTCATTATAGATAACAAAATACTGTTTTTCTAAATAAAGAGGGTTATATTTGTTACATTCATATTGTTTTAAGTAGAGCCCTATGCTACAAATTTTATATGTGTATGTACATCGTATTGTAGACAAAGCCCCTCTTTTTTTAATTAAGAGAGATTAAATTTGTTGTCATATGTGCTTGCCCATAACTAAACAACTAAACCATGAATTTCTTTTCATCGCTAACATGGGTATCTGCGCCATTTGGCGCAACGGGTCCACTAGTATATAGAAAATATTGGGCGAAGGAAGCACCAGAGGGGGGCCACCCACCATCCACGAGGGTGGGGGCGCGCCCTACCCCCTGGGCACGCCCCCTGTCTCGTGGGCCCCCTGGCAAGCCTCCGGTGCCCATCTTTGGCTATATGAAGTCTTTCCCTTGGAAAAAATCATAAGTAAGCTTTCAGGACGAAGCACCGCCGCCATGAGGCGGAACCTTGGCAGAACCAAACTAGGGCTCCGACGAAGCTGTTCTGCTGGGGAAGCATCCCTCCGGGAGAGGGAAATCATCATCATCGTCATCACCATCAATCCTCTCATCGGGGGGGGGGGTCAATCTTCATCAACATCTTCACCAGCACCATCTCATCTCAAACCCTAGTTCATCTCTTGTATCCAATCTTTGTCCCAAAACCTCAGATTGGTACCTGTGGGTAGCTAGTAGTGTTGATTACTCCTTGTAGTTGATGCTAGTTGGTTTATTTGGTGGAAGATCATATGTTTAGATCCTTTATGCATATTAATACCCCTCTGATTATGAGCATGAATATGATTTGTGAGTAGTTAAGTTTGTTCCTGAGGACATGGGAGAAGTCTTGCTATAAGTAGTCATGTGAATTTGGTATTCGTTCGATATTTTGATGAGATATACGTTGTCTTTCCTCTAGTGGTGTCATGTGAACGTCGACTACATGACATTTCACCATTGTTTGGACCTAGGGGAAGGCATTGGGAAGTAATAAGTAGATGATGGGTTGCTAGAGTCACAGAAGCTTAAACCCTAGTTTATGCGTTGCTTCGTAAGGGGCTGATTTGGATCCATATGTTTCATGCTATGATTAGGTTTACCTTAATACTTCTTTTGTAGTTGCGGATGCTTGCAAGAGGGGTTAATCATAAGTGGGATGCTTGTCCAAGTAAGGGCAGTACCCAAGCACCGGTCCACCCACATATTAAATTATCAAAGTACTGAACGTGAATCATATGAGCGTGATGAAAACTAGGTTGACAATAATCCCCACGTGTCCTCGGGAGAGTTTTCCTTTATATAAGAGTTTGTCCAGGCTTGTCCTTTGCTACAAAAAGGATTGGGCCATCTTGCTACAACTTATTTACTTTTATTACTTGTTACCCGTTACAAATTACCTTATCACAAAACTATCTGTTACCGATAATTTCAGTGCTTGCAGAGAATACCTTACTGAAAACTGCTTATCATTTCCTTCTGCTCCTTGTTGGGTTCGACACTCTTACTTATTAAAAGGACTATGATAGATCCCCTATACTTGTGGGTCATCAAGACTCTTTTCTGGCACCGTTGCCGGGGAGTGAAGCGCCTTTGGTAGGTGGAATTTGGTAAGGAAAAAATTATATAGTGTGCTGAAATTTACTGTCACTTGTTACTATGGAAAGTAATCCTTTGAGGGGCTTGTTCAGGGTATCTTCAACCTGACCAGTAGAGCAAAGAGTTGCTCCTCAACCTATTAAACCTACTGAAAATGTTAACTTTGAAATTCCTTTGGGTATGATAGAGAAACTGCTAGCTAATCCTTTTACAAGAGATGGAACATTGCATCCCGATTTGCACCTAATCTATGTGGATGAAGTTTGTGGATTATTTAAGCTTGCAGGTATGCCCGAGGATGTTATCAATAAGAAGGTCTTCCCTTTATCTTTGAAGGGAAAGGCATTGACATGGTTTAGGCTATGTGATGATATTGGATCATGGAACTACAACCGCTTGAAATTGGAATTTCATCAGAAGTTTTATCCTATGCATCTGGTTCATCATGATCATAATTATATATATAATTTTTGGCCTCACGGAGGAGAAAGCATCGCTCAAGCTTGGGGGAGGCTTAAGTCAATGTTATATTCATGCCACAATCATGAGCTATCAAGAGAAATTATTATTCAAAAAATTTATGCTCGGCTTTCTCTCAATAATCGCTCCATGCTCGATACTTCTTGTATTGGTTCTTTTATGATGAAGACTATTGAATTCAGATGGGATTTATTGGAAAGAATTAAACATAACTCTGAAGATTGGGAACTCGATGAAGGTAAGGAGTCAGGTATAACACCTAAGTTTGATTGTGTTAAATCTTTTATGGATACCGATACTTTTCGTGAATTTAGCACTAAATATGGACTTGACTCTGAGATAGTAGCTTCTTTTTGTGAATCCTTTGCTACTCATGTTGATCTCCCTGAGGAGAAGTGGATTAAATGTCATCCTCCCATTGAAGTAAAAGTAGTCGAACCTATTAAAGTTGAAGAAAGGACTATCACTTATAATGTTGATCCTATTGTTCCTACCGCTTATATTGAGAAACCACCTTTCGCTACTAGAATAAAGGATCGTGCTAAAGCCTCAACTGTGGTTCGTAAGAGTAATACTAGAACACCTACACCCTGTGAGCAAATTAAAGTTGAACCTAGTATTGCTATGGTTAAAGATATCTTGGTTGATAATATTGATGGGCATATTATTTACTTCTGTGATGAAGCTGCTAGAATTGCTAGACCCGATACAAAAAATAAACATAGACCTGTAGTAGGCATGCCTGTTATTTTTGTTAAAATAGGAGATCATTGCTATCATGGCTTATGTGATATGGGTGCTAGCGCGAGTGCAATACCTCATTCTTTATACGAAGAAATTATGCATGATATTGCACCTGCCGGGTTAGAAGGTATTGATGATACAATTAAGCTTGCCAATAGAGATACTATTTCACCGGTTGGGATTGTTAGAGATGTTGAAGTCTTGTGTGGGAAAGTTAAATATCCTACTGATTTTCTTGTTCTTGGTTCCTCACAAGATGACTTCCGTCCCCATTATATTTGGTAGACCCTTCTTGAATACTGTTAATGCTAAGATAGATTGCAAAAAGCATATTGTTTCTGTTGGTTTAGGGGATATGTCTCATGATTTTAATTTTGCTAAATTTCGTAGACAACCCCATGATAAAGAATTTCCTAGTAAAGATGAAATTATTGGTCTTGCTTCTATTGCCGTGCCTCCTAGTGATCCTTTAGAACAATATTTGCTAGACCATGAAAATGATATGTTTATGAATGAAAGAAGGGAAATAGATGAAGTACTCTTTAAATGGGGACCTATTTTGAAACACAACTTGCCTGTCAAAATTCTAGGGGATCCTCCTCCACCCAAGGGTGATTCCGTGTTTGAGCTTAAACCATTGCCTGATACTCTTAAATATGCTTATATTGATGAAAAGAAGATATATCCTGTTATTATTAGTGCTAACCTTTTAGAGCAGGAAGAAGAGAAATTATTGAAAACTGTGAAGAAGCACCATGCTGCTATTGGATATACTCTTGATGATTTTAAGGGCATTAGTCCCACTCTATGCCAGCACAAAATAAAATTGGAAAAAGATGCTAAACCGGTTGTTGATCACCAATGACGGTTAAATCCTAAGATGAAAGAAGTGGTAAGAAAAGAAATACTAAAGCTTCTTGAGGCAGGTATAATTTATCCCGTTGCTGATAGTCAGTGGGTAAGTCATGTCCATTGTGTCCCTAAGAAGGGAGGTATTACTGTTGTTCCTAATGATAAAGATGAATTGATCCCACAAAGAATTGTTACAGGTTATAGAATGTTAATTGATTTCCGCAAATTAAATAAAGCTACTAAAAAGGATCATTACCATCTACCTTTCATTGATCAAATGCTAGAAAGATTATCCAAACATACACATTTTTTTTTCTAGACGGTTATTTGGTTACTCTCAAACACATGTGTCAAAAGAGGATCAAGAAAAGACCACCTTTACTTGCCCTTTTGGTACCTTTGCTTATAGACGTATGCCTTTTGGTTTATGTAATGCACCTTCTACCTTTCAAAGATGTATGACTTCTATATTCTCTAACTTTTGTGAAAAGATTGTTGAGGTTTTCATGGATGATTTTTTTCATTTATGGAACTTCTTTTGATGATTGCTTAAGCAACCTTGACCGAGTTTATGTGAAGAAACTAATATTGTCTTGAATTGGGAGAAGTGACACTTTATGGTTAATGAAGGTATTGTCTTGGGGCATAAAATTTATGAAAGAGGTATTAAAGTTGATAAAGCTAAAGCTGATGCTATTGAAAAGATGTCGTGTCCAAAGGACATTAAAGGTAGAAGAAGTTTCCTTGGTCATGTCGGTTTTTATAGGAGGTTCATTAAAGACTTTTCTCAAAAATTTCTAGGCCTCTGACTAATCTCTTACAAAAAGATGTTCCTTTTGTCTTTGATGATGATTGTGTAGAAGCATTTGAAATACTTAAGAAAGCATTGATCTCTGCACCTATTGTTCAGCCACCTGATTGGAATTTACCCTTTGAAATTATGTGTGATGCTAGTGATTATGACGTAGGTGTTGTTCTAGGGCAAAGAGTTGATAAGAAATTAAATATTATCCAATATGCTAGTAAAACTCTAGATAGCGCCCAGAGAAATTATGCTACTACTAAAAAAGAATTTTTAGCACTTGTGTTTGCTTGTTATAAGTTCTGACCTTATATTGTTGATTCTAAAGTAACTGTTCACACTGATCATGCTGCTATTAAATATCTTATGGAAAATAAAGATGCTAAACCTAGACTTGTTAGATGGGTTCTCCTACTACAAGAATTTGATTTGCATATTGTTGATAGAAAGGGAGCTGAGAACCTCGTTGCAGACAACTTATCTAGGTTAGAGAATGTTCTTGATGACCCACTACATATAGATGATAGCTTTCCTGATGAACAATTAGCTGTCACAAATGCTTCTCGTACTGCTCCATGTATGCTTATTATGCTAATTACATTGTTGCTAAATTTATAAACCCAGTTTCACATACCAACAAAATAAAAGGTTTTTCTATGATTTAAGACATTACTTCTGGGATGACCCACACCTTTATAAAGAAGGAGTAGATTGTGTTATTAGACGTTGTGTACCTGAGCATGAACAGGAACAGATCCTATGCAAGTGTCACTCCGAGGCTTATGGAGGACACCATGCTGGAGATAGAACTGCACATAAGGTATTGCAATCCAGTTTTTATTGGCCTACTCTCTTCAAGGATGCCCGTAAGTTTGTCTTGTCTTGTGATGAATGTCAAATAATTGGTAATGTTAGTAGATGTCAAGAAATGCCTATGAATTATTCACTTGTTATTGAACCATTTGATGTTTGGGGCTTTGATTATATGGGACTGTTTCCTTCCTCCAATGGGTATACACATATTTTAGTTGATGTTGATTACGTTACTAAGTGGGTAGAAGCTATTCCAACGAGTAGTGCTGATCATAACACTTCTATTTGTTGGGGAACGTAGTAATTTCAAAAAAAATCCTATGCACACGCAAGATCATGGTGATGCATAGCAACGAGAGGGGAGAGTGTTGTCCATGTACCCTCGTAGACCGAAAGCGGAAGCGTTAGAACAACGCGGTTGATGTAGTCGTACGTCTTCACGATCCGACCGATCCAAGTACCGAACGCATGGCACCTCCGAGTTCAGCACACGTTCAGCTCGATGACGTCCCACGAACTCCGATCCAGCAGAGCTTCACGGGAGAGTTCCGTCAGCACGACGGCGTGTTGACGGTGATGATGTTGCTACCGACGCAGGGCTTCGCCTAAGCACCGCTACGATATGATCGAGGTGGATTATGGTGGAGGGGGGCACCGCACACGGCTAAGGGATCAATGATCAACCTGTGTGTCTTGGGATGCCCCCCTGCCCCTGTATATAAAAAGCAAGGGGGGAGGCCGGCCGGCCCTCCTAGGGCGTGCCAGGAGGAGTCCTCCTCCTTCTAGTAGGAGTAGGACTCCCCTTTCCTACTCCTACTAGGAGGAGGAATGGAAGGGGAATGGGAGAAAGAAGGAGAGGGGGGAAAGGAGGAAAGGGGGGTCGGCCCCCTAGTCCAATTCGGTTTGGGATAGGGGGGCTGCGCGCCCTGCCTTCTCTCTTCCATCACTTGGCCCATGAGGCCCAATACTTCTTCCCTGTATTCCCGTAACTCCCTAGTAATCCGAAAAATACCCGAATCACTTGGAACCTTTCTGATGTCCGAATATAGTTGTCCAATATATCTATCTTTACGTCTCGACCATTTCGAGACTCCTCGTCATGTCCCCGATCTCATCCGGGACTCCGAACTACCTTCGGTACATCAAATCACATAAACTCATAATACCAATCATCACCGAATGTTAAGCGTGCGGACCCCACGGGTTCGAGAACTATGTTGACATGACCGAGACACGTCTCCGGTCAATAACCAATAGCGGAACCTGGATGTTCATATTGGCTCCTACATATTCTACGAAGATCTTTATCGGTCAAACCTCATAACAACACACGTTGTTCCCTTTGTCATCGGTATGTTACTTACTCGAGATTCGATCGTCGGTATCTCAATACCTAGTTCAATCTCGTTACCGGCAAGTCTCTTTACTCGTTCTGTAATGCATCATTCCGTAACGAACTCATTAGTCACATTGCTTGCAAGGCTTATAGTGATGTGCATTACTGAGAGGGCCAACAGAGGGCCCACAGATACCTCTCCGACAATCGGAGTGACAAATCCTAATCTTGATCTATGCCAACTCAACAAGTACCATCGGAGACACCTGTAGAGCACCTTTATAATCACCCAGTTACGTTGCGACGTTTGGTAGCACACAAAGTGTTCCTCCGGTATTCGGGAGTTGCATAATCTCATAGTCATAGGAACATGTATAAAT
Organism: Triticum urartu; assembly: GCF_056163025.1. NCBI lineage: Eukaryota > Viridiplantae > Streptophyta > Magnoliopsida > Poales > Poaceae > Triticum > Triticum urartu. The sequence goes on from NC_141873.1 coordinate 198,380,046, forward strand.
CATGAAGAAAGCAATAGAAATATAGAAAATGATCAAATGCTAAGCTAACGGAATGGGTCAAGTCAATCACATCATTCTCTAATGATGTGATCCCGTTAATCAAATGACAACTCATGCCTATGGTTAGGAAACATAACCATCATTGATTCAATGAGCTAGTTAAGTAGAGGCAAACTAGTGACAATCTGTTTGTCTATGTATTCACACATGTATTAAGTTTCCGGTTAATACAATTCTAGCATGAATAATAAACATTTATCATGATATAAGGAAATATAAATAACAACTTTATTATTGCCTCTAGGGCATATTTCCTTCACTATTAAGATGCTTAAAGAAGTTGTTTTTCCGAGGTTTGGAGTCCCTAGATACTTAATGACAGATGGTGGTTCACATTTTATTCATGGTGCTTTTCATAAAATGCTTGCCAAGTATGATGTTAATCATAGAATTGCATACCCATATCACCCACAGTCTAGTGGTCAAGTAGAACTAAGTAATAGAGAGCTTAAATTAATTTTGCAAAAGACTGTTAATAGATCCAGAAAGAATTGGTCCAAGAAACTTGATGATGCATTATGGGCCTATAGAACTGCATATAAAAATCCTATGGGCATGTCTCCATATAAAATGGTTTATGGAAAAGCATGTCACTTGCCTCTCGAACTAGAACATAAGGCATATTGGGCCATTAAAGAGCTCAATTATGATTTCAAACTTGCCGGTGAGAAGAAACTATTTGACATTAGCTCACTTGATGAATGGAGAACCCAGGCCTATGAGAATGCCAAACTGTTTAAAGAAAAAGTTAAAAGATGGCATGACAAAAGGATACAAAAACGTGAGTTTAATGTAGGTGATTATGTATGGGAAAACTTTGTTTTTGCCACTCTAGTTTTTGCCCACTTTGCTTATGCCACTCTAGAATTTGACATCTCACTTTTGCCACTCTTAGCTTTTGACAATACATCACAAATGCCATTCAGTGGCAAAAACAATAATTGTTTATTTCACTTTTGCCACTCTTAGGTTTTGCAATGTATCACAATTGCCACTCTAAAATTTTTGCTTTTGCCACTGAATGGCAAAATTGATATATTGTCAAAAGCTAAGAGTGGCAAAAGTGAAATGTTAAATTCTAGAGTGGCATAAGCAAAGTGGGCAAAAGCTAGAGTGGCAAAAACAAAGTTTTCCCATTATGTATTGTTATACAACTCTCGTTTAAGATTTTTTGCAGGAAAACTCCTCTCTAAATGGGAAGGTCCTTACGTTATCGAGGAGGTCTATTGTTCCGGTGCCATAAAAATCAACAACTTTGAAGGCACAAACCCGAGGGTGGTGAACGGTCAAAGAATCAAACACTATATCTCAGGTAATCCTATAAATGTTGAAACTAATGTTATTGAAACCGTAACCCCGGAGGAGTATATAAGGGACACCTTCTAGAACGTTTCAGCCTCCGAAAAGGAATAGGTATGTGGTACAGTAAGTAAACCGACTCCAAAACGGTTCTAATAGCAATATTTCTCCGTTTTGGAATATTTAAGAAAATAGGAAAATAAGAAGCAGTCCGGCAAGGACACGAGGCGTCCACGAGGGTGGAGGGCGCACCCTACACCCTGGGCGCGCCCCCTACCTCATGGGCACCTCGTCTGCCCTCCGGACTCCGTTTTCTTGCACGATACTTCTTTTGGCCGGTAAAAATTCATTATGTAATCTCCCGAAGGTTTTGACAACTGTACCACACAATTATCCTCTGTTTTTGTTTCGAGCTGTTCTGCTGCAGAATTAGATCAAGATGTCTTCTCAAGAGTCTGTCGGGGAGAGCCGGGTATCTCATCCGACACCGGGACCAGGAGCAAGCACTGATGCTGACCACTTTGGGCCATCAACGGAGGAAAAGATGGAGGCCGACTTGCAAAGGATAGATGCCATGGAAGAGGATCAAGAAGTTACTTCACATTTCCGAGACGGATTCACGATGGGGGAACTACAGAGCTCAGCTATTCCAAACTCGGTCATCCCTTCCAATGTTAGATTTCTTTCTTATGAAAATATGAAAATGAGTGTTACTTGTTCTCCCGCAGCTGTGCAACATCCATGGGTGAAAGGAGCTTTAGCCGTCACGGGCAAGCTCCGTAAGGAAATAATGGACCTCAAGCAACAAGTTAATAAGCTCGAGGAAGAGAATCGCATCCTGAGGGGCATCATCGCCAAGAGTATCACACCACCACCTCTGAAGAAAGAGACATAATACATGGGTATGGGCACTCCCCTTGGCAACTGCCAAGCTTGGGGGAGTGCCCCGGTATCGTATCACCATCACACTTTTATCTTTACCGTTTTTCTTAGTTCGATCCTTTTGGTAATATCTTGATCTAGTAGAATAAAGTTTTAGTATGATTTAGTTTTGAGTTTTGCTTTATGATCCTTCTTTGTAATCGAGTCCGTGAGCCATATATAATAAAGATTAGTGTTGAGTCAAGGGCTTTACCATCTTGCTATGATCTTGAGAAAAAACAAGGGGAGAGGAAGAATAAAAAGAAATAAGGAGATCATATGGATCTTATGGAGAGTAATGACTTCACATATAAAGAGTATGATGAATAAAAGTTGTTGAGAGTTGACAAACATAGTTTTGGTCATCATTGCAATTAATAGGAAGTAATAAAGAAAGAGAGGTTTTCACATATAAATATACTATCTTGGACATATTTTATAATTGTGAGCACTCATTAAAATATGACATGCTAAGAAGTTGATGTTGGACAAGGAAGACAACGTAACGGGTTATGTCTTCTTATATCCAAAATAAATTATATTGTCATGGATCATCCAACATGTTGAGCTTGCCTTTCCCCCTCATGCTTGCCAAATTCCTTGCACCAAGTAGAGATACTACCTGTGCTTCCAAATATCCTTAAACCCAGTTTTGTCATGAGAGTCCACCATATCTACCTATGGATTGAGTAAGATCCTTCAAGTAAGTTGTCATTGTTGCAAGCAAATAAAATTGCTTTCTAAATATGTATGATTTATTAGTGTGGAGAAAATAAGCTTTATACGATCTTATGATGTGGGAGAAATAAAAGCGACGGACTGCATAATAAAGGTCCATATCACAAGTGGCAATATAGAGTGACGTTCTTTTGCATTAAGATTTTGTGCATCCAACCATAAAAGCACATGACAACCTCTGCTTCCCTCTGCGAGGGCCTATCTTTTATTCTTGTCTTATACTTCATACAAGAGTCATGGTGATATTCACCTTTCCTTTTTACATTTTATCCTTTGGCAAGCACTGCATGTTGGAAAGATTCTGATATATATAGCTAATTGGATGTGAGTCTTCATGAACTATTATTGTTGACATTACCCTTGAGGTAAAAGGTTGGGAGGAAAAACTATAAGCCCCTATCTTCCTCTGTGTCCGATTAAACTTCATACCCATAAGTATTGTGTGAGTGTTAGCAAGTATGAAAGACTAAATGATAGTTGAGTATGTGGACTTGCTAAAAAGCTCTTATATTAACTCTTTTCGATGTTATGATAAATTGCAATTGCTTCAATGACTGAGATTATAGTTTGTTAGTTTTCAATGAAGTTTTTGATTCATACTTGAAATTGTGAATGAATTGTTACTTTAGCATAAGAAATAATATGACTATATATATTGATGTTCTAAGAATGATCATGATGCCCTCATGTCCGTATTTTATTTTATCGACACCTCTATCTCTAAACATGTGGACATATTTTTCGATATCGGCTTCCGCTTGAGGACAAGCGAGGTCTAAGCTTGGGGGAGTTGATACGTCCATTTAGCATCATGCTTTTATATTGATATTTATTGCATTGTGGGCTGTTATTACACATTATGTCACAATACTTATGCCTATTGTCTCTTATTTTACAAGGTTTACACGAAGAGGGAGAATGCCGGCAGCTAGAATTCTGGGCTGGAAAAGGAGCAAATATTAAAGACCTATTCTAGACAACTCCAAAAGTCCTAAAACTCCACGGGAGTCATTTTTAGAATATATAAAAAATATTGGGTGAAGGAAGCACCAGAGGGGGGCCACCCACCATCCACGAGGGTGGGGGCGCGCCCTACCCCCCTGGGCACGCCCCCTTGTCTCGTGGGCCCCCTGGCAGGCCTCCAGTGCCCATCTTTGGCTATATGAAGTATTTCGCCCTGGAAAAAAATCATAAGCAAGCTTTCGGGACGAAGCACCGCCACCACGAGGCGGAATCTTGGCGGAACCAATCTAGGGCTCCGGCGGAGCTGTTCTACCGGGGAAGCATCCCTCCGGGAGGGGGAAATCATCACCATCGTCATCACCATCAATTCTCTCATCGGGAGGGGGTCAATCTCCATCAACATCTTCACCAACACCATCTCATCTCAAACCCTAGTTCATATCTTGTATCCAATCTTTGTCCCAAAACCTCAGATTGGTATCTGTGGGTTGCTAGTAGTGTTGATTACTCCTTGTAGTTGATGCTAGTTGATTTATTTGGTGGAAGATCGTATGTTCAGATCCTTTATGCATATTAATACCCCTCTGATTATGAACATGAATATGATTTGTGAGTAGTTACATTTTTTCCTGAGGACATGGGAGAAGTCTTGCTATAAGTAGTCATGTGAATTTGGTATTCGTTCGATATTTTGATGAGATGTATGTTGTCTTTCCTCTAGTGGTGTCATGTGAACGTCGACTACATGACACTTCACCATTGTTTGGGCATAGGGGAAGGCATTGGGAAGTAATAAGTAGATGATGGGTTGCTAGAGTGACAGAAGCTTAAACCCTAGTTTATGCGTTGCTTCGTAAGGGGCTGATTTGGATCCATATGTTTCATGCTATGATTAGGTTTACCTTAATACTTCTTTTGTAGTTGCGGATGCTTGCAAGAGGGGTTAATCATAAGTGGGATGCTTGTCCAAGTAAGGGCATTACCCAAGCACCGGTCCACCCACATATCAAATTATCAAAGTACCGAACGCGAATCATATGAGCGTGATGAAAACTAGCTTGACGATAATTCCCATGTGTCCTTGGGAGCGTTTTACTTTATATAAGAGTTTGTCCAGGCTTGTCCTTTGCTACAAAAAGGATTGGGCCATCTTGATGCACCTTATTTAATTTTATTACTTGTTACCTGTTACAAATTACCTTACCACAAAACTATCTGTTACCCATAATTTCAGTGCTTGCAAAGAATACCTTACTGAAAACTGCTTATTATTTCCTTCTGCTCCTCATTGGTTCGACACTCTTGCTTATCGAAAAGACTATGATAGATCCCCTATACTTGTGGGTCATCAAGAACTCACGTCGAGGCGATAGGCACCGAGACCTTGATTCGAGGGAGAGCCTTCCGAGGTTTCACTAGCGCTACCTTGGGCTGTTTTGCTGACTTCTCAATCGGGTCTAGCATTGTAGTCCGAGTGCGTTTTGGATTCCTGACACTCGACGCCCCAGCCTTGCCTTGGCCGAGTGCTGGGTCTTGAGCATGTTTGGATCAATGCTCGGTGCATGGAGGGGAATCGACTTCCTTACTCTCTTCCTAGTCATCATTGACGTCCTCGCTATCGTTGGCGTAGTCGAAATCAGCACTGCCATTTCGCTCTCCATTCCTTCAACAAGTTGTTCACCATTCGGCACAGGCAAATACATCTTCGTGAATGCCTACAGAGCACAAATATCAAAGTCAGTTGGTCCTTAGTGTCAGCGTCCTGGGAACGGGGGTCCCCATACTTGCCTGTCTGCGGCCCACAGCGTGGCTCCACGAGCGGCCCTATACGACCCATCTTCACCAGCAAACACTTAAGACCCTCGCGAGGGTCCAAGCCCCGCGAGGCGGACGACACAAGACCTCCTCGAGGGCAGCTTCACCAGGCTGGCTCATGAGGGGCGGAGAGATCAAGGCAAGGGACACCTCGCGAGGTTTCTGTAACGCAAGCCATGATGACTGGAGCCAGGCGGGCGCCAGCGCGCGCAGTGTCCTCGTTTCCTCTTTGGTGCAAAAGGGGCAAGCGCAGGCGAGGAGTCCCGAGGCATCAGGAAAAGGTTTCCGTATCGGTGCAATGAGACCAAGACCAGCAGGACGGCAGGACGGAGGTCAGCATGGAGTCCAAGACCGCGTTACCAGCAGAGTCTTTGGCAGGCGAAGACCACCTTTAGTCAGGATAACTTGTACTAGTTGTCTCCCTTCGAATTTGGCCGTTGTGGGATCCCTTCCCGCTCAATATTTGGGAAGAGAACCAGGGCCTCTATAAATAGGACTATCCACCACCGTAGAAGAAGGGCGAAGAACGGACAGATCATCCAGATCACCCTCAGCCACACAAGTTCAGCAAGCACAAGAACACCTCTTCTCAGGAGGTTGTTCTTCCCTTGTAACTGTTCATCCTCAGCCCAAGAGGCAATCCACCACATCACACTGGAGTAGGGTATTACACCACATCGGTGGCCCGGACCAGTATAAACTCTTGTGTCTCTTGTTCTTTGGGTTCGTTGAGCTAGGCCGTGAGATCATGATGTGTGCGTGCTAGAGGGGGGAGAGATCTTTGTGCGCACCCCAGTGTTCGAACCTCAAGGGTTTTGCCGGAACCCAAAATCAGACATTTGGAGCACCAGGTAGGGGTGCGCTGAAGCTTTCCCCTTTGTCAATCCGCGCTTCGCCACTTCACCAAGTTCATGGCCGACGCTTGCCGGGCCCGCGCTGAGCGCCGGGCCACCCTCGCCAACCGTGTCGCTCAGACAGCCCCTGTCGGCGGGCCTCCCCGTCGCTCTCCGTCACCTGCCGCCAACGCCGCTACCGGCCCGGCAACAAACGAGAAGCAAGCCTCCTCACTGCACCCCTCTGTGCGGCGAGACAGCCGCACCGCCACCCCGCCGCTGACTCCAGCCGGCTCATCGTCTCACACTCGCCGCTCACCCACGGACGCATGGGCCGCGCTGCTCTTGGCACGCGAGCTCCCGCGTTACCGCCCGGTCGACGACCTCTACGAGGACTGGTTGGACCGCGTCGCCGAGATCGTCAACGCCACCGGGGGCTCTCCTGCACCATCCCTCTCGCTGCCTCGCCCGTCCCCGGCTGCGGGCGATGTGGCTCACGGAGCGCCTCCGCCCCCTCCTCATCAAGATGGCACCCTTGCGCCGAGACACGTGGCTCATGGAGCGCCTCCGCCCCCTCCGCGTCAAGAAGGCGTCCTCGCTCCAAGATGTGCGGTCCCGCGGCGTGATCCACCGCGCCGTGTGCCCGCGCACGAAGAAAGAAGCTGCCAAGAGGTTCCCCGTCCACAAGAAAACGCTCCACCGCTCCCAGCACCGCCACGTCAAGATCGCTTGCCATGGCAGGGCCATGTGCCACTTGTCGTGGCAGTGCAGGGACACCAAGATCAAGCTCTGCCTCGATGACGGGCCCCGGTGGCCACGGCAGGCTACCATGCCTTCACTCCTGAGCTGCGTAGCGTCGTCTGGCCGGGCAAGTTCAAGTCGGATCTGCCTCCTCTCTACGACGGCACCCCCGACCCTGCGGAGTTCTTGCAGCTCTACGAGCTGAGCATCGAGGCGGCCAACGGCGACGAAAAGGTCATGGCGAACTGGTTTCCCATGGCTCTGAAGGACGGCGCCCGCTCATGGCTCCTGAACCTGCCCCCGGGCTCGATCTTCTCCTAGGATGAGATGCGCGACCACTTCGTCGCCAACTTGCAGGGCACTCGCGACCTCCCCCCAACCGCGGGTGACCTGCGCCGCATCAAGCAACAGCCAGGAGAGACCCTGCAGATGTATATCCAACGCTTCAACAGTGTGCACCTCAAGATCCCCAAGGTGACGGACGAGGCCTGTAAGTGCATCTAGTGCCACCCCTAGTTGGTTTTGGAGTATTGACGACAAACCTAGTTGAGGGACTAATGTGTTTGTGAGAATTGCAGGAAAACACTGGTAGAAGTCCCTCATTGATTCGGTTTCACTACCAGAGATGACCCCTAAAAATGTATGAAGACATTGAAGACAAAGGTGGTATATGAAGATATTCACATTGAAGACTATGACAAAAGAAGACACGTTATGAAGCCTATGGAGCTCGAAGACTTAGATCTTTCGTAGTTCCTTTTATTTTGTGTTGAGTCATAGGAACCACCGTACTGTTAAGTGGGGTCCAGGAGAACCAGTCAGAATGACTGAAGTGATGCCTAAATCAAAAACCTATGTCTTCGAGTGAAGACAATGAGAGCGAATCTTGTCCAGAGTCGGACAAGTCAGCTTTGCTTGCAGCGCAAGTAAAGTTGCCATGAGAGTTCGAAATCTGACCGTTGAGACACGTGTCAGTTCCTTAGTGACCCAGGGTCATTTCGGACAAATCAGGTCGGGTTGCCAAGTGGCTATAAATAGCCCACCCCCACAACCATAAACGGTAGGCTGCTCAGATTTCAGTACACGGCTTTTGTCGTTTGAGAGCAACCCACCTCGAAGCCTTTGAGAGAAAATTCCTAGTGAGGAGAAAAGCCCTAACCACCCAGAGCCAGAGTAAATTGGGCATCACTTAAGTCTTCTTGTCTGTGTGATCTGAAGACTTATTACACTTGAGGACTGTGAATCCTCCAGACGGTTAGGCGTCGCGTTCAGAGCATCCAAGAGACATTGTGGATTGCCAGTGAACGAAGTCTGTGAAGGTTTGGGAGTCTACCTTGAAGACTTACCAGAGTGATTGGGCGAGGACTAAGTGACCTTAGCTCAAGGAGATTACGGTGAGGACTTGGTGTCCTAAACTGTGTGTTCAGGACTGGGTGTCCGGGACTGTGTGTCCTAAGGTTTAAATACCTAGCCGCTCCAACCAGACGTACAGTTGTCACAGCAACTGGAACTGGTCCAACATATCATTGTCTTCAACGAGTCACTGGTTTCATCTTCACTTCCTTCTCTTGCTGTTACTCACTGTGAAGTCATTGCGTGCTTGCTTTATCATTTGTCTTCACAACGTGAATGCATGATCTGTTTGGGTTCATAACTTCTTCCTACTTGATCCTTATTACACTGAAGTTGTTTGTCACTGTGCTTTCACTCTATTGAATACATGACCATGGCTGGGCTAGTGTAATCTAACTTCCGCTGCATAGTAATAGGCATAATCTTCACTGTTTGTCTTCATAACTCCCAAGTTTTGAAGACTTTCATAAAAATCACCTATTCACCCCCCCTCTAGTCGATATAACGCACTTTCAATTGGTATCAGAGCGAGGTGCTCCCTTGTTCTTTGTGATTCGGTTTAACCACCTGGAGTTTTAGCTATGTCAACTGCAGGGATAATCAAAGTCTCCGCTGCGTGCCCCGTCTTCGATGGAACTGAATATCCCTACTGGAAGAATAAGATGCGCATGCATCTTGAAGCCATTGATGTCGACCTATGGTATGTCGTCGAGAACGGCGTTCCCAAGGCTGGAGAAGGTGTCACTGCTGCTGATGTCAAGAAATTCGTTCAACTAGACTCTACTGCCAAGAACATCATCTGTGGTCATCTGACCAAAGGACAGTATGGCCGTGTGAGTGCCTTGAAGACATCCAAACTGGTCTGGGACTGGCTCTCCAAGGTCAATGAAGGCATCTCAACCCAGAGAGATCAACGAATCAGTGTCCTTTGCAATCTCTTCCACCGCTTCAAGCGAAATGACAATGAGAATGTCCAGCACACATTTGATAGACTCATTGACATCACAAATGAGCTTCAAGCCCTCGGCGCCACTGAAATCACCAAACATGAAATCGTCAAAACGCTGCTGAGATCATTTGATAGTTCGTTTGACATCCTGGCCCTGATGATTCAAGAACGTCCTGATTTCAAGACACTCGATCCGTCTGACATACTTGAGAGGCTTAACACACACGAGTTTCAGCTTTCTGAGAAAAGAGATATCTACGGTCCAAACTATGGGCGAACTCGCGCCTTGAAGGCAAAAGCTGTCTCCTCATCTGAAGAAGAATCTGACTGCAGTTCTGATGATCCTGAAGACATTGGAAGAGAACTTGCAATGCTAGTGAAGAAGTTCCAAAAATTCACCAAGAAGAAAGGCTTCAGAAAATCTTCACGATCAAGCTCAAGGAATGATGAAGCTTCTGCTCATGACTACAAGAAGAAAACATGTCACAAGTGCAAGAAAACTGGACACTTCATCTCTGAGTGTCCACAGTGGGACAATGAGAACAGAAGGAAAACGAAGAGCAAGGAATATGATTCTGACGACAAGAAGAAGAAGAAATACTCAAAGTCTTCTTCCAAGTCTTCATCAAAGTCTTCATCACACAAGAAGAGCTCATCTGGCAAGGCACGTGCGTTTGTTGGAAAGGAGATGGATTCAGAGGAGGAGTCCACATCTGAGGAGGCAGAGGTGGAGTCTGAGGAGGAGTCTGATTCTGGCATTGCGAGTCTGGCTACAACATACGTCGCCAAGTCCATCTTCAACACTGAAGACAATGACTACATCACCGACACCAACACAAATGACAAGAACGACTCCACTCCTACCTACTGCTTCATGGCACGCGGTGCCAAGGTAAACATACGCACTACTCGCTATGAAACATCTAGTGACGATGACTCTGAATGTGATTCAAAACCTAGCTACAAAACACTTGCTAAAATTGCAACTGAACAACAGAAAGCTATGGAACATATTCAAAAACTGTTAGACAGAAGCGATGATCTGTTGGGTGCTGAAATGACTCGATCTGAATCCTTAATTGAAGACATAAAAAACCTTCATGTTAAGTATCAGGAACTTGAAGATCGTCATGATACTCTCTCAACAACTCATGAAAAGCTTTCCTATGATTATCTTCAAAGGAAGCAAGAACTTGAGAAATTGAGGGTGGCTCATGAAGATCTTCAAAAGGAAAACGAGTCACTTCGCTCCGAACAGATCAGTCCCGCTCAGGAAGGATTTGAACCACCATGTCTTAAATGCATTGAGCATGATAATGCCAATTCTGTTGCTGAATGTTCCACTGCTACTGCTGTTGCAATATCTTCAACTGTTGACGTGGTAACTAACCCCTCTGCTGAGGATACCACTGCTATTGCTGATGAGAATGCTATGTTGAAGACATTGCTTGAAACAGGGATGTACAAAAGTCTCAAAGGACATCAGACACTATGTGATGTCCTCAAGAAGCAGATCCTAAATCGAAACCCCAGGAAAGAGGGTGTTGGATTTGTGAGGAAAATCAATGCAGATGGCTCTTACTGGAAACCTGAGCAGTACCCCAAAACCACATGGGTTGCTGCAAAGGAACTTTCAGCAGATCCATCCAACTTATCTGGCTTCACTTGTGCTAACCCCATTATCATTGATGAATCCTTTGATGCAAACTATAAACTGTTTAAGAATCAGAATGGTGAAGTGTTTGCCAGGTACATTGGTACTAACTGCAGGAATGGACCGCCTATGAAGAAGATCTGGGTTCCGAAAAAGTGTCTGGAAAATCTTCCTGTGAATGTCTTCATGACACCTCACTTAAAGAAGACAAACCTCAGACCAAAGGCTTCATATGGTCCAAAGGCTTCATACAAACAGAGGACTCACCTGAGTCGCACTAACGCAAATATTTTGCAGGGAAACTATACTCAGGCATATGAATATGAGAACGGTTCATCGAATCGTGTTCATGTGACCAAAAATTATTCTGCTTATTCCTATGAGTATTATTGTCCACCTGCTAGACTGTTTGCTAAGGCTTCAAAGCCAAAATTCTCAGATGCTGCACTTAGACTTATTGCTTCTAAGCCACCCTTGAAGATGTGGGTGGTTAAGAAAGCTTAACTCTCTTTTGCAGGGAAAGGTCTCCAGCAGAAAAACAAAATCTTCTGATGCTATTGCTGGGGACCTTAAAAATCTTGTAGGGCGCAAGATAAAATGCCCGAATGGCATCATTATGTACTTTGCTCCTGAATCGCATGCTACTCTCCCTATTAGTCCTAATCTGGATCTAAGTTTTCATAACCCACTGGTTCGTCAAATGTTTATGCTTCACAATTCTCTTCGTGAAGCCTATCCCCCTAACTGCACTGTAGGGTACGACACCAGCGACTTCAAAGTCTTCAGAATGGATTATTGACAGTGGGTGTACAAATCACATGACTGGCAGAAGAAGCCTTCTTATGGACTCAACTTTACGTCCATCCGACAAGAGCCACATCACATTTGCTGACACTGGTAAAAGTAAGGTATTGGGTCTAGGTAGAGTTGCAATCTCAAAGGATCAACACATGGATAAAGTCATGCTTGTTGAATCCCTTGGCTTCAACTTAATGTCTGTCTCAATGCTTTGCGATTTGAATATGATTGTAATGTTTGGAAAATATCGTTGCCTGGTGCTAATGGAATCTGACAAATCTCTAGTGTTTGAAGGGTGTCGGAAAGGTGATTTGTACGTGGTAGATTTCTCAGCAGGACCACAACTTGCAGTACGTCTTCTTGCAAAAGCTTCAGAATGCTGGCTTTGGCATCGGAGGCTTGGGCATGCTGGCATGAGGAACCTCCACACCCTTGCGAAGAAAAAGCACGTCATAGGCATCGAGGGCGTCAAGTTCAAGAAAGATCATTTATGCGGTGCCTGTGAAGCAGGGAAGATGACAAGGGCAAAACATCCTTCGAAGACAATCATGACTACTACACAACCCTTCGAACTGCTCCACATGGATCTTTTCGGTCCCACTCACTACTCAACTTTTACTACTACTGCTTGCCTCTATGGCTTCGTCATTGTTGATGATTACTCTAGATATACTTGGGTACACATAATCCTTTACAAGACTGAAGTGCAGGATGTCTTCAGATGCTTCGCAAATCGAGCTATGAACAATTTTGGCGCCAAGATAAAGCACATCAGAAGTGACAATGGCACTGAATTCAAGAACACTGGCCTTGATACATATCTAGATACCTTGGGCATCACACATGAATTCTCAGCTCCGTACACGCCACAGCAGAATGGCGTCATCGAACGCAAGAACAGAACACTCATTGAGATGGCCAGAACAATGCTAGATGAATACAAGACTCCGAGAAAATTCTGGACTGAAGCCATTGATACTGCATGCCATACAATCAATCGTGTTTATCTTCACAAGCTTCTGAACAAGACATCTTATGAACTCCTAACTAGCAAGAAGCCAAATGTCAGTTACTTCAGAGTATTTGGCGCAAAATGCTGGATCAAGGACCCACACCACACCTCAAAGTTTGCACCAAAAGCACATGAGGGCTTTATGCTTGGATATGGAAAGGATTCACACTCCTACAGAGTCTTCAATCTCTTCCATTACAAAGTGGTCGAAATAGTGGATGTGCGGTTTGATGAAACAAATGGTTCACAAAGAGAGCAACTGCCAAATGTGCTAGATGAAGTCCCAGCTAGTGAATCAATCAAGATTATGGGAACTGGAGAGATTATGCCTTCTGAAGCTCATCCTGAAGAAGAACTCATCATCTCAGCACCTGATCAACATGAAGACAATGCTCAACATGAAGACATTCCTCCAAACAACAACGCAGATCAGCAAGAGCAAAGTCTTCGCCCTATACATCCTCGTGTTGCAAATGAAGTGCAGATTGACAGAATACTTGACAGCATCAATGCACCTGGTCCACTCACTCGTTCAAGGGCAACTCAGCTAGCAAACTTCTATGGGCATTTCGCATTCGTCTCAATATCAGAACCCAAGAAAGTTGAAGAAGCCTTCATGGAACCTGAATGGATTCAAGCTATGCAAGAAGAGCTTCAACAGTTTGAGCTGAATAATGTATGGGAACTGGTTAAGCGTCCTGATCCACGGAAGCACAACATAATAGGCACCAAATGGATATACCGCAACAAGCAAGATGAGCATGGTCAAGTTGTCAGAAACAAAGCTCGTCTCGTTGCTCAAGGATATACTCAAGTGGAGGGCATTGACTTCGATGAAACATTTGCTCCTGTGGCTAGGCTTGAAGCCATACGCATACTGCTGGCCTATGCAAATCATCATAACATACTTCTATATCAAATGGATGTGAAAAGTGCCTTTCTCAATGGCAAGATTGAAGAAGAAGTGTATGTTGCACAACCACCTGGTTTTGAAAATCCAAAACATCCTGATATGGTATACAAGCTCAACAAGGCACTGTATGGCCTCAAACAAGCCCCTAGGGCCTGGTATGATACACTCAAGTACTTTCTGAAGAGCAAAGGCTTCATACCTGGTTCCCTGGATCCCACTCTTTTCACGAAGACATACGATGGTGAACTGTTTGTGTGCCAAATATATGTGGATGACATTATCTTCGGCTGCACCAATCAGAAGTATAGTGAAGAGTTTGGATATATGATGCAAGAGCAATATCAGATGTCCATGATGGGGGAGCTGAAGTTCTTTCTTGGTCTTCAAATCCGACAACAGAGCAATGGCATCTTCATATCTCAAGAGAAGTATCTCAAAGATTGCCTGAAGAAGTTCGGTATGCAAGACTGCAAAGGCTTCACAACACCAATGCCGGCCAAACATCATCTAGGTCCTGACGACAATGGTAAAGAGTTCGATCAAAAGGTATACCGCTCCATGATTGGGTCTTTGCTTTATTTATGTGCATCTAGGCCAGATATCATGCTTAGTGTTTGCATGTGTGCTCGATTTCAAGCAGCACCAAAGGAGTCGCATCACTTAGCTGTGAAGCGAATTCTTCGATATTTGGCTCACACCCCAACTCTAGGATTATGGTATCCAAAGGGCTCAGAGTTTGATTTGGTTGGATTTTCAGATGCTGATTATGCTGGTGACAAAGTTGATCGCAAGTCTACATCAGGCACATGTCACTTTATGGGACGATCACTTGTATGTTGGTCTTCAAAGAAGCAGAACTGTGTATCTCTCTCCACTGCTGAATCTGAATACATTGCTGCTGGATCTTGCTGCGCTCAGCTTCTGTGGATGAAGCAAACACTCAAGGATTATGGCATTCATCTGAAGCAAGTGCCACTTTACTGCGACAACGAAAGCGCCATCAAGATTGCCAACAACCCAGTTCAGCACTCGAAGACAAAGCACATTGAAATTCGTCATCACTTTCTCAGAGATCATGTTGTGAAGGAAGACATTGATATCATACACGTCAACACTGAAGAGCAATTGGCAGATATCTTCACCAAGCCCTTGGATGAGAAGAGGTTTTGCAAGTTACGGTGTGAGCTAAATATCTTGGAATCCTCAAATGTCCTGTGATCAGACACACATCCTAACACTTATGCATATTAATGACTTAGATGTGCAACACACAAAGTAAAGTATATATTCAATCAATGAAGACATACATTCTAAGTGTGAATACATTAATGTGGAAGTTGACTTCGGAGCGCCACGATAATTGTGCGCCGTGTCTGGGTCTAATACTTCCTATACGGTGGGTAACGCCACCACCAAACGTTCTATTTTGAAGTGTTTCACTCATGGCGTTACCTCGCAATGTCTTCACATTTGGTTTGGCTTCAATCTCAATATGTCTTCATGATTATCTTCACTGCGTTAATTATATAGATATATATATATATATGTACTGGTGTTCTGTCCTCTACAGCATTCACTTATAGCTATGTCTTCTTGTTTGAATCTTTTGAACTAAGTGAATGTGATCGGACCCTAACCTCTCCATGCTTTCTACCTCAAACTCTATCTCTCCAAGTCGCATGCATTCTATTGAAGCTGTCGAATGTCTTCTCTGCATCCTTGTCAGCAGAAGACACAGAGACAAACTTTAAAACCGTTTTCAATGCTCATTCATCCACAAGAAATCCGGAGAAGTAGGAACGACACCCGACAATCAAGGCGTGCGTGGGATGTGGAACTGCCCCCAAAATACCGCATGATGGCCACGTGCTGTTCAGATGCGAATCACCAGGGGCACCTGAGTAATAGCGCAGTGCCGCCTCTATCCCTATAAATACACGATTCACTGCGGTCATTATCTCTTCTTCCACCCTTGCACAAACCCTAGCGCCACCGCTAGCTCTCAAAGACGCCGGCGACGAAGCGCTTCACTGCCGCAACCTCTCCGACGCCGTTTTCACGCCGACAGCGGACATTGCGCTCTCCGCCGTCGCCGTAGGTGTCTTCCGTCGCCAAGTTAGGGCACGGAGGATCGAACTGCTCGGCCTCAACTCCCACTTCGTCTAGCAGTTCCAAGTGTGGTAAATAAAACCTCTTTTTACAGCCTCTCTTGATCCTATAGTTCAGTCACTTTCTGCCATAAGAAGTTTCTGCTCTCACAAGTTACATCTCTCTCAGTCTGCATCTCATAACCTGCCTAGAATATTCACTTGTGCATTACGAAGTAGTTAGATTCCTCACTTGTACTGATCTATGGGTTCGTACAAATCTAGAACCAACTTCTTATCTATGAGTGAATGTCTTCGCACGATGAGGTCAATGTCTTCCAAACCAATTTATCTTCAAAATCTTCTGAGAATGCATATGACCTCTTCCCCTTCCCTCGCACCTTAATGCTGTCACAGGTACATGTCCGTGGGAGAATCCTTTGGTTCTCATAGTCTGCATTCATTTGCAGAGTACTTGCAGCATCACATCAACTCTCCTGAAGCCAGTTCTTGTTGGTCAAGCAAAAGGAAGCCTTTGAAGACTTTGAACATCTTGAAGCCTTCCAAGTTAAGATTCATGGCTTCAGAAACAGCAGCAAGGAAGGGAGGCAGACAGAGACGTGGTGGAACGTCCAAAGATCTGCCTGATGAATTGGTAGAGATGTACAAAACTGATCCTGAAGAAAGCTATGGTCAGCGCAAGACACGAATCCAATGGATTCGAAGATATTGGGCAGAGCAATGGTTTCAATACCGCTTCGTCACTCAGGAGTATGCCGAAAAGTGCGCCATCAAGAGACCGTGGGGAGACGTGTTATACAAAAATCTCGTACCCAGGTCCAGAGACGAAGCCATTGCTCAAGGCTTCTATCCATGCATGGTGAGAGGACCACAGGCAGCTGAAGCACATCCGTCATCACTTCTCTGGTGTCGCGATGACAATCTGTTCAAGCGCAACTTCCAATTTGCTCTGAACTCTTCAAAGCAAAACAAGAAGAAGCTGGGATTAGACTTCAACCCTGGTCCCTCTGAACCAAGGGCAGATGGCACACGCGACGCCGATCCCAATATCATCGGGCCATATGCCAATCTTGCAGGCCTCATCACCCGCATCCTAGTCCAAGGGGCTGCCGTGAATGACCCTCCAGCAGATACTGAGTTTGATGACGCCCCTGCTGCGCCGAAGCCAAAGCAGAAGAAGCCAAAAGCTTCAAAGCCAGCCGCTTCTCCCAAAATCTCAAAAGCGAAGCCATTGGCAACTGCACCTCCTGAAGCCAGTGTGTAGTCTGAAGACTTATCACGAGTCTCCTAGCCCCAAGAAGCCAAGAAGCCTCAGCCACACACAGGCAAAGAGCTCACAGCTGCTGCCATTCTGCGCTGATAAACCATTGATCTATCAAGCGATGAAGATCTTGGAGATGACGCTCTTGAGCAGCTCATCAAGAGAAAGGAGGAGGCTGAAATCTTCAACAATCTGCCTCTGTTTGATGTCGCCATCATCCACAACTTCATCGATGAATGGTTTGCCTCACCGGACATCAGCTTCGACGATCTGCAGCTGCCCATAGGCCTCAGCGTTGCCTTTCAAGGCGCAATTGCTTCAGAACTTGCAATAGCCCAGCGCATTGTTGAACTGAAGCAGAAAATTGATTATGAAAAGGCTCAGTTCAAGAAGCACGTGGCCAAGCTCAGCGTGCAAGAAGTGAAAAACTTCAAGATCATGTTGCACGAGCTGAAAGAGAACTTTCTGAAGACGCGTGCCGAAGCTCAAGGCTCGCGAGAGCGCATGAAGACTCTGGCTGATCGCTGCGTGCAGGCCTACAATGAGGCCGAGAAGCGCAAGGCACTTGGGCGTCCCGGCATTGACCCCAGGGTGGCCGCGAAGAAGAAAAAGAAGCCTGCTGTGCATGAACCAGAGGCGCCAAGGTCAGAAACTGCTCCGATTGTCTTCCCCACTGCAACGACTGGCTCGAAGCCAAAGAGTCGATCAACCGCCTCAGAGCTCAAGAAGACACGGACTGCAGAGGCTGAAGCTAGGAAGAGGAAACACTCTGAAGCCTCTCCTTCTGACCCCACCATCAAAAAGCGTAAGACCAAGAAATCTCGGGCTGCTCCCACAGAGCCCTTGATAGTTGAACCCCTCTCCGTCCGCTATCCTGACGCAGATCGTCAGTTAACAGTGCATGAGCCTGCTTTCATAGAGGCTCCGCACGCTGAAGACATTCCAGCAGCCGACCCCAACGCTGCTGAAGACATTGGTCTCCAAGACAATGTCCAAGGTGATGCAGCCCTTCCTCAGCTTGAGACAAGCGAACTGATCAGCATTGGTCGTCCATTGACGCCAATCACACAAGATGCATCGTGGGCAGATCGCCCACAGGAGGAAGATAATGAGCCCCAGCCCACTGCAACTCCACCGGCGTCGCCTACATTCCGTAGGCTTCGCAAAGGGCCAAGGGCTCAGGCTGACGACATTCCGTCTGCATCAGCCGAAGAGCATGCAGAAATACCACAAGCTCCAACTCCCCCGCACCAACAAGAAGTAGTTCTCCAGGAGAACGTGCCTGAGTTCGTCCCTCCCACTACACGTGTGGAGGCTGCAAATGTTGAGGCTGCCACAAACAACGCCGAAGCAAATGTGGAGCCCTTCCCAACAACAGCTTCAGAAGACACTGAAGCTACTGCTCCTGAATCTTCTGTGCCTGAGTCTGCTGCCGGTCCCTAATTCAATTATCATGTTGCGCACAGACCCCAGGTCCAGAAGCCGATCCCACGACTGCCAAGGTTCCCAGGTCCTGCATCAGCTCCTGGCTCCTTCAACATCAACAGCTTCAGGGCAGACAACACGTTTTTCAACAGCTCCAAGAACCCTTATTCAAGGGAACGGATTGTATCAGATAGGTTCTGGAGCTATCAACAGCGCAGCTATTATTCATGCATCCTATACAACCAAGGCCGCATCTTTCCTCACAAGCGCCTTGAGGTTGAAACTGTTGCTGGCCTGCCTAGCCTAGAAGACGCACTGGATTGCTTCAAGCAAGTGGGTCTGCTGCCATTTATCACCGATGAAGAGCACTGGAATGAAGAGCTTCTGCTCCAGTTCTATGCCACCCTACATATCAAAGGCTACAACAGAGATCCGAAGACTTGGGTCCTGGAGTGGATGACCGGCAATGTCCATCATGAAGCCAATGCTTTCGATATCATTGAGCTTACCGGCCTTCCCACTCCTGGCGAATTCTTCGAAGAAGGCTGCCAACCCCATGCTGAAGCAATTGAGAGCATATTTCAGCGTCCTGAGCCGAATATGAGTCAGATGCTCTCAATGATGAAGCCATTGCCTCAGGATGCACCCTATCCAACTGAGTTCTTCGTTGAAGACTTAGAGTACCTGCCCAGAACCATATATCACATCGTCAGGCAGACTCTATGGCCCATTAAGGGGCACTCTCCATATGCCAAGGTTGAAGGTGCAATGAAGACTCTCATCTTCTGTATTCTGCATGGCAAATGCTTCAACGCACAGGATCTCTTTATACGCCAACTAGCAGCATCCGGCTCAGATCTCTTTGGTTTGAAGTTATATGCTCCTTGGGTTATGAGGCTGATCAAGATTCACTCTGCAACTTCATATCAGCCCTCAGCCCGCAACCATCGGATCTTCTTACCAGATGTGGACACCTCTGCTGAAGCAATATACCCTGAGCCTGCCAACCAACCAATAAGTCTTCAGAATGCCGAACACCAGAGCTTCATGCAGAATGTTGAAGGTGTTGAAGCCATGTCCAGGGTCTATCCGATGGCTGGCACTACACGTGCACCAGCATCAACTGAAGCCACAGATAGCACAAACGCTCCAAGACCCAAGAAGCGTGCTCGAGTCCTCACTGACCGAGAGCTTCTTGTGGCCCTTCACCAAAAGCAAGATAGGCATCACGACTGGCTGAAACGTCAGATGAAGAGCCTCTTGGTGGATGTCAATCATCTTCGAAACCTGGCCACCAAGAATGCCTTCGTTACGCATGAAACTTGCCGTCGTACGTGGAAAGGGCTCTCAATGATCTGCACTGAAGCTGAACTTGAAGAGGATGGCTTCACAGAGCGCTTCAAATTTGACACCACACCTCCTAGGAGAGTTGTGATGCGCAATACACCGTCACTTGAAGACTCTGAGTATTCCTCATCTGCTGCCACCGTCACTGCGAGGATCATTGATGACGATGATGATGCTACTTCACCACCACCTGCTTCAGCACCTCAAAGCTCAGCACCGCCAAACAACTCCACCGACCCTGCTGCGCCTGGGAACTCGTAGAAAACTCTATGTCTTCAAACCTTTTTGGTCATTCCTGACAAAAGGGGGAGAAGCATATGATGTTTATAGTCTTCAAGCGGGTCAATATGGGCGGGTGCCTTGTTTTGTTATACTTGCTTCGTGTTTGCAACTCTTGTTTTGCTTCATTTGGTTCTTTTGAGTTGTAAACACGAAAACTCGATGGTCGTCTGCTACTTGTTTTACCACTCCTTTTGCGAAGATAAATTCCGCATGTGCGACAATAAATTCCGCACTCATCTCATCCTGCAGACGTCCATTTTCCATTATGCATGTTATTATCTTCATATACTTTCACATGCACAGTAGATTGTCATCATAAGCTGAAGCTGATCTCCACAAGTACAACCTGCCATGTGCATTTGCATTCCAAAAGCAAATTAACTTATATGCACATCTTCAGGGGGAGCACTTGCAACTTATGATGACAATTCCTTTACAGACTTCACAATTTATATTCCCCGTTGAAAACTTCAACTAGTTTGTCATCAATCACCAAAAGGGGGAGATTGTAAGTGCATCTAGTGCCACCCCTAGTTGGTTTTGGAGTATTGATGACAAACCTAGTTGAGGGACTAATGTGTTTGTGAGAATTGCAGGAAAACACTGGTAGAAGTCCCTCATTGATTCGGTTTCACTACCAGAGATGACCCCTAAAAATGTATGAAGACATTGAAGACAAAGGTGGTATATGAAGATATTCACATTGAAGACTATGACAAAAGAAGACACGTTATGAAGCCTATGGAGCTCGAAGACTTAGATCTTTCGTAGTTCCTTTTATTTTGTGTTGAGTCATAGGAACCACCGTACTGTTAAGTGGGGTCCAGGAGAACCAGTCAGAATGACTGAAGTGATTCCTAAATCAAAAACCTATGTCTTCGAGTGAAGACAATGAGAGCGAATCTTGTCCAGAGTCGGACAAGTCAGCTTTGCTTGTAGCCCAAGTAAAGTTGCCATGAGAGTTCGAAATCTGACCGTTGAGACACGTGTCAGTTCCTTAGTGACCCAGGGTCATTTCGGACAAATCAGGTCGGGTTGCCAAGTGGCTATAAATAGCCCACCCCCACAACCATAAACGGTAGGCTGCTCAGATTTTAGTACACGGCTTTTGTCGTTTGAGAGCAACCCACCTCGAAGCCTTTGAGAGAAAATTCCTAGTGAGGAGAAAAGCCCTAACCACCCAGAGCCAGAGTAAATTGGGCATCACTTAAGTCTTCTTGTCTGTGTGATCTGAAGACTTGTTACACTTGAGGACTGTGAATCCTCCAGACGGTTAGGCGTCGCGTTCAGAGCATCCAAGAGACATTGTGGATTGCCAGTGAACGAAGTCTGTGAAGGTTTGGGAGTCTACCTTGAAGACTTACCAGAGTGATTGGGCGAGGACTAAGTGACCTTAGCTCAAGGAGATTACGGTGAGGACTTGGTGTCCTGAACTGTGTGTTCAGGACTGGGTGTCCGGGACTGTGTGTCCTAAGGTTTAAATACCTAGCCGCTCCAACCAGACGTACAGTTGTCACAGCAACTGGAACTGGTCCAACATATCATTGTCTTCAACGAGTCACTGGTTTCATCTTCACTTCCTTCTCTTGCTGTTACTCATTGTGAAGTCATTGTGTGCTTGCTTTATCATTTGTCTTCACAACGTGAATGCATGATCTGTTTGGGTTCATAACTTCTTCCTACTTGATCCTTATTACACTGAAGCTGTTTGTCACTGTGCTTTCACTCTATTGAATACATGACCATGGCTGGGCTAGTGTAATCTAACTTCCGCTGCATAGTAATAGGCATAATCTTCACTGTTTGTCTTCATAACTCCCAAGTTTTGAAGACTTTCATAAAAATCGCCTATTCACCCCCCCTCTAGTCGATATAACGCACTTTCAAGGCCATCATCTTAGCGTTTTCCGATGGCATCCGCGACATCAAGATGAAGGAAGAGCTCGCCATCCATGAGGACCTGTGCACGACTTTGGAGCTATTCAACATAGCAACCAAGTGTGTAAGAGCTAAGGAGGGGCGTCTCTCCCTCCTCGAGCTCCCTGCTGCGGATCCAGAGGAGAAGAAGGCCAAGGTCAAGGACGTGAAGCGCAAATGGGTGGTTGTACTCGCGGTAGAGCCACACACCAAGCGTGGCAGAGACCTCCCCGAGTCGTCCAAGGGCAGCCGTACGTTCTGCGCCTTCCACAACGTGCACAGCCAAAACACCAACGATTCTCAAGAGCTCAGGGCCATCCTGGATGGATGCTTCGGTCGACACCCCAAGCGCAACGACCGGGGCTACGGCCGAGGAGGTGGACGAGGTGGAGGACGTTGGGACGACCGTAGGCCCCGCCAGGAGTGGCGCGATCAACCTCGTGAGGACCGCTGGCAGGACCAACATCGTGAGGGCATCTGGAGGGACCAGCCTCGCGAGGATCGTCCTCAGGGCAATCCTGGTCTCCCTCTGCTGATGCCACCACCAAGGAGGAACGATGACCACTAGCAAGACGAAGGGGCTGGGGGCTTCCAGGAGCCGCGCACCATCGCCTGCATCTTGGGTGGTGCTCAGGCCCCGGCTTCCCAGCGCATCTTCAAGCAGTTCTCTCGCGAGGTGAATGCAGCCCTCCCCAAGCTCGAGACCATGTGCCTGCTCAGATGGTCCAAGTACGCCATCACCTTTAGCTCGGTAGACCAGCTCAAATGCACGGCAACCGTCGGCGTCCTCCTGATGCTCTGTTCACCTGTCATCAGCAATGTCCAAGTCACCAAGACCCTCATCGACGACGGCGCAGGGCTCAGTGTCCTGTTCGTCGAGACGCTCGATAGCCTTCAAGTGCCATACGATCAGCTCCAGCCCACCAATCCTTTCTCAGGAGTGACTGATGGCTCCACCACCCCGATAGGGCAAGTTCGTCTCCCTGTCACCTTCGGTCAGCACGACAACTACCACACCGAGCTCGTCAACTTCGACGTCGCCCACATCTGCCTGCCGTACAATGCCATCCTCGGGTACCCAGCGCTAGCCAAATTCATGGCAGTCACCCACCATGGCTACAACGTCCTCAAGATGCCGTGAAGTGGTGGAATCATCACAGTCCCCTGCAAAGAAAGAGACGCAATGTGCTCCCTTGAGCGCGCCTTCCGAGATGCAGCAGTCGGAGACCCTGGCAACGTGTATGTGCAGTACCCTCCTGAGGCTAGCCACAAGAAGAAGCAGCTACCCCACGCTGGGCCTCAGGGGAGTGGCGCCTCCAGCGGCGCCACCTTAGGATCGGCGCCCGCGCCTGGGGCGCCTCCCTCCCTCGCATAGGGAGGTGCGCCCGGTGCTATCCTCGGGCAGGGCTCGGGGGATCTCTTCTGGAGGGCCTTGGACCTACCAACATCACGAGGGAGGCACTCGGGCACCACATGAAGGCGTGCTTCGCGGCACGTTTCCCTCCGGAGGACACTGGGCGAGGAGCGCCCGGTGCTCAGGAGTTCACCGTCAGGCCATTCAGGAGCTTCAGGAAGCAAGGGCAATACGCGGCGACCACCGCCCACCTGGTGTAGCTCCCTGCCCAGCCAAGAGTGGTGAGCTGCGCGTCTGCATCGACATCCCAAGTTCAACAGGGCCGCATCTCAGGAGCGCTTCTGGCCTTCGCATACTGGCCGGTGCGAGGGCCCACCTCACAACAACATTCGCATGTCGTTCGGCCTGCCAAGCGTGGCATCCGCCTTCCGGCGTAACCTGCGAAGCATCCTGGCAGGTCAGGAAGCCAGGCATCACGCAGTCCTGGCGGAGATGGAGACGGTCCTCAGGAGGCCACCTAAGCCTCCAGAGCCTCCCGAGGCTCTGGGCCTCGACGGCTCGTGAGGAGCGACTTCTTTAGCGCACGTCTTCAGCTACCCCAACACTCCTTCAACAACCAAACCAGGTGACATTTTCCAAGTTTATTTAGCTGGGAGCGCCCCCTGGGCTGCATCATTCCCAGGCCGCGTGGGTCTGTCCCTGCGGCATGTATCCACTCGCATCTTTAGTTCACTCTGCTGGGGGCGCCCCTCGGGCTGCATCATCCCCAAGCCACTCGGGTCCAACCCAGCGGCGTGTATCGTTCTTGCATTTACCTAAGCTAGTTTGCTTTTCATGCATAATCTATCTGTGGTTATCACCTGATTGACTGTCACCCACCATGGGAGTCGCGTGCCGATCGTCTTTCTTCAGGATCCTTCGCATAAGAAGGCTAGGCACGGCGTCTGTGCTCGGGCCCGTCTCTGCAGCGTCGATAAATCCAACGACTGAGCTCTGTCTGGCGGGTAGGCCCCATTCACATCATCTCCTAGGGTCGTTGGTGCTTGGCCTTCTCGTGCGATAACCTCAGGAAATTCATTCGGTGCAGGTTGCCTAACCATCTCGCGGGAACACCACAGCCATCAAGAACCAAGACCAGGCGCAACCTGCCTTGAGGTAGGGCCTCGTGAGTCCCGCGCTGGCTCACGAGTGCCCAGACACACCTCATCTAGCCCTGCCGTGCAAGCCATGTGTCAGGGCGGGGTTGTACATGCCTCGGGGGCTCTCCGCAGTAGGGAGTCCCCTCCCATGTGCTAGTGGAAGCACCTGCTCCACGCTGGCAGTCAACACTGCCAAGGAGCTGCTATGCCCGTGCAAGTGCGAAAGTGCTATGCTCCATGCTAGTGATAAACAACTGAGGGCGGCGTCACGGCCGCATCAACCTCAGAGAGCCTCCGAGATCAGTGTCTGGCCTCATCGCAACACCTCCCCTCGGGAGAGTCGCGTGAGGGGGCTGCGCTCGGGTCATGCCCAAGCGTACGACACCTTGCCAGGTCCCACAGACCTGGTCGTCGCGCGCCCTCCCAAGCGGAGCCAAGGTACGGAGGTCATTTGAACGCCAAGGGGGACTCCTGAGCATCGTGACTCAGGAGCCTGACTGACCACGTAGCCCCTCACTCCTTGGTCCGTCCTGGTGATCCGGACGGCCCAATGGCGGCTGAGGTATGCGCGGGGCCAGGCCCTGCCGACGTAGAACACTAGGCCTACTCCCAGGTCTCCTTTCTATAGGCTGTTTGCGCGTCAAGGGGGACTCCTGAGCATCGCGACTCAGGAGCCTAACTGATCACGTAGCCCCTCACTCCTTGGTCCATCCTGGTGATCCGGGCGGCCCAATGGCGGCTGAGGTATGCGCGGGGTCAGGCCCTGCCGACGTAGAACGTAAAGCAAATGGAAAGGAAATCATAGAATTTCAAAGCAAATATTACAAGACATATTATTCTCCTGAAACCAAACGCGAGTTTAACACCTCCACGAGGCATGGTGCATATTGCAGAAACTAAATAGGAAAGGAGCTGCCAGCAAGTCATCCCTGGACACCGCCGTTGCCTGCAAGGGATGCTTCTTCTTCAACGACATCGCCTTCACCTGTACCACCAGCCGGAGTTGCAGGATCAGTAGCACCACTAGTCGGGGGCGCGGGAGCGAAGGCGCATAACTTCTTCAGCAGGGCCTCCACCTAACCCTTCACGGCAGCAGCAACGGCCGCACAATGCTCGTCGTCCACACGCTCCAGCAGCTCGTCAAGGCAGGTGGCAGGATCGCGGAGATGGAGGTGGCTAAAGACGCGCATCAGCGCAGCTGAGAAAAGAACGCGGGCTTCTTCCTCTGCCATTGGGATAACACTGCTCACGACGTCCTCAAGCGCATCGACCAGATAAGGAAGCAGCTGGGCGAGGCCCTCGTCGCTGGCGGCCAGCGGTTCCTCCAAGCCCTTCTCGTAGAGTGACTGCAGCGCCGTCCGAGACCTCTCATCGAGGAGCTTGAAGGTCGCGCGGTCCTCAGCCAGGACCTTTGCCTTGGCTTGAAGCTCGGGCTTCTCCGCCTTCAGCTTCTGCTCCAGCTCCTCCAGCCTGTGCCTTCGCCAACTGCTCCAGCTCAACGTCGCGATCCCTGACGGCGTCCTCTCGGGCCTTCATCTTCTCCTCCTCCACCTTGCAGCCTCGGGCTTCTTTCGCACGCTCCCTCTGCACGGTTTCTAGCTCGGCCGCCAGCGATCGGCAGCGGTCCTGGGCGGCCCCGGCATCCTTCAGCGCCACCTCGCGGGCGGCCACAACTTGGCCAACAGCCTCCTTGTCCTTCTCAGAGTCCACAGCAGCCTGGCCCAGCGTCGCCCGAACAGTCACATCGGAGTGAAGCCAGCCAGAGACCAGCTCCAGGTGCCCGGCCACCAGGCGACGGTCAGTGCCTTGAAGATCTTCTCGCAGCAGGGTCATCACAGAAAGAGCATGCTCCAGGACGTCAGAAGAGGCGGAGGAGCCCGGAGACAGCAATGTGACAGAAGGAGGAGGAGGTGACGTCGTCACCATGGCCTAGGAGACCAGAAGCTCCTAAGCTTCAGGGACCCCAGCGCCCAAGGCGGACATTGGCACCTCCGGAGCCAGCGCAGCCACGGGGGCTAACTCCTCCCCAGGATGCTCCACCAAGCCTCGCGAGGATGATCGGGCTAGAGAAGCACGAGCGCCGTCGCTGCCCTTATCCATGGAGAGGGGTGCGGTCGCAGGAGGCGATCTAGGCTCGAGTAGTACCACCTCATCCTCCTTTCTCTTCTTCGCCGTGGGCGTTGGCCTAATTGCACAATGGAGAAGCGTCAAGGATGAGCAGCAGAAGCAAGAACAAGGCAGGACAAGAACACTTACTGGTCCACCACGGCGTAGTCCCTCTGCTTCTTAAGTTTGAAGCCTGAGAGCCTCGCAGCCTGAGGCGCAGGCGTGTGGGCTCCAAGAGCAGAAGCAGGGGCAACGGATGGACCGGAATCAGTTCCACGCGGTGTCGGGGCAGGAGCGTCGTCCCGGGAGATCAGCATCGACCTGCCCCTCGTCGGAACCACGGGCGGCTCCTCTCTCTCCGGGAGGATGCCAGCCTCATCATCGTAATCAGGCAGGGTGCGGAGGATGTCGGCCTTGCGCAAGGGGGAGGTCTCCCCCATTCCCTCGGGGGTCGCCTCCGAGTCGCGCTCCTCTTCCCCCTCCTCTTCCCCCTTCCTGCGGGAATCGCCAGAAGACACGTCACCGGCGCCGTCGCCACCAGGACTCCAGGGGACGCCGGCGGCACCAGGCCGCGCCCGTCAAAGGTGGGCATGGCGGCCACGACCTGCGCCCCGTCCTTCCGAAGTAACAAGGGAACGTGGGCACTCGGCGGATACTCTTGGTCGTCCCCGGCCAAGAGGCGGAGAGCCACAACTAGCTCCTCTTCAGACAAGGCCTCCAGACTCAAGCGAAGCATGTCTTCTCCACCCCAAGCGTCCACCAGGGGCGCGAGCACGCCTAGAGAGGAGCCACCCACAGCATCAGGAATTCTCTCAGGAGCATGGCCCCCGTTAGCTTCGCCGCCTTCGCGTTGCCCAACATCAGGTCGGTGGACATCTTCTCCAGCACCGACTTCGCCCGGTCGTTAGTAAGCTTCACGCGGGACCACCCCTCATCAGGCTGGGGCATCTCCGTCGGCAGCTTCAACCGCGGGTGGACACTGTCGGCGTTTTGGGAACGGGGGTCCCCAGACTTGCCTGCCTGTGGCCCATGGCATGGCTCTACGAGCGGGCCCGTACGGCCCATCTTCATTGGCAAGGACTCAAGACCCTCGCGAGGGGCCAAGCCTCGCGAGGTGGACGACACAAGACTTCCTCGGGAGCGGCTTCACCAGGCTGGCTCGCAAGGGGCGGAGAGATTAAGGCAAGACAAACCTCGTGAGGTTCCAGTGACGTGAGCCATGACGACCAAGGCCAGGCGGGCGCCAGGCAGGCGCCAGCGCACACAGTGTCCTTGTTTCCTCTTTGGTGTTAAGGAGGCAAGCGCAGACGAAGAGTACCGAGGCATCAAGCAAAGGTTTCCATATTGGTGCAACAAGACCAAGACTAGCAGGACAGCAGGATGGAGGTCACCGTGGATCCCAGGACGGCGTCACCACCAAAGCCTTTGGCAGGCGAAAGACCACCTTTTGTCAGGATAACTTGTACTAGTTGTCTCCCTTCGAATTTGGCCGTTGTTGGCTCCGTTCCCGCTCAATATTTGGGGAGAGGACCAGGGCCTCTATAAATAGGACTAGCCACCACCATAGCTAGGGAGAGGACGGATCCGGAGCCATCTAATCCCGGGCTAGATCATCCTCAACCACACAAACTCACCAAGCACAAGAACACCTCTCCTCGTGAGGTTGTTCTTCCCCTTGTGACTGTTCGTCCTCAGCCGAAGAGGCAATCCACCACACCACACTGGAGTAGGGTATTACACCACAACGGTGGCCTGAACCAGTATAAATCTTGTGTCTCTTGTGTTGCGAGTTCGACGAGTTAGCTTTAGAGATCGTGGCAAGGTTGAGGGCGTGAGTTGGTAAGGGGAGAGATCTTCGCGCGCACCCAAGTGTACGAACCTTAAGGGTTTTGCCTAAACCCGAAATCCGACATTTGGCGCGCCAGGTAGGGGTGCGCCGAAGCTTTCCTTCCGTCTCTCCGTGTCCTATCGCTTCGTCACTCCGCCAAGCCCATGGCGGACGCTCGCTGAGCTCGTGCTGAGCGCTGGGCTGCCCTCGCCACCCGCGTTGCTCAAACGGCTCACGTCAGCGGGCCTCTCCGTCGTTCTCCGCCACCTGCCGCCAACGCCATCAGCGGTCCGGTGGCAAACGAGTAGCAAGCCTCTTCGCTGCATCCCTCCGTGCGTCGTGACGTCCACACCGCCACTCCATCGCTGACTCCGGCTGGCTCGTCATCTCATGCCCGTCGCGCTCCCATGGATGCGCAGGCCGTGGTGCTCATGGCACGCGAGCTCCTGCGCTACCGTCCAGTCGACGACCTCTACGAGGACTGGCTCGACTGCATCGCGGAGCTCGTCAGTGCCGCGGGAGGCTCTCGTGCGTCGTCCCTCTCGCTGCCTCGCCCGCCCCCAGTTGCGGGCGGCGTGGCGCACGGAGCGCCTCCGCCTCCCCGCAACAAGATGGTACCCTTGCGCCAAGGCATGCAGGGTCAGGGGGCCCCTCAGCCTCCCCCGTGTCAAGACGGCGTCCTCGCTCCAAGATGTGCGGCCAAGCGGCGCGACCCACCACGCCACGTGCCAGCGCACGAGGAAAGAAGCTGTCAAGAGATTCCCCGTCCACAAGGAAATGCTCCGCCACTCCCAGCTCTGCTACGCCAGGATTACTTCCTGCGGCAGGGCCATGCGCCGCATGCTGCGGCGACACAGGGGCACCACGACCAAGCTCTGCCTCCACGACGACCCGCGGTGGCCACGGCGGGCTATCGCGCCTTCATCCCCGAGCTGCGTAGCGTCGCCTGGTCGGGTAAGTTCAAGCCAGACCTGCCTCCGCGCTACGACGGTACCCCAGACCCCATGGAGTTCCTGCAGCTCTACGAGCTGAGCATCGAGGCGGCCAACGGTGGCGAGGAAGTCATGTTGAACTGGTTCCCCATGGCTCTCAAGGATGGCGCACGCTCCTGGCTCCTGAACCTGCCTCCAAGCTCCATCTCTTCCTGGGACGAGATGCGCGACCACTTCATCGCCAACTTCCAGGGCACGCGCGACTGGCCCCCGGCCGTGGGTGACCTGCGTCGCGTCAGGCAACAACCAGGGGAGACCCTCCAGAAGCACATCCAGCGCTTCAACAACGTTCATCTCAAGATCCCCAAGGTGACGGACGAGGCCATCATCTCTGCGTTCACCGATGGCGTCCGCGACGTCAAGATGAAGGAGGAGCTCGCCATCCACGAGGAGTTGTGCACATCTCTGGAGCTGTTCAACCTGGTGACCAAGTGCGCAAGGGCAGAGAAGGGCGCCTTTCCCTTCTCGAGCTCCTAGCTGCCGACCCGAAGGAGAAGAAAGCCAAGGCCAAGGACGTGAAGCGCAAGGGAGTGGCCGTACTCGTGGCAGAGCCTGACACGAAGCGAGGCAGGGACTAGGCTGAGTCATCCAAGACCAACCGACCGTTCTGCGCCTTCCACAACGTGTACAGCCACAACACCAACGATTGTCAAGAGCTTAGAGCCATGCGCGGGACGCTTCGGTCGACGCCCCGAGCGCAACGATCGAGGCTACGACCGAGGAGGAGGACGCGTCAGAGGACGCTGGGACGATCGGGGCCCATGTCAGGAGTGGCGCGACCGGCCTCGCGAGGACCGCTGGCAGGATCAGCCTCGCGAGGGTGCCTGGAGGGATCAGCCTCGCGAGGACCGTCCTCAGGGCAATGATGGGCTTCCTCCACTTCCGCCACCACCAAGAAGGAACGACGACCACCACCAAGACGAGGGGGCTGGGGACTTCCAGGAGCCGTGTGTTGTCGCCTGCATCTTGGGCTGAGCTCAAGCCCCGGCCTCACAGCGTATCTTCAAGCAGTTTGCTCGCGATGTGAATGCAGTCCTCCCCAAGCTCCAGGCTACACGCCCGCTCTAGTGGTCCAAGTGTGCAATTACCTTCAGCTCAGCAGACCAGCTCAAGTGCACGGCCACCGCTAGCACTCTCCCGATGCTCTGTTCACCCGTCATCAGCAATGTGCAAGTCACCAAGACTCTCATCGACAGTGGCGCGGGGGTTAACATCTTGTCCGTCGAGACGTTCGACAGCCTTCAAGTGCCCTACGATCAGCTTCAACCTACCAAGCCTTTCTCAGGAGTGACCGACGGCTCCACCACCCCGATAGGACAGGTCCACCTCCCAGTCACCTTCGGACAGCGTAACAACTACCGCACCGAGCTCATCGACTTCGACGTCGCCCACATCCGTCTGCCCTATAATGCCATCCTCGGGTATCCAGCCCTGGCTAAGTTCATGGACGTGACCCACCACGGCTACAATGACCTCAAGATGCCAGGAAGCGGCGGAATCATCACAGTCCCCTGCGAAGAAGGAGACGCGGTGTGCTCCCTCGAGCGTGCCTTCCAAGCTGCAGCAATCGACGACCCCGACAGCAAGGGCGAGTACCCTCCTGAGGCCATCCCCAAGAAGAAGCAGTTACTCCGTGCTGGGCCTCAGGAGAACGGCGCCGCAAATGGCGCCACGTCAGGATCAGCGCCCGCACCTAGGGCGCCTCCCTCCGTCGCATAGGAAGGCGCACCCAGCGCCCTCGGGCAAGGCTTGAGGGCTCTCTTCTGGAGGGCCTCAAACCTTACCAACATTACGAGGGAGGCGCTCGGGCACCACGTGGAGGCGTGCTTCGCGGCACACTTCCCTCGGGAGGGCATTGGGCAAGGAGCGCCCGACGCTCAGGAGTTCATCACCAAGGTATCTCAGGAGCTTTAGGAGGCAAGGGTAATTCGCGGCGACCGCCGCCCACCTGGCACTACTCCCCACCTCGGCGAGGGAGGTGAGCTGCGCGTCTGCATCAACATCCGAGGGCTCAACCGAGCCGCATCTCAGGAAGGCTTATGGCCTTCACGTGTTGGACGCTGCGAGGGTCCACCGCACAGCTACGTTCGCATGCCATTCGGCCTGCCGAGCATGGCTGCTGCCTTCCAGCGCAACCTGCGGAGCGTCATGGCGGGTTAGGAGGACAGGCATCAAGCAGTCCTGGCGGAGATGGAGACGGTCCTCCGGAGGCCGCCCGAGCCTCCAGGGCCTCCCAAGGCTCGGGGCCCCGGTGACTCGTGAGGAGCAACCCCTTCGCCGCGTACCTTCAGCTGCCCCAACACTCCTTCATCAACAGAATCAGGTGACATCTTCCAAGTTCATTTAGCTGGGAGCGCCCTCGGGGCTGCATCATTCCCAGGCCGCGTGGGTCCATCCCTGTGGCATGAATCCCTTCTTGTTTATGTCTTTAGCTTACCTTGCTGGGGGCGCCCCTCGGGCTGCATCATCCCCAAGCCGCTCGGGCCTGACCCAGTGGCCCGTTTGCTTTTCATACTTAATCTATCTATGACTATCACCTACTTGATTATCGCCCACCGCGGGAGCCGCGTGTCGGTTGTCTTTCTTCAGGACCCCTCACGTGAGAGGGTTAGGCACGGCGTCTGCTCTCGGGCCTGTCCCTGCAGCGTTAATAAATCCAATGGCTGAGCTCTATCTGGCGGGCCGGCCCCGTTCACGTCACCTCCTGGGGCCGTTGGTGCTTGGCTTAATCACGTGATAACCTCAGGAGATTCGTTCGGCGCAGGTTGTCTGACCGCCTCGTAGGACCAACACAGGGAACAAGAATCAAGACCAGGCACAACCCGCCTTGAGATAGGGCCTCGTGAGTCCCGCACAGGCTCATGAGTGCCCAGACACACCTGGTCTAGCCCTGCCATGCAAGCCACGTGTCAGGGCGGCACTGTACACGCCCCGGGGGATCTCCGTTGTAGGGAGTCCCCTCCCACATACCAGTGGAAGCACCAAGCTCCGTGCTGGCAGTCGACACTACTGAGGAGCGGCTATGCCCGTGCAAGTGCAGAAGCGCCATGGTCCGTCCTGGTGATAAACAACTGAGGGCGGCCTCACGGCTCGGTGTCTGGCCTCATCGCAATGCCTCCCCTTGAGAGAGCCGCGCGAGGGCTGGGCACGGGGGCTGCACTCGGGTCACGCCCAAGCGTACGCCACCCCGCCAGGTCCCTTGGACCTGGTCATCGCACGCCCCTCCCGAGCCGAGCCTCGGCAAGGACAAACGTATGAAGGTTGTTTGCACATCAAGGGGGACTCCTGAGCATCGCGACTCAGGAGCCTAACTGACCACGTAGCCCCTCACTCCTTGGTCCGTCCTAGTCTCCGGTCGGCCCAACGGCGGTTGAGGTATGCGCGGGGTCGGGCCTTGCCGACGTAGAACACTAGATCTATCCCCGCGTCTCTTTCCTATAAGCTGTTTGCGCGTCAAGGGGGAATCCTGAGCATCGCGACTCAGGAGCCTTACTGGTCACGTAGCCCCTCACTCCTTGGGCTCATCCTGGTCTCCGGATGACCCAACGTCGGCTGAGGTATGCGCGCGGCCGGGCTCTGCCGACGTAGAACGTAAAGCAAATGGGAAGGAAATCGCAAAATCTCAAAGCAAATATTACAAGACATATTGTCCTCAAAATATCAAACACAAGTTTAAATGCCTCCACGAGGCATGCTACATGCTGCAGGAGTTTTAACAGGAAAGGAGCCACAAGCTAGTCATCCCTGGATACCGCCGGCACCCGCAAGAGGCGCCCCCTGGGTGGCATCGCCTTTACTGGCACCACCAGTCTAAAGCGCGGAGGAGAAGGCATCGAACTTCTTCAGCAGGGCTTCCACCTGACCTTTCACGGCTGCGGCGGCGGCGGCTGCGCAGTGTTCATCAGCCACGGGCTCCAGCAGCTCGTCAAGGCGGGCGGTAGGATCACGAAGATGAAGGTGACTGAAGACGCGCGTCAGTGCGGCTGAAGAAAGGACGCGAGCCTCTTCCTCTGCCATGGGGCCGATGCCGCGCACGACTTCCTCAAGCGCCTCGACCAAGTAAGGAAGCAACTGGGCGGGGGCCATCCTCATTGGTGGCCAACGACTTCTCTAAGCCCTTCTCATAGAGCGACTTCAAAGCCTCGCGAGACCTCTTTTCGAGAAGCGCGAAGGATGCGCGGTCCTCGGCCAGAACCTTCGTCTTGGCGTCAACTTCGGCCTTCTTAGCCTGCACCTTTTGCTCCAGCTCCTCTAGCCGGCCGCGCTCAGCGGCCTGCGCCTGCGCCAGCTGCTCCAGCTCGGCGTCGTGACCGTTGACGGCATCCTCCCGAGCCTTCATCCTCTCTTCCTCCGTCTTACGGCCACGGGCATCTTCGGCACGCTCTTCACGCAGGACCTTCAGCTCGCCTCTAGCACCCGGCAGCGACCTTGGGCGGCCTCGGCGTCCTTCAGCGCCGCCTCGCGAGCAATTGCTGCCTGAGCTGCGGCTCGCTTCTCCCCCTCAGAGGTCACCGTGACCTGGCTCAGCGCCGCCCGAACGGACACGTCAGAATGAAGCCAACCAGAGACCAGCTCCAGGCGTCCAGCCGCCAGGAGGGGTTCGGCGCTCTGGAGATCTTCTCGCAGCCGGGCCATCTTAGAAAGGGCCCGCTCCAGGACGTCAGGAGGAGCGGAGGAACCTAGGGTCAGGAATATGGCAGAAGGAGGAGGAAGAGGCGTCGTCGTCACCATGGCTTGGGAGGCAGGAAGCTCCTGAGCCTCTTGGACCTCAGCACCCGAGCCGGACTCTGGCACCTCCCGAGTCAGCGAGGCCTCGGGGGCTGACTTCTCCCGAGGATGCTCCACCTAGCCTCGCGAGGATGATCGGGTTGGAGAAGCACGAGCACCGTCCCCACCTTTGTTCTTGGAGAGGGGCGCAGCCACAGGAGGCGACCTGGGTCCAAGCAGCACCACCTCGCTTTCCCTTCTCCTCTTCGCCGCAGGTGTCGGCCTAGTTGCACAATAAGGAAGAAGGATCAGAAATAAGCATCAGCAGCAAGAACAAGGCAGGATGAGAACACTTACTGATCCACCACGGCGTAGTCCCTCCGTTTCAGGAGCCTGAAGCCGGAGAGCTTCGCGACCCAAGGCGTGAGCGCGCTAGCTCCGGAAGCAGAAGTAGGAGCAGTAGCTGAGCCGGAAGCGGCTCCAGCCGACGGCAAGGCAGGAGCAGCATCCCGGGAGATCAACGCTGATCGGCTCCTCGTCGGGATCGCACGCGGCTCTCCTTTCTCCTGGTGGGCGTCAGCCTCGTCATCGTCAGGAAGGGTGCGGAGGATGTTAGCCTTGCTCAAGGGGGAGGTCTCCCCCATCCCTTCAGGGGTCACCTCCGAGTCTTACTCCTCCTCCTCCTCCTCCTCCTCTTCCTCCCTGCGGGACTCACTAGAACACAGCTCCATCGGTGTCGACGCCGCAGGGGCCCCGGCAGGCGCCGGCGGCACCAGCCCGCGCCCATCAAAGCTCGGCCTGGCAGCCACGACCAGCGCCCCATCCTTGCGGCGAAACAAGGGAGTGAAGACATTCGGCGGGTACTCCTGGTCGTCCCCGACCAGGAGGTGGAGAGCCACAGCCAGCTCATCATTGAACAAGGCTTTCGGGCTCAGGAGAGCCTTGTCCTCTTCGTTCCCAAGCTCCCAAAAGGGGCGTGTATGCGCCTGAAGCGGGGCTACGCACAGCATCAGGAATTCCCTCAGGAGCATGGCCCTGTCACCTTCGCCGCCTTCGCGTTGACCGGCTTCAGGTCGGCGTTCATCTGCTTCAGCACCAACGTCGCCCGCTCATCAGTGAGCTTTGCGCGAGACCACCCCTTGTCGGACAGGGGCATCTCCGTTGGCAGCATCAAGCATGGGTGGACGCACTTGGCGTCCATCATGGCCCACTTGCTCCTGAGGGAATTCCTGATGCGAAGGAAGAAGTGGCCATCGCTAATGCGAAGGAAGAAGAAGTGGCGCAGCAGAGCCATGGACGGCATCACGCCAAGGTACGCCTCGGAGTAATAGGTGAAGATCGACAAGAGAAGGATAGAGCTGGGATGAAGATGCAGCGCCTGCGGCCCTTAATGGTCGAGGACCTCGTAGAAGAAGTCAGAGAAGGGGGAACCAGCCCTGCGATGATGCTGCTCGTGAAGAAGGGGAAGAAGGTGCTCCCCTCGGGTTCCGACACGTCTGAGCCGGCCCGAAGCCCAGTCTTCCCCTTCTCGTTGCTTTCCCCCGCCGTCAGCAAGCACGCGGTAGCGAGGTTATTCTCCGAGACGTTGGGCGCATCGAGAGCTGGCTCATATCAAGCCGGCGACGAGGCAGGCTTGGCCCTCCGGGGCACCATTGGTCGCTGATGCGGAAGGGGATGGGAGTAGATCTGGAGATTTCAGAAGCAAGGAGCAAGAAAGGGGATCTGGAGCAAGGCGAAAGGAAGCAATGAAGATAAGCGCTGTCTACACGAGCCTTTTGACAGTCGGGCAGTTGTCGAGGAAACGTGGGAAGCGAAGACGCCCACGTCCAATCAACTGCCATGCGTCGACCAAGGTCGCAGGCTATTGGGGCCCGCGGCGCTCCACACTTGCCCTTTGGCTTCGCCTCGAAGCCAAGCCCGAGCGCGCCTTGGGCCCAGGGGCTACTGTCGGTGTTCTGGGAACGGGGGTCCCTAGACATGCCTGCCTGCGGCCCATGGCGTGGCTCTGCGAGCGGGCCGTACGACCCATCTTCACCAGCAAGGACTCAAGACCCTCGCGAGGGGCCAAGCCTCGCGAGGCGGACGACACAAGACTTCCTCGGGAGCGGCTTCACCAGGCTGGCTTGCGAGGGGCGGAGAGATTAAGGCAAGACAAACCTCACGAGGTTCTAGTGACGTGAGCCATGACGACCAAGGCCAGGCGGGCGCCAGCGCGCACAATGTCCTTGTTTCCTCTTTGGTGTTAAGTAGGCAAATGCAGACGAAGAGTACCGAGGCATCAAGCAAAGGTTTCCATATTGGTGCGACGAGACCAAGACCAGCAGGACGGCAGGATGGAAGTCACCGTGGAGCCCAGGATGGCGTCACCACCAGAGCCTTTGGCAGGCGAAGACCACCTTTTGTCAGGATAACTTGTACTAGTTGTCTCCCTTTGAATTTGGCCCTTGTTGCCTCCGTTCCCGCTCAATATTTGAGGAGAGGACCAGGGCCTCTATAAATAGGACTAGCCACCACCATATCTAGGGAGAGGACGGATCCGGAGCCATCTCATCCCGGGCTAGATCATCCTCAACCACACAAACTCACCAAGCACAAGAACACCTCTCCACATGAGGTTGTTCTTCCCCTTGTGACTGTTCATCCTCAGCCCAATAGGCAATCCACCACACCACACTGGAGTAGGGTATTACACCACAGCGGTGGCCCGAACCTGTATAAATCTTGTGTCTCTTGTGTTGCGAGCTCAATGAGTTAGCTTTAGAGATCGTGGCGAGTTTGAGGGCGTGAGTTGGCAGCGGGAGAAATCTTCGCGTGCACCCCAGTGTTTGAACCTTAAGGGTTTTGCCGGAACCCGTAATCCAACAG
The DNA here is from genome assembly GCF_056163025.1 of Triticum urartu. Taxonomy (NCBI): domain Eukaryota; kingdom Viridiplantae; phylum Streptophyta; class Magnoliopsida; order Poales; family Poaceae; genus Triticum; species Triticum urartu. Next base: position 198,417,426 of record NC_141873.1, read on the forward strand.
ACACACTTGGCATCCATCATGACCCACTTGCTCCTGAAGCCTTCGGCCTTCTTTCCGGCCTTCGAGATCGCGTTGGCCTTGCCGGCTGCGACGAAGTTGGCGCACCCAGAGGTGTGGCCGTCATTGATTCGGAGGAAGAAGTGGTGCAGAAGTGCCACGGACGGCATCACCTCGACATACGCCTCATTGTAGAAGGCAAAGATCGACAAAAGAAGAACGGAGTTGGGATGGAGATGGAGGGCCTGCAACCTGTAATGACGGAGGACGGCATAGAAGAGGTCGGAGAAGGGGGAACCAGGCCCGCGACAACGCTGCTCATAAAGAAGGGGTAGAAGGAGCTCTTCGAAGCCTCCGGCACGGCGGAGCCATCCCGTAGCTCGGTCTTCCCCTTCTCGTTGTTCTCCCCTGCCGTCAGCAGGCGCGTGGCGGCAAGGTTCTTCTCCGAGTCATTGGGCGCATCCAGAGCCAGCTTGTACCAGGTAGGCGGCGAAACGGCCTTGGACTTTTGGGGCGCCATTGGTCGAAAACTCGGAAGGGAATTGAAGCAGATCTAGAGATTTCGGAAGCAAGGAGCGAGAGAGGGGATCTGGAGCAAGATGAAGGAAAGCAATGAAGGCAAGCATTGCACTGGCCTTTTTGTCAGACGGGCAGTTGCCGAGGTAGCATGTGGAAGCGGAGATGCCCACGTTCAATCAGTCGCCATGCGCCAACCGTGACCGCTGGTTGTTGGGGCCCGCGACGCTCCACACTTGCCCTTTGGCTTCGCCTCGAAGCCAAGCCCGAGCGCACCTTGGGCCCAGGGGCTACTGTCGACGTCCTGGGAACGGGGTCCCTAGACTTGCCTGCATGCGGCCCACAGCGTGGCTCCACCAGCGGCCCTGTACGGCCCATCTTCACCAGCAAACACTCAAGACCCTCGCGAGGCGGACGACACAAGACCTCCTCGAGGGCAGCTTCACCAGGCTGGCTCGCGAGGGGCGGAGAGATCAAGGCAAGGGACACCTCACGAGGTTTCTGTGAGGCAAGCCATGACGACTGGAGCCAGGCGCGCGCCAGCGCGCAGTGTCCTCGTTTCCTCTTTGGTCCTAAAGGGGCAAGCGCGGACGAGGAGTCCCGAGGCATCAGGAAAAGGTTTCCATATCAGTGCAACGAGACCAAGACCAGCAGGACGGCAAGATGGAGGTCACCGTGGATCCCAAGACCGCGTCACCACCAGAGCCTTTGGCAGGCGAAGACCACCTTTAGTCAGGATAACTTGTACTAGTTGTCTCCCTTCGAATTTGGCCGTTGTGGGATCCCTACCCACTCAATATTTGGGAAGAGGACCAGGGCCTCTACAAATAGGACTAGCCACCATTGTAGAAGAAGGGCGGAGAACGGACAGATCATCCAGATCATCCTCAGCCACACAAGTTCACCAAGCACAAGAACACCTCTCCTCAGGAGGTTGTTCTTCCCTTGTAACTATTCATCCTCAGCCCAAGAGGCAATCCACCACACCACACTGGAGTAGGGTATTAAACCACATCGGTGGCCCGAACTAGTATAAACTCTTGTGTCTCTTGTTCTTTGGGTTCGTCGAGCTAGGTCGTGAGATCATGATATGTGCGCGCTAGAGGGGGGAGAGATCTTCGTGCGCACCCCAGTGTTCGAACCTCAAGGGTTTTGCCAGAACCTGAAATCCGACACTCAGTTCGGTTGCATATTGAAAACAAAAGAGAAAACACTCGACAAGTTATGTCCTACCTCTCCTGGAAGATGCTCAGCGTCGAATGGCAAGATTTGTTTGGATCCACGCGGGTTGTCACGAGCTCCAGTGATGCTCCTGAGCCACTGTGCCATGGTCTCCTCCTTGACTTCCTCTGGATGGGTCCGAGAGGTGTCGTCTGCACCTGAATACAGCCACATGGGGTGGTCACATGCTTGTGGAGGCTAGATGTGTCGACCGAGGAACACTTCCAACAAATCCAAGCCTATCACCCGCCCAGCCCCGGATCAACTCAACTACAACATCTACCAGAATACCCACCTCAGCTTTCTCCTCCTCGTCCACAATCAGCGAGCAAGGATCACTGAGTCTCTCCGACGTGTAAATAGGAAGGCCGGTCGACGAACCAGGGGTCAAAACATCATTGCAGTAGAACCAGGTCGACTGTCAACCCCTAACCGACTCGGAAAAAGTCATGGAAGGGAAGGCACTTCTACCTCTCATCTAGACACCTAAAACCCCACACAGCTGGATCACGTGGGTCTTTCGTCACTCGAATTCGCTTTCTTAACCAACTGAGCAGCATGTGAAGATGTGTTTGAACAACCCCCAGTGGGGGCGATAACCCAAGAAATTCTCACACATTGACACGAAGGTAGAGAGGTATGATATAGCATTCTGGGGGAGGTGGTGGATTTGGGCACCGAAGATATTCAAGAAACCACACAAAAATGGATGAGCGGGCAAGGAGAAACCTATATCTACGTGAGTGAGGAGGAGAACCCCTTCTTCGGGGCGTGGTGCAGGCTCAATCCCCCCCTCCGACAGCCTTCAGAACTGGGGACCAGTAGGCTGTCGGCGGTGAGCCCCTCGAGGTCTTTCGCCGTGATCGTCGAGGGATCCAGTCACCCTAGACCCAGCCCGGTGGCAGAGTGGGCCGGGAACTCTATGCCTTCTTCCCCTTGGCCACCTTCTTGGCATGCTTCAGCACCTTTGTCTTGTCCTTCGCCATCTCCACGGTGGTCGTCTGAGCCGAGCGACGTGGCGCGGAGCTAGGGAGAAAGAAGCAGAGAGGTAGGATGGAAAGGGGAAAAGAGGGAAGCACTGTTGCAACCCTCGACCGCGTCGTCCTTTATATCCGTGCATCCAAGTCACTAACTTGTGGGCCAGCAGGATCTCAGCACACCCCGCAGTCGGTGCATGCTCGATACATGGCGATAAAGGGGGCACGAAAATCAAGAAGTCCCTTCCCACTTGCCCTGCTTACCGTGCTGCAACCGGCCCACGTGCTTCTCCAAATTTTCGAATCCCATGAAATCCGGATCCAGCAAATCAATCGATTGCGTCAGAGATATCCATACTCAGTCAGGTCGATGTCCTGCCACTTGTTTCACTCGGACACTCAAGAAGCCAGAATCGATCATGGCGACTAGCGGAGGATTAAGAGCTCGCGTACCTTCACACTCCTAAAAAATGTCTTCGAGACATTGAGTCGGGTCGAAGTCAGCTCCAACCCCTCCTCACTCAAACCTCGATCCATTCGGGGGCTAATGACGATGACATGTACTTGGGGTAGGGTCCTAGACCTGTCTAGATGTCCTACCCAAGGACACTACGCAAAGAATCCAAGACCTGCAAAGTTGGAAAGGGGATACAAAGTGAAATGACCACAGTGTGTGATATGTCTCCGTTGTATCTATAGTTTTTTATTGTTTCATGCCAATATTATACAACTTTTACATACTTTTGGCAACTTTTTATATGATTTATTGGACTAACCTATTGATCCAGTGCCCAGTGCTAGTTCTAGTTTTCTGCATGTTTTTTGTATCGCAGAGTATCCATATCAAACAAGTCCAAATGCAATAAAACTGTACTGAGAATTATTTTGGAATATATGTGATTTTGGGGAGTTGGAATCACCGCAAACGGAGGCCCACACAGCCCACAAAACACCAGTGCGTGCCAGAGGCCCCTAGCACATGGTGGTGGGTTGTGCCCTCCTCGAACATCGGTTGGAGATCTACTTCGGGCGCAAGGAAGCTTATATCTGGAAAAAAAATGTGTTAAAATCTCAGTGCAATCAAAGTTAGGGATCTCCCAAAATATAAGAAACGGTTTTTGGCCAGATCAGGGAACGCAAAACAGAAGAGAACAGAGAGGAGATCCAATCTCGGAGAGGCTCCCGACCCTCTGCCGCCATGGAGACCAAGGGCCAGAGGGGGAACTCTCCTCCCATCTAGGGCGGAGGCCAAGGAAGAAGAAGAAGAAGAAGAAGAAGAAGAAGAAGAAGAAGAAGAAGAAGAAGAAGAAGAAGAAGAAGAAGAAGAAGGGGGGCTCTCTCCCCCTCGCTTCTGGTGGCGCCGGAGTGCCATCGGGGCAATGATCGAGACGGCGATCTACATCAACAATCTTGCTACCGTCAACACCAACTCTCTCCCCCTCTATGGAGCGGTGTAATACCTCTTCTCCCTGCTGTAATCTCTACTTACACATGGTGCTCAACTCCATTTATTATTTTCCAATTATCTATGGTTATCCTATGATGTTTGAGTAGATCCATTTTGTCCTATGGGTTAATCATGAACTTGGTTGGTATGATTGTATATTTTATTTATGGTGTTGTCCTACGGTGCCCTCCATTCTCACGCAAACGTGAGGGCCCCCCGCTGTAGGGTGTTGCAATATGTTCATGGTTCGCTTATGGTGGGTTGCAAGAGTGACAGAAGCTTAAACCCGAGTAGGTGGGCTATGGCGTATGGGATGAAGAGGACTTGATACTTAATGCTATGGTTGGGTTTCACGACCTTAATGATATTTAGTAGTTGTGGATGCTTGCTAGAGTTCCAATCATAAGTGCATATGATCCAAGTAGATAAAGTATGTTAGCTCATGCCTCTCCCTCATATAAAATTACAAGAATGATTACCGGTACTTGTTATCAATTGCCTAGGGACAAATAACTTTCTTGTTGACACAAACCCTTCTTCTAAACACCTAAATTTTATTATCTTGTAAAATACTTCTAGTTTTATTCTTGCAAAGTAGTTCTAGCATCACACCTACAAAATAGGTTCATACTTGTTTTCGGTAAAGCAAACATCAAGTGTGTGTAGAGTTGTATTGGTGGTCGATAGAACTTGAGGGAATATTTGTTCTACCTTCAGCTCCTCGATGGGTTCGACACTCTTATTTATCGAAGAAGGATACAAACGATCGCCTATACTTGTGGGTTATCAAGACCTTTTTCTGGCGCCGTTGCCAGGGAGCAATAGCATGGGGTGAATATTCTCGTGTGTGCTTGTTTGCTTTATCACTAAGTAATTTTTATTTTGTGCTCTTGTTTTCTATCTTTAGTTATGGGTAGGAAACGCAAAATACCAAAAAAATTAGTTGTACCTGCTAAACCAATGGTTGAAGAACCACCCAAAACCTATCATACTACTAAAGCTTTCTACTTGGATCATCTTCGATCCATTTGTGCTCGTGTTGAAAACCCAACTAGCATAGTTGAGGGAAAATCATTAGATGAGCATGCTTGTTTTGTGCGACACCGCTTGTCTGAAAAAGGGAAACTTTTACAATATCAAATTAATACTATGCAATGCTATGCTTGGAATTTATGTGAATTATATGATTTTACTTGTTGTTCTAAAGACCCTAAGAAACACCTTCCCTACCAATGTGAGTTTATTGATAATGGAATCTATCTTCTTATGCCAAAGGTGTTTATAATTACTTTGATATTGAACAAACTGAAGAATTTGTTGCTTTTAAGGGTGCTTATGAAATTGCGTCCTTGATTGAAAAGTATGATGCTACTCTTTACAAATCTGAAAATCTTGCCATACTTAAATATTGTTATGATAATTATGCTTCTGATGCCTATGTTAAACCATATATTGAGGACTCCTCCAGTGTCCAAGAAGAGACTAACATTTTGCAGGAGTCTATGGAAGAAGAAATTGATGGAACTGCAAGCTCATTGGATGAAAAAGATGATGAGGAGAGTGAAGAACAAAAGGAGGAAGAGCGGATTAGCTACCCGTACCCGCCTTCTAATGAGATTAACCCTCTAGCTCATACATTTTTTAATGTCCCTTCGTGCTTACCGAAGGATGAATGCTATGATAATTGCTATGATCCCGTTGATTCATTTGAAATATCCCTTTTTGATGAACTTGATGCTTGCTATGCTTGTCGCCAAGATGCCAATATGAATTATGCTTATGGAGATGAACTTGTTGTAGTTCCTTATATTAAGAATGAAATTGTTGCTATTGCACCCACACATGATAGTCCTATTATCTTTTTGGATTCTCCAAACTACTCTATATCAGAGAAGTTTGCACTTATTAAGGATTATATTGATGGGTTGCCTTTTACCGTTGCACATGATGATTTTGATGAATATAAAATGCATGTGCTTGGTGCTCCTACTTGCAATTATTATGAGAGAGGAACTACATCTCCGCCTCTTTATGTTTCCAACACGATAAAATTGCAAGAAACTGCTTATGCTATGTATTGGCCTTTACTTGATGTGCATGAATTGTTCTTTTATGACATGCCGATACATGGGAAGAGATTTAGACTTCGTCATTGCTTGATATATGTTGCTTTGTGCTCACCACTAAATGCTAAATCATTGTTGATTAAAATTGGCTTTGATATACCTTGGGATCCGGGTGGATTCATTACTTGAGCACTTTATGCCTAGATTAATGGCTTTAAAGAATGCGCTGCCAGGGAGACAACCCGGAAGTTTTAGAGAGTCATTTTATTCTGTTGAGTACTTTTATATAGTTTAAAAACAAAAAAATAGAGGGGAACCCAAAACTTTTCAAAAAGGAAAATGGAAGTGAGAGAGACAAGCATTGTTGAAGTGGGGGAGCTCCTTGAACTTTGTTCATGCTCACGGAAACTTTGTGAATCTTAAATTACAGAAACTTTTAAACAAAAATAATTGTCCCCTTGTACAATTCCATTATATTATAAAAATAATGTTCCAAGATTTGCCTTTATGATGATTAAATTGCTCGTTGGTTTGTGCGGTGCAAAACAGAAACTTTGGCTGTAGTGCTCGATTTTACATTTTTTACTGGAACGTCAAACGGTTATGAAACTTTTTGTACTGTATTTCTATACAAAATGTTTATTTTTTCCTAATTGTTTCAGAATTTTTTGAGTTACAAAAGTATGGTGGATGTTCAAATCTTTATAGACTATCCTGTTTTCACAGATTGCTGTTATAGCTTCATTATTTGCGTATGTTTGAATTCTTGTTGAAGCCTCCTTGACTTGGGGCCATATAATTGTGATAGCATACAGTGGGTAATGTTTGTTTATAATTATACAATAATGTTACAGAATTACATGATGGGATTTCATTGCCATATTCACTAACCACGCCACTAAAAGTTTGGTTAAGTTTTATGTGGATGAAGTGTTCGAAGATCGAGGAGGTCTCGATGTGAGGAGAAGGAGGAGAGGAAAGAGCTCAAGCTTGGGAATTCCCAAGGCACCCAAGTAAATATTCAAGGAGACTTAACAGTCTAAGCTTGGGGATTCCCCGAAAGGCATCCCATCTTTCTTCAACAAGTATCGGTATGTTTTTGGATTCGTTTCGTTCATGTGATATGTGCAAATCTTGGAGCGTCTTTTGTGTTTATTTTTCACTTTTCTTTTATGCACCATGCTGGTATGAGATATTCTATGGTTGAATTGTAGAATCCTCATTGCACTTCACTTATATCTTTTGAGTGTGGCTTTATAGAATACTTCACGTGCTTCACTTATATCATTTGAAGTTTGGATTGCATGTTTCTCTTCACATAGAAAACCGTTGTTTGTAGAATGCTCTCTTGCTTCACTTATATTTATTAGAGCATGATATTTTGTAGAAATAATTAAACTCTCATGCTTCACTTATATCTATTTAGAGAGTCAACAAGAATTGGTCAATTGCATGGTTAGTCATAAAATCCTACATAAAACTTATGGATCACTGAATATGATATGTTTGATTCCTTCCAATAGTTTTGCGATATAGAGATGGAATATGTGGGAAGTACTACTAAATGGTTGTGTTTAGTAGGAATATTGATGTTAAGGTTTGTGATTCCCGAAGAATGCACGTATAGTCTCTCATTATGCTATGAAGTTGGAGCATGATTTATTATTGATTGTCTTCCTTATGAGTGGCCGTCGGGGACGAGCGATGGTCTTTTCCTACCAATCTATCCCCCTAGGGGCATGCGTAGTAGTACTTTGCTTCGAGGGCTAATAAAATTTTGCAATAAGTATATGAGTTCTTTACGACTAATGTGAGTCCATGGATTATAAGCACTCTTACATTTCCGCAATTTGCTAGCCTCTACAGTACCGTGCATTGCCCTTTCTCACATCGAGACGTGGTGGAAACTTCGCCGGTGCATCCAAACCCCATGATATGATACGCTCTATCACACATAAGCATTATTATATCTTCCTCAAAACAGCCACATACCTACCTATTATGGCATTTCCATGGCCATTCCGAGATATATTGACATGCAACTTCCACCGCTTCCGTTTGATGACTTGAGCATTCATTGTCATATTGCTTTGCATGATCATATAGCTGGCATAGTAGTTGTGATGTAGGGTGGAACCCTAGATGGCCGATCTTTCATGAAAGGAGTGGATCCCTGCGAGGAACACAAAGAACACAAGGGGAAACACAAGAGAAACACTCAACCAACAAGAAATAGATCACACATGTGCTAGATCCTCGAAACACAAAGAGAGATACAAGATCCAAAGTCAACAACGGACGATACACGGTAACCGGTTCTTCTCTGTGAGGAGGTCTTGATGGGGCCACCCAAGAGGGGGCCTTGAATCCAAGGGGATCTTCTCCGTAGAGGGGCCGCGGTCTCTCTTGTGGAGTAGATCCGTAATGGATGAGCGTAGCTCTATCTCTCAAATGAGCTATCACAACACTAACCCTAACTAGGAGGAGGTGGAGGAGTATATATAGTCTAGGCGAATGAAAGGGTAAGTGGCTTCGGCCCAACACACGGGCGGACGCACAGGCGTCGGACGTCCGACAGGTACCGGACGTCCGGTGGCTCGCGAGGGTCCGGTCGTCCGGTGCATGTCGGACGTCCGGTGTTTTGGCTCTGGACAGGTGGTGTCGGACGTCCGGTCGGCGTCGGTCGTCCGGGCGCTGGAGAGTGTCGGACGTCCGGTGTCTGGCGGTCGTCTGGGCGCTGGGAGTCGTCGAACGTCCGGTGGCTCCGGTCGTCTATAAATTCGGCTCGGGTCCTCAGGGGCCGGACGTCCGGGCTGGGCCGGTCGTCTGGTGGTTGTAGCTTCGCGCAGCTTCTTCTCTTGGTCCTTGTACTTGGCGTCCTCGCTAGCTGTTCCGTTGGATGTGGTGAATTCGTGGCTTTCCTCCAAGTACCTGATCATGCATAGAACACACGTTGGAGGTAGTAGCCATATCTCACATGTAGAAAGTGATGGTTCGGAGAGGAGCGAGTTCACCTTGTGTCCAATGGCGTATGTTCGAGGTCTCGTCATATGTCCACTTGGGGTTTGGAGAGTAGTCGGAGTGTACATGGGGATGAACGTGGGATGCTCCGCATCATCTCCCCTCCCTTGGGAAAGATCCGACCTCGGATCGTGATCCTCATCACCATGGAAACGGTAGTCGTGGACGGACATGTAGTTGGACGGAGTGGAAGACGTTGCGCAATCCAAGTACTCCAAGGTGTCGCCGGAGTGGTATACATGCAAAAAGAGCAAACACAAACGACACTTGGAAATACAATGGTTAGAGCACACAAAGTGTCCATCATGTAAGAATGAGTCCGTGCAACAAGATTGATCATGACAAGGTGCATGAAGCTTATCCAAAAGATATGGAAATGTATGCACAACATTCATGGTAGCAAAAGCAAGAATATGATGAATGCGACCACGGTGCAAAATGATGTCATAGTGAAACGGTTTATCAATAGCATGAATATGGCAATGGATGCTCAAGATGAGTATGTGATCATGCAATTGATGATGGGCAATATGATCATGATGTATGAATATGCCATCAAGAAAGATCACAACAAATTTGCTAAGGAAATGCACAAGCTCATATATCATGGATGACATGGGAATACAAGATGCAACAAGGCAATCGTAATGGGAGTCAAACCATGCATGAGATGCAAATTTGTCATGTGTGTAAGATGTCCAATGAGCATGACAAGTGTGAGCACAATCAACAAATATGGAAGTGTTGGTGTACCAATGCTCGATGTCATGGCATGAGTGGAGGTTCGAAGGTGCATCCAATAAGTCCGAGCGCTCCTCAACTTTAAGGTTCATGGGTTCCATCTCCAATGTCGGTCCTCCATCCAATAGATGTAACATGTAGACAATAAGAAGGAAACAACAATGAAAGAATGACCCATCCAATATGCGTATTTGAGGATGGCTCAAAGGGAAGGAGTTCACCTTTAGGAGATTCTCGCAAATGTTGGTGTTGCACATCGTGTATGCCTTCACATGACCAAATTGTGTCATGACGGTATCGCCTTGTGAATCCTTCAACATGAAAGAACATGACAAACACTCGGAAAAACAAATGAGGTTAGCGGAAAACCTATCATTCGTGCGGTAAAATACCCAACAAGTGGATGCATCATGCTCATCATAAGAAAGAACAAGGGAGCATTTCATAGTACGGAGGCATATGATGTGAGAACAACCAAATAGAATAGGCACAAGCAAGCAAGCATGCATCACAAGATGTATCATGTGAGAGGCATGAACATATACGTCATCAACCCAAGAAAGCAAGTCATAATGGAACATGGGTGATGCGACAAAGCAAGCAATCATGTGAATCAAGGCAAGCAAGCTAGTAGTGCAAAGATGCAACGTACTAGAAGGAATCACGTCAAGTATGTCATGTGTGCAAATAGTGGTCATGAATAATGCACAAGACATATCACAAGCATGAAGGCAAGATATGAGGAAAATAGCATCAATAGCATGAGGCACATGATAAACATGGCAATAGCAACAAGGATCTTCACCAAGCATGCAAATACACATAGGAGTAGCATAATGATGAATCATGGGTAGATGCAAGCAAGGGTCACAATTGCATGGCAAAGGCATAGAAGCAAGCATAGCATGCAAAGTGAACACGGTAAAATGAGCAAGAAGCGAGAAGCGGTATATACCCCATAGCCGTGTGAGAGCCAAGTGAAAGAGATGCGCGTAGTCGTTGCGCGAAGAGAGTGGTGGAAAGGATAGTTCACGGGATCCCAAGTCATCTTTGCTCACAAGAGCTCGTTTCGTCAACTCTTGGGATCGAGAGGTTGACGGGTATACGGGAGTACCTACACAAAACAAAGACAAAGGGAAAATTGTGTGTGCGTGGTAGATGTACACATCATCCATCATGATGCGCACGTGCTTGTGTTGGTTAGCACAAAATAGCGAATGCTCAAATAAATGAGATGTGTGATATAGAAACATGTCATCCATCATGATAGGTTTGTTGTTATGTATAGCATAATGGAAACTCAAATTGTGTAATGCATCATGGGAAATATCTAGAGCATTGTTATTCATGGAATGCATATGGTGCGCACAAGGGATGTAATTATGCGACACACAATAATTTTCATGGCATGGCATATGAGATGAATTGCGCAAATCATGTAAAGGAAGCATGGCAATATCATCGCATGAAAAACAAAAGCCAATGACCATCATCTCGTCATCTATGTCGTAAGTGCAAATGGGATTTATGTGAATGGGGCATGCATAGTCACTATGTTGAGATTGAAATGAGGCAATATGGGATATCTCACTCATAGCATATGACAAGGTTAATGGATTGTCAAGCATGACGTAACCAAAAGAATTTTCACATGATATCCTATGAAGCATAGCATCACAACTAGGCAACTCAACATGCTCATCATCATATTTATCATAAATTGGTAAGTCATGACATGAAGAAGTCGCACTAGCATGAAGCATGGGTATAGGTGTGTCAACATCATGCAAGCAATCATTCGTAAAATAGTCCACTAGTGGGACAAGAGAAGTACCATCACCTATGTTACCTTTGGAGCGTCGCTCATGTGTTGTAGGTGAGGTGTTGAAAATCGTCTCGTTGTCATCTTCATCTTGATGGAACCATGTGGGGGTGCATCATCGTCCACCATGGCCATCATTGTCTCCATTGGGGGTATGGACTCGTCGAGGGTAGGCATGTCGTCAAGTAGGAGACCTAGCACCAAAGAAGAAAACACACTAGGAGTAGAGGTTAAGTCGTTAGAAATCAAAGTGGCCTCACATGCCGTGTCAACTACCTCGCTCACTAAGTGTTGTGGCTCACTCACTCCCTCTCAGATGCTCTCACTCATATGGTTGGTGGAGTCACTCAAATGGCGCTCAACCTCACATAGGAATTGTGGCAACACATCACATATGGGGCTAGTGGTGAAGTCACTCTCACTCTCAATATGGTGGCTAAAGTCACTCAAGTCATCATATGTCGCCGTGGTCGAAGGGAAAATCCCATGCTCAACTGTCTCATAGTCGTCGTCGTCGTGGATGAAGGCCGAAGATGGCACAACATCACTCTCATCGTGGATGAAGGCCGAAGATGGCACATCATCACTCTCGCCTCCTAAGATGGAAGCATCATCCTTGCTCGCCACCGTGTCGCTTGCCTCCAAAGCTTGGTCCTTGAGGGTCTCCGTAGTCGTACTCGTCGCCGCACCGTCTTGAAAAAGAGTCATGGAGGACTCGGCATCGTCAATGCCATAAAGAGGGATGGCGTCGGACTTGGGAGTATCATCCTGGAGCTCGTCGGGCTTGGACATCGTGGTGGTACTAGCCTCATGCTCGTTCTCATGGAGCTTGGTCGTCGTGAAATGGGCTTGGGGTAGAGAAACTTTGGCCTTCATGAGTTCTTGTTCCGCCTTGAGAGCACCAATGTAGTTGTCGTTGAGGGACTTGTAGTTCTCGAGGAAGATCGTCTTGGAGATGTCGTTGTGTAATCCCATCATGAAGTGGAACTTCATCGAAATGGGGTCGTCCACGCCAGCTCATCGCAAGGCAATCTTCATCTCCTTGAAGTACTTTTCGATGGACTTGGATCCTTGGATGGTGTTCTCCAATTGGCGTTGAAGTTGTTCTGTGTAGGTTGGAGGCACAAACTCTCGCCGCAAAGCTCTCTTCGTCTTGGGCCAACTCATGTCGTAGCTCTCCGAAGGTGTGTGAAGCCACCATGTGGACGCATAGTCGTGGAAGTTCCTTGTGGCGCACTTGATCTTCGGGAGGGACTTGATGTAGCTTGAGGTAGTCGTCCATCAAACGCTCCCACTTGAGATAATCCTTGGGTTCTTGAGTCCCATAGAAAGGAATCGTGTGGTCAATGTCGAGGTCGTAGTAGCTCGTGGAAGTCGCGGACTTGAGCTTGGGGAGCTTCTCTTGAGCGTAGTCTTGAGGTGCTTGTTGGCGAAGATGCCATATATCCGAAGGCGAAGATGCCTTGAAGTCGCTTGGCGAAGATGCCAAAGTGGTTGGTGTAGCCGTAGCTCCGTCTTGGTGGTGCTTGTCTCGCGGTCTTCTCTTGTGGTCATGAAGTTTGGACTTGGCGTGAAGTAGGGCTTGTTGCGACTTGTAGGTAGGCGCATCTCGAGCATCTTCATGATGATGTTGTCGTTATCATGCTTGAGCTCGATGTAGATGTCGTTCGTCGTCGTCGTGCACATGTTGCTTGGAGGTGACTTGCCCTTCATGACGAGGTGGATCACAAACGTGATGGTGGTCGCCATGGAGATGTGGACGAGGACGACTTGCGCTTGCATCATTTTTGCGCTCTGAAGACTTGTGACTTGAACGTCGCCGCCTTGAGGATGATGAAGGGGAAGAACGGTTGATCAACAAGGTCCGAATCTCCTCCATCCTTGCATCTTGCTCCTCCTTTCGTGCGGAAAGCTTGTTGTTGATGTAGTTGTACACGCCGTCGTTGTTGTGGAAGACCGGAGATGAAATGCCTTGCCTATCCATCACAAGATTCGAGCTAATATGAGTGGAGAAAGAGAAGAACGAATACCAAATGTACCTTGACCGAAGTTGAAAGTGGATCAATGATCACTCCAATGTGGACAAGGAAATAGCACAATTGGTACCAATTCTTGTCGGTTTCTCACACCTACACAAGTAAGGCTTATGGTGGAGCTCGGTGAGGATAGTAGCACAAAAATTTGATGTAAAATGTTAGCAAGAGTCAATAATGTTGAAAGAGATTCACAAATTCGCAAGTGTAACAAGTAGACCAATAGCAATATGTGGCACACGGAAACACATACATGGATAGATAAATGGGGTCGTGCAACCAAGGATGAGCACAAAATGTGGAATCCACGGAAAACGCTCGTGTTGCACAACTCAAGAGAGACGCTAGCACGATTGCTCTATAGGCGGATACGACACTTGTGCACAACCTATAAGATGCAAAATGGATAACTTTCTATCCCAAGTATGCTATGTATGTATGGTTCCCGGTGTTTCTCACAAGGTGATCCAAGATGATCTGAAATGACAATATTATGTGGTATGATGCTATGGCACTTGCTTACAAGCTTCTTTGCTCTTTCTCTTTTTCTTAAAAGCTTATTCTCTTTTTTTGTATGGCCACTTTTGCATAATGCACAAACCAAGATAGCTATTGTGTATATGCGGGAACAAACTTGAGGCACACGAGATGATATGTTGCCAATATGATATGGTATATATGCAATGTATGGTGTAGATCACTAATGTGCAAAAGTAACGTTGCCAGCAATACTCAAATGGCTAGTCTCGATAGGCAAGTGACGCAAAATGGGCTAGGGGTTAACAATGCAATTGCAAGGGGAATGTACAATGGAGGGGTACCACGATACCAAGATGATATGGAGGTTACCGTCCGCGGTGATGATGAGTGGCGGTGATCTTGATGGAGATACCAAGATGATGGAGACTCGTCCCTAAGTAGCCGAAACACCTTAGGAAACGGAAAAACCGCGAACTCAAAATCTCAAACGTCAAATGGTGGTAGCAGAATGCGGTGGTGTTGCACTAGGCAATGCGAAAGTGGAGGTTATGGTGGTGGACTATACACGGTGTCGGAGTTGAAAGCACGGTCCCTAAGTAGCCGAAACACCTTAGGAGACACAAATCACAACACAAACAAAATTGGGTTAAGTTGGGGTGGCGGAAGTGTATAGTGGTCAAGCCTATGCGGAAGTGGTGGCGGTGGTTGAAGAAGAAGCAACCATCCCTAAGTATCCTAGACACCTTAGGAGACTCAAATCACTCCTCTAGCAACCACTAATGCGATGGGGAACAAAATTGGTTAGGTTGCGGAAGTCGGAGATGGTGTAGCGGATGATGTGGTGGAAGCCCTAGGCAAAGATACCAAAATTGTCAAAAATTGATGGAGTCAAAAGATGTTGGTGGTATTTTTGTGGGAAGTAGGATGTCAAGAGCTTAAAAACAAGCTAAAGAACGTCAAAATCGGAGTTCGGATGAATTAGTTATGGCCGAAACAAAAATCAGTCGAAGTCAGTTTTTATAGGTAGCGGACGTCCGCTAATGGACGGATGTCCGGTGGCCGGACGTCCGGTGAGCTCGGAAATCCGCTAATTTCCATCCGGGTTAGGGGTTCCGGTTGTCCGGTGGATGACGGACGTCCGGTCGTTCCAGGGGCTCCGGACGTCCGGTAAAGTGACGGTCGTCCGGTGGTCGGGGTCAACGCGAGATTTCAGATCCGGGACACGATTTTGGGCGGAATTTGGGGATTTTGGGGTCAAAATTGATGAGATTTCGTGGATGGAAAGTGGGGAAAATTGGGGAATGCTAGATCCACTCGAAACCAAGCAAATCCATGGATCAAAATCAACAAAACATCATCAAACCAACAAATCACAAAAATAATTGGGGCTATTTTTGGTGGGGATTTTCGAAATTGGGGAAGAACACAACAAAATTAGGCTAGAAAACACAACGGGGAGGCTCCAAATTCATGATAAACCTAAGCTCTGATACCAAGATGATGTAGGGTGGAACCCTAGATGGCCGATATTTCACGAAAGGAGCGGATCCCTACGAGGAACACGAAGAACACGAGGGGAAACACAAGAGAAACACTCAACCAACAAGAAATAGATCACACATGTGCTAGATCCTCGAAACACAAAGAGAGATACAAGATCCAAAGTCAACAACGGACGATACACGGTAACCGGTTCTTCTCCGTGAGGAGGTCTTGATGGGGCCACCCAAGAGGGGGTCTTGAATCCAAGGGGATCTTCTCCGTAGAGGGGCCGTGGTCTCTCTCGTGGAGTAGATCCGTAATGGATGAGCGTAGCTCTATCTCTCAAATGAGCTATCACAACACTAAACCTAACTAGGAGGAGGTGGAGGAGTATATATAGTCTAGGCAAATGAAAGGGTAAGTGGCTTCGGCCCAACACACGGGCGGA
Source organism: Triticum urartu (assembly GCF_056163025.1). Classification (NCBI taxonomy): domain Eukaryota; kingdom Viridiplantae; phylum Streptophyta; class Magnoliopsida; order Poales; family Poaceae; genus Triticum; species Triticum urartu. The sequence goes on from NC_141873.1 coordinate 198,433,677, forward strand.
CGCACAGGCGTCGGACGTCCGACAGGTATCGGACGTCCGATGGCTCGCGAGGGTCCGGTCGTCCGGTGCATGTCGGACGTCCGGCGTTTTGGCTCTGGACAGGTGGTGTCGGACGTCCGGTCGGCGTCGGTCGTCCGGGCGCTGGAGAGTGTCGGACGTCCGGTGTCTGGCGGTCGTCCGGGCGCTGGGAGTCGTCGGACGTCCGGTGGCTCCGGTCGTCTGTAAATTTGGCTCGGGTCCTCAGGGTCCGGACGTCCGGGCTGGGCCGGTCGTCCGGTGGTTGTAGCTTCGCGCAGCTTCTTCTCTTGGTCCTTGTACTTGGCATCCTCACTAGCTGTTCCGTTGGATGTGGTGACTTCGTGGCTTTCCTCCAAGTACATGATCATGCATAGAACACACGTTGGAGGTAGTAGCCATATCTCACATGTAGAAAGTGATGGTTCAGAGAGGAGCGAGTTCACCTTGTGTCCAATGGCGTATGTTCGAGGTCTCGTCATATGTCCACTTGGGGTTTGGAGAGTAGTCGAAGTGTACATGGGGATGAACGTGGGATGCTCCGCATCAAGTTGTGGCTCAGCCACCGTGCATCATTTTTCATACATGTTATGCTAGATCATTGCACATCCTGGTGCATGCCAGAGGCATTCATATAGAGTCATACTTTGTCATAGGTATCAGTTGTAACTTTTATTTCTTTTGAGTTATAAGTAAATAGAAGTGTGATGATCATCATTATTCATTTTTAGAGCAGTACCCCAGTGAGGAAAGGATGATGGAGACTATGATTCCCCCACAAGTCGGGATGAGACTCCGGACAATGAGAGAAAAAGGAAAAGGAAAGGAAAGAAAAGAAAGAAAAAAAAGAGAAGGGGCATTGTTAGTATCCTTTACCACACTTGTGCTTCAAAGTAGCACCATGTTTTTCATTTGGAGAGTATCCTATGTTGTCACTTTCATATACTAGTGGGAATTTTTTATTATAGGATTAGATGCACACCCACTTAGTTTTCATACTGAGATTTTATACACTTATAGCTCTTAGTGCATTTGCTCCATGGCAATCCCTATTCCTCGCATTGATATCGATTGATGGGCATCTCCATAGCCCGTTGGTTAGCCACGTCGATGTGAGATTTTCTTACTTTTTGTCTTCTCTATATTTACCCCTATCATCATACTCTATTCCACCCGTAGTGCTATATCCATGGCTTGCGCTCATGTATTGCGTGAGGGTTGAAAAACCTGAAGCGCATTCAAAAGTATGAACCAATTGCTCGGCTTGTCATCGGATTTGTTCATGATAAATACTTTGTGTTAAGAAGACAGAGCATGACAAGACTATATGGTTTCGTAGGGATAGCTTTCTTTAGCGTTGATATTTTGAAAGACATGATTGTTTGTTGGGATGCCTGAGTATTGATGTCTTTATGTCAAATTATAGACTATTGCTTTGAATCACTTATGTCTTAATATTCATGTTGTGATTAGATATATGATCAAGTTTATGCTAGGTAGCATTCCACATCAAAAATTATCTTTTTTATCATTTACCTACTCGAGGACGAGCAGGAATTAAGCTTGGGGATGTTGATACGTCTCCATCGTATCTATAATTTTCGATTGTTTCATGCCAATATTATACAACTTTTACATACTTTTGGCAACTTTTTTATATGATTTGTTGCAACCCTCAACTGCGTCGTCCTTTATATCCGTGCGTCCGAGTCACTGACTTGTGGGCCAGCAGGAACTCAGCACATCCCACAGCCGGTGCCTGCTCGATACATGGCGATAAAAGGGGGCGCGAAAATCGAGGAGTCCCTCCCCACTTGCCCCGCTTACCGTGCTGCAGCCGACCCGCGTGCTTCTCAAATTTTCGAATCCCGTGAAATCCGGATCCAGCAAATCAATCGATTGCGTCAGAGATATCCATACTCAGTCGGGTCGACGTCCTGCTACTTGTTTCACTCAGACACTCAAGAAGGCAGAATCGATCATGGCGACTGGCGGAGGATTAAGAAGCTCGCGTACCTTCACACTCCTAAAAAATGTCTCCGAGACATTGAGTCAGGTCGAAGTTAGCTCCAACCCCTCCTCACTCAAACCTCGATCCATCTGGGGGCTAATGACAATGACATGTACTTGGGGTAGGGTCCTAGACCTGTCTAGATGTCCTACCCAAGGACACTACGTAAAGAATCCAAGACCTGCAAAGTTGGAAAGAGGATACCGACTGAAACGACCGCAGTGTGTGATACGTCTCCGTTGTATCTATAATTTTTGATTTTTTCATGCCAATATTATACAACTTTTACATACTTTTGGCAACTTTTTATATGTTTTATTGGACTAACCTATTGATCTAGTGCCCAGTGCCAGTTCCTGATTTCTACATGTTTTTTGTATCGCTGAGTATCCATATCAAACGAAGTCCAAATGCAATAAGATTTTACGGAGAATTATTTTGGAATATATGTGATTTTTGGGAGTTGGAATCACTGCAAACAGAGGCCCACACAGCCCACAAGACACCAGGGCGCGCTAGAGGCCCCTAGCGTGTGGTGGTGGGTTGTGCCCTCCTCGAGCGTCGGTTAGAGCTCTACTTCGGGCGCAAGGAAGCTTATATCCGGAAAAAATCGTGTTAAAATCTCAGTGCAATCGGAGTTACGGATCTCCCGAAATATAAGAAACGGTTTTCGACCAGATCAGGGGAACGCGAAACATAAGAGAACAGAGAGGGAGATCCAATCTTGGAGGGGCTCCTGCCCCTCCGCCCCCATGGAGGCCAAGGACCAGAGGGGGAACTCTCCTCCCATCTAGGGGGGAGGCCAAGGAAGAAGAAGAAGAAGGAGGGGGCTCTCTCCCCCTCACTTCCGGTGGCGTCGGAGTGCCGCCGGGGCAACGATCGAGACAACAATCTACATCAATAATCTTGCTACCGTCAACACCAACTCTCCCCCCCCTCTATGCAGAGGTGTAACACCTCTTCTCCCCACTGTAATCTCTACTTAAACATGGTGCTCAACTCCATATATTATTTCCCAATGATCTATGGTTATCCTATGATGTTTGAGTAGATCTGTTTTGTCCTGTGGGTTAATCGTGATCTTGGTTGGTATTATTGTATATTTTATTTATGGTGTTGTCCTACGGTGCCCTCCGTTCTCGCGCAAACATGATGGCCCTCGCTGTAGGGTGTTGCAATATGTTCATGGTTCGCTTATGGTGGGTTGCGAGAGTGACAGAAGCTTAAACCCGAGTAGGAGTAGGTGGGCTATGGTGTATGGGATAAAGAGCACTTGATACTTAATGCTATTGTTGGGTTTCACGACCTTAATGATCTTTAGTAGTTGCGTATGCTTTCTAGAGTTCCAATCATAAGCGCATATGATCCAAGTGGAGAAAGTATGTTAGCTCATGCCTCTCCCTCATATAAAATTACAAGAATGATTACCGGTACTTGTTATCGATTGCCTAGGGACAAATAACTTTCTTGTTGACGTAAACCCTTTTTCTAAACACCTAACTTTTATTATCTTGCAAAGTACTTCTACTTTTATTCTTGCAAAGTAGTTCTAGCATCACACCTACAAAATAGTTTCATACTTGTTTTAGATAAAGCAAACGTCGAGTGTGCGTAGAGTTGTATCAGTGGTCAATAGAACTTGAGGGAATATGTGTTCTACCTTTAGCTCCTCGTTGGTTTCGACACTCTTATTTATCGAAGAATGCTACAAACGATCCCCTATACCTGTGGGTTATCAGTGTGCAAGTCACTCAACAGAAGATCCACTCGGTTACTCCACCCTCACTCGACCGCCATTATTCACTCAAAACACATGGTTTCACTCGAAGAACAGAAGACCTAGAGCCACCCCAGGATGGCAACGGTCATGCAATCAATTTGTCATTATAAAGATTATTGATTGCGGGCATTACCAATAATGTCCCATCTTTATTATCTCATCGAACCCTTGCGTAACTGAGGGCGGCCAGCGGACTCTATATAAGTGAAAGTGCAACTATCCCTGGGTGGTTTTGGTAATTCCTAACAACAAATAGTTCATTGAACTAATGCTCTTTCAAGATGATCATTTCAGAAAGTTCAATGATTGGCATGGCATGGACTAGGAATGTGGACCCCTCAAAATGCTAAGGACACACATTGGCTCAAGCTCAAGACTCTACCTTTTTCATTTTAGTGATCCAAGATCACATTGAGTCCATAGGAAAAGCCAATACTATTAAAAGGGGGTGAGGTTTTGCTTGATGGCTTGCTTGCTCAAAATGCTTAGTGATATGCTCCAAAAGCCCTCAACCACTTTCTCATATCCACATATGTCCCAAACCAAAAGTCAAACTCGGCCCCACCGATTTGATCTATCCGGCGCCACCGAGTTCATTTGACATAGCCCTAGCCAGAAACCCTAAATAGTTCGGTCTCACCGATAGGGATCTCGGTCTCACTGAAATGGGATTGCAAACTCTCAGTTTCCCTTCGTAATGTTTCGGTCTAACCGAGATAAGCGATCTGTTTCCCTTTCGTAACATTTCGGTCTCGCCTAAATGAGTGATTCGGTCCCACCGAGTTTGCCTGGCCAACTCTCTGTTTTCCTATTACAGAAATCGGTCTTACCGAGGTTATGTGATCGGTCTCACCGAGATAACATTATGCCCTAACCCTAACAAAATTGGTCCCGCCGAGTTGACATGTCGGTCCCACCAAAAAGCCTGACGTTCACATTTTGAACTAAATCGGTCTGACCGAGTTTCATGATTCGGTCTCACCGAGTTTGGTAAATTGTGTGTAACAGTTAGATTTTATGTGGAGGCTATATATACCCCTCCACCCACTCTTCACTCATGGAGAGAGCCATCAGAATGTGCCTACACTTCTAGCATACATTTTCTGAGAGAGAACCACCTACTCATGTGTTGACACCAAGATATTCCATTCCAACCACAATAATCTTGATCTCTAGCATTCCCAAGTTGCTTTCCATTCAAATCATCTTTCCAAAAAATCCAAATCTGTGAGAGAGAGTTGAGTGTTGGGGAGACTATCATTTGAAGCACAAGAGCAAGGAGTTCATCATCAACACACCATCTATTACCTTTTGGAGAGTGGTGTCTCCTAGATTGGTTAGGTGTTACTTGGGAGCCTCCGTCAAGATTGTGGAGTTGAACCAAGGAGTTTGTACGAGCAAGGAGATCGCCTACTTCGTGAAGATCTACCCTAGTGAGGCAAGTCCTTCCTGGGTGATGGCCATGGTGAGATAGACAAGGTTGCTTCTTCATGGACCCTTCGTGGGTGGAGCCCTCCATGGACTCGCGCCAACGTTACCCTTCGTGGGTTGAAGTCTCCATCAATGTGGATGTACGATAGCACCACCTATCGGAACCACGCCAAAAATCTTCGTGTCTACATTGCGTGTTCTCCCTCCAAAATCCTCCCTTTACCTTCATATGCAAATGTTTTATATTCCGCTGCTATACTCTTAGACTTGCATGTGTAGGTTGATTGCTTGATTTGTGCTAAGTTGCTAAAATCTACCAATACTTAAAATTGGAAAAAGGCTAGATTTTTATTTGGTCAAGTAGTCTAATCACCCCCCCTCTCTAGGCATACTTTCGATCCTACAAGTGGTATCAGAGCTTTGGTCTCCATTTGCCTTGATTTTCATAGCTTTGGTGATCATATCCTTGGTTTCACAACCTATGTGAGTATGGCGTCTAGCAAGGGAAATTACCACTGTAGAGGTCCTTACTTTGATGGTACTAATTTTGCTAGTTGGAAGCATAAGATGAAAATGCATATTCTTGGACATAACCCCTTCGTTTGGGCTATTGTGTGTATTGGCTTGCAAGGTGAATTCTTTGATGGGAGAGAACCGAACCACGAAGCTAGCACGAAAGATTTGAAGATGCTACAATACAATGCTCAAGCTTGCGATATCCTCTTCAACGGATTGTGCCCCGAAGAATTCAACAAAATCAGCCGTCTTGAGAATGCAAAGGAAATTTAGGATACTTTGATTGACATGCACGAAGGTACCGACTCCATCAAGGAATCCAAATTGGATGTGCTTCAAAGTTAGCTTGACAAGTTCAAAATGAAGGATGGTGAAGGTGTTGCTGAAATGTACTCTAGGCTTGCTCTCATCACAAATGAGATTGCCGGCTTAGGAAGTGAAGAGATGACTGATAGATTCATCATCAAGAAGATCCTAAGAGCCTTGGATGGAAAATATGATACCGTGTGCACACTGATCCAGACGATGCCCAATTACAAAGATCTCAAACCAACAGAAGTAATTGGAAGAATTGTTGCTCATGAGATGTCACTCAAGGATAAAGAAGAGCTTCACAACAAGTCTAGTGGTGCTTACAAAGCCTCATGTGATGCTCCTACATCATCAAGTGAGAAACAAGCCTTCAATGAAGAATTGAGCCTAATGGTGAATAATTTCAACAAGTTCTAGAAGAGGAGAAGCAAAGAAAGAAGTTCCAAGTCAAGGTCCTACAATGACAAAAGATCTTCTAGTTGTGAGCATAATTGCTAAAATTGTGGAAGACCCGAACACTACTCCAATGAGTGTACAACTCCCTACAAAAGAAGAGAAGACTCACCCAAAAGGAGAAGTAGATGAGAAGAATCACCTCCAAGAGAGAGAAGGAGTAGAGATGATCGTTATGAATGAAGAACCTCCCAAAGAAGCAAGGATTTGGAAAGAAAGGACAGGTCATCAAGGAGCTACACAAAATGAAGACATCAAGTTCAAGTTGGTGAATGGATATCCGGCTCCGACTCCGACCATCACTCTGAAAGAAGTTATCACTCTGGCTCCGAATATACTCAAGATGAAGGTGTTGCCGGTCTAGCACTTGTGTCAACCAACTCCTACGACATATTTAACTCACCAAATGAAGGAATTGGAAGATGCTTCATGGCTAAAGGCCCAAAGGTATCACACCCCGAATATGTTAATTTCAATGGCGATGAAGATGATTTGCTAGGTGATGATGATTTACTCGTTGACAAATCTAGTGATGAAAGCTATGATGAACTTGTTATTAATAATGCTAATCAAGATAAAACGAATGATGATGATAAGAAGGAGATTGAGCGTCTAACTAAAGAACTAAACACTCTTAAGTTAGCTCATGAAACTATCTTGGAAGATCATTGAGAGCTTTTAAAGACTCATGAGAAGCTACGCTTTAAAAAGCTCAACCTTGAGAAAGAGCATGGGTTCTTAAAAGCAATCAATGATGATCTTCGCAAGAAAAGTTCTTCTTACATTGCCAAGCATTTACTCTTGTCTACTTACATGCCAAAAGTAAATTCTAGCAACAAGAGTAAGAAAGATTCTTCTTCTAGTAGTAACAATAATCATGCTAAATCCAATATTGTTGCTTCTAGTAGTTCTCTTGATTTCACTAATGGTTCTCTTAACCAAGTTATACTTGATCAAGAAAATAGCTTATTGAATGGAATTATAGAGAAAGGTGTTTACAAGAGCCTTGCCGGCAGTAAGCAATTTGAGGAAATTGTACGCAAGCAAGGAAGACACCGGAAGAATCAAGGTGTTGGTTTTGAATGAAAGTTCAATTCCAATGGAGTTGAGTGGGAAGAAGATCAATACCCCAAGACGAAGTTTGTTCCTCAACAAGAGAAGTATGATCCTACTTCTTTCAATGGGACACAAGCTCAAGATGATCTTCCACCACAAGACCACAAGCAAAAAGGCAAGGACATGCTTCCAGAAGAGATTGATGCATTTGAAGAAGCTCCCAAGGCCTTGGTCAAGTGGGTTCCCAAGACAACATCAAGTTCTACTTCATCAAGTATGACTACAACTCCAAGGATTCCCATCAAGATGATGTGGATCCCAAAGAAGAATAACTAGAGAGCTCTTGAGGGTGACTTCGCCAATATATTTCACTCATATCATCTTGGCGAGAACAAGTGCAAACAACTTCCACATCTTGCACTAGTTGAAGGAGTCACAAACCCTCTTGTTGGTAAGACAAGGGACAAGGTAACCTAATGCTTTCATGTACATCACCTTGTGTGAACTACATTCTATGTCCATGGATATCTTTGTTTGTTCCTTGTGGGACTAACCCATGTAGGTATTTAAAGTGCAACTCACTCCATGTCAGGACCCCAATTCCAAGTCACATCGATCTAGCCAGTAACACCTCATATCACTTTGCGGCCTCACGCACGGTATCCCCACGGGTGTCGCCTTACCAAGGCCCGGGACCGTTTGCGCCTTTTGGCTCACATATATGATAGTGTCGCTAGCATCCATATGACAGAGAACCCGGGCCGACATGGCTAGTCGTGAACCCAAAGCGGCACAGACCTATGGGGACAGGCATACATGAATCACATCGAGCATGTCGGTCAACAGCGTGTGAAACCGGGATGTAGCACTAGGCTAACAGGACTCCAGGGAACCCGGGCTGTAGCAGGCTAGGCAGGACTCCGGATGTCACCGCGTGACATTTCCCCGAAGGGACAGACATAGGAATGAAGTGAAACACATGCCGGCCAGTCAAGTGTCCTGAGCAGTAGTGCTGGGCTAGCAGGACTCCGGTGAACCAGGCTGTAGCGGACTACTATGGCTCAAGGAGGCACTAGACTACATTTCCCCATAAGAGAGGCTGCCAAGGATAAACAACTAGATTGTCGGATCCCACACATACCAAGCATTTCAATCATACACACAATATGCTCGATATGTGTAAATACAACATGGCATCACAACAAAACTCTACAACTCAAGTACTTTATTTAAAGGCTCCGGAGAGCCATACATAAGATGTTCATACATGTAGGGATCACATGACCCGACACTCAAATCATACAAGCATACAAGCACATGCGGAAGCAAATAAGTCTGAGTACAGACACTAGAAAGAAAGAAGGCTTGACGAAGCCTGTCTATCTACATAGGGCCCTCCATGGCCAGAATCATCAAATGGGTGGCAAGTTACTCATCGACGTCGAGGTCTACGTGAAACCCATCGGAGGGGGCGGTGCTGTCGTCTAAAAACAGAAATTAAAGCAACATGAGCACAAAGGTACTCAGCAAGTCTTACAACAGATCCTACTATACATGCTTATTGTCAAGAAGGTGGTGGAGTTATTGCAGCAAGCCAGCTTTGACTCTTGGCTAAGCTATCCTACGAGACACCGCTGTAAAATAGTTTTCGCACACGAGTCCACTAATCACCAACACAATACTCCACCGGGGATCCTCCCTCGTCATCCTACGAGAGGGCCATCCTCGGTACTCACACTTATCTTGAGTCTTTTAGTAGTAACCATTAACTTGTCTATGAACTGTATAGGCAACCAAGTAGTCCTTTACTGCGGACGCGGCTATTCGAATAGTTTTATACCCTGCAGGGGTGTACTTCGTCACACATGTTTCCACCACTTCGCGTCTGCACACAACATGTGCTCGGCAAACTTCAAGTGAAAGCCGACGTGGGTGTAGACCACGACCTGACTAACCACACAAGTCTCTAGTCCAGGTTTATCGCCTATTCGGGTTCCATCCGCAAGGAAATCCGGCCGGGGTGTCCTCAACGGCCCCAAACGATGTGTACAGGGTCCCGAGACGCCAAACCGGCGCCCGGCATACCCGGCTATGGTGTATCTACCGCATCATAGCCAACCCCTAGGGTCAGCGCTACGCACGGCCGCCAACACATAACCTATAAACACCAGAAACTAGTTGCAACTCCTGGACAGAGGACGAGAGGGGTCAGTAAGTCGAGCGGAGTCATATTTTAGGGCCCAATGTGTGGAAGTAGCTGAATCTTAAATCATGCATACAGATCTCAGTTCTTAGGGACAGCCTCAATGAAACAACCCACCATGTACTCCTACATGGCCTCTCATCGATACCTTTACCAAAACATGTTCAACACATCCCTCACATTACCGATGTAATCATTTCACTCTAGCCCATCACCCAGATGAACCAGACCTGACACAACTCTAAGCTTAGCAGACATAGCAAGGTAGGAAACACATACATGGCTCAATCAACTCCTACACATGCTAGTGGGTTTCATCTAGTTAATGTGGCAATGACAGGTCATGCAGAGGATAAGGGTTCAACTACCGCAACACACAGTAGTTTGAAACGTTGTTGTCTTAATGCAGTAAATGAGAGCAGAAGCGAGAACATGGGATTGTATCGATATGATCAATGGGGCTGCTTGCCTGATGGAGTAGTAGTAGGGTACTGCCCTTCAGCTGGATACTCGGAAATATCCTCGGAGGCAGAACCTACCACGGAGGACACCACAGAACACAATCATCACATGGAAATATGCAACAATATGATGCATGCTATGACATGGCAATATGAGGTGTCCTGCCTAATGCAATGTGAAACAAGTTGGTTTGGGTCCATTTGAATCAAAGATTCAAATGGAAGCTTATGTTTCTTAAGCCTTATAAGTGTATTAGCTTGTTTCACCTAAACAGCAAGGTTAAATTGTTTTGTCATGCATGAAACCATTACAGACGGAAAGATTGAATTTTTTTGATCAAATTTCATATATAAATCTTTGCATTTGGAGTTACAGATTAAAAGTTATGAATTTTTTAAGTTTGTAATATTTTCTGGAATTTCCTGTATAAGAATAATTCCAGTAATTGAGTTATTGCGTCAACATTGCATTAGGGTGACGTCAGCAGGTCAAAGGCGCCAGCCCAGGTCAAACCTGACCGGTGGGCCCCGTCTGCCAGTGTAACAACTAACTAACAGAGTTAGTTAGTGTTACATTAGCACTAAACTAGGTTAGTTAGGGCCTGGGCCCACATGTCAGTGAGTCAACCTATTAACTAAAGTAATTAGCGTTAACTAGTCTAATTCTAAATTAAACAGGGGCATGGCCCACACGTCAGTGATCCTGGGGGGGTCAAACTGGGTTAGCGGAGTCAAACTCACCGGCGTTTAGCCGCCGGCGAGGCCAGACGCGGCGGGGCAGTGCGGGTTTTGCACTCCGACGACCAAATGGATGGCGGAGACCTCCTACGCGTAGCTGGGAGCAAGCCGCGTCGAGTGGTGGCAATGGTTGGGCTCAGGGTCGCCGGAAACGACGCCGGCGACGAGGGTTGTGGCTGCCGGAGTTCGGGCGAGGTCGAACCAACCGCTAGGAGGCACGGCGAGGAGCATGCAGGGGTGCTACGGGCTCCCGCGAGTGCAGTGAAGGTGATGACGTGCTCGGTTGCGAGCTAACGTGGCTGTGGCCACGACGGCGACGTGCGGTGGCGGCGGTGGGTGCGGCCGAGCTTGGTGCGGTCGCTGCGGTGCTCGAGAAGGCAAACGGAGAGGATGGGGAGGTAGCTGAGCTCACGGGGGTCACGTCGAGGCAGACGGCGAGGTCGGGGACAAGCTGGTGCTGCGATGAAGACGAAGGGGATCTCCGATGGCCGGAGTTGGGGAAGACGGGGTCGGGGCGACTCCAGAGCGGGCGAGCGCTCGGGGCTCGGCCTGCTCGACGTAGTCGATGACGGCGGAGCTCGTGGACACGGTGACGCGGCGCGGGGACGACGACGGACGCGGCTACGTCGACGGTGCGGCGGCAGGGGCATCGGCCATGGTGGGAGAGGGCGAGGGAGAGAGGCAAAGGAGTGAGCGAGGTGTCTGCGGGGTCGGGGCGGCGACATGGAGCTCGCCCAGGTGTCCAGGGGCGAGGGCGGCAAGCAGCTGAGGCGCTGGCGAGCTCACGCTCGCCGGCGTCACCTCCCTGCCTGCCTGGCAGGGACGAAGTAGCTGGCTGGCGCGGGCCAGCACAGTGCTGGGCCGACAGGTGGGCCGGCTGGTGGCTTTGCCAGGTTAGTTTCCTTTCTCTCTCTCTTTTCTGTTTTCTATTTATTCTGTTTTGTGTTTTGAAATAGTAAAAATACTATTTCATTTAGGAAAAACCTGGAAATATTTAGAGGCACATTTGAAAATATTCTCAACAGCCTAAAAATACTTTCAGGATTATTTGGGCATTTTAAAATATTTGTAGGATTTAAATTGCCCAAATGCAATTAGTAATGAATTAATCCAATGACCTTATGATGTCCTAGAAAAGTGTGCACCATTTTTGTCAAAGGTTTTAACCCAAAACAAAAAGGGTGGACTTTTTAGAAGGGCATTTCAGGTTCATTGAAAAAGTTTTTAGTAAACCCTAGTTGTTCCAGGGGGTGCTGGGGGTTCTGTCATCCCCATTTCAGTTTTCTGGGAAAATAAACATGATGCAACACTCTAATGCATGAACTAGCTAGGGTGTGACAACTCACCCCCACTCAAAAGAATCTCATCCCGAGATTTAGGATCCGTTGGGAAGAAGGTGGGGTACTCGAGTCGAAGACGATCCTCCCTTTCCCAACTGGCTTCTTTTTCAGAGTGGTGTGGCCATTGAACCTTAAGAAACTTGATGTTGTGGCATCAAGTGATACGCTCGGCTTGATCAAGGATATGAACGGGATATTCCCGATATGAGAGATTATCTTGTAGATCAAGCGTTTCGTGGTCCACTCCACGTATAGGATCCGCGAAGCAACGCCTGAGTTGAGAAACGTGGAAGACATCGTGAACTCTGGAAAGATGCGGAGGTAGTTCCAATTGGTAGGCAACTTCTCCTCGTTTGGCAAGAATGCGAAAGGGTCCAATGTAACGAGGAGCCAATTTGCCTTTGATACCGAAACGATGGGTTCCCTTTAACGGAGTAACCCGAAGGTAAGCCTTCTCGCCGACTTCATAAGTCATGAGCTTATGTTTATGGTCATATTGGCTCTTTTGACGAGATTGGGCTGTTTTCAATTTCTCACGAATAACGCGAACCTGCTCTTCTGCTTCCTGAATCATATCCGGGCCAAAGAGTTGTCTTTCCCCGGTTTCTGACCAGTTAAGAGGCGTTTGACATTTTCGTCCATAGAGAACTTCGAAAGGAGCTTTGCCCAAGCTAGCTTGATAACTATTGTTATAAGCGAACTCCGCGAATGGAAGGCATTTCTCCCAATCCATTCCGAATGAGATGACAGAAGCTCGGAGCATATCCTCCAGAATTTGATTTACTCGCTCTACTTGACCACTTGATTGGGGGTGGAAGGCGGTGCTAAAAGAGAGACGAGTTCCCATAGCATTTTGGAAACTTTCCCAAAATCGAGATGTGAAGAGACTCCCATGGTCTGAGTTAATTTCCAATGGGACACCATGAAGAGACACTATTCGGGAGATGTATAGGTCAGCTAGCTGGCTAGCGGTGATACTCTCACGAACAGGTAGGAAGTGGGCTACTTTGGAAAGACGGTCGATCACGATGAAGATAGCATTATTCCCTCGCTTGGTCCTGGGAAACCCAGTAATGAAATCCATACTGATTTTATCCCATTTCCATTCAGGAATAGCCAAAGGTTGAAGGGTGCCGGCAGGCCATTGATGCTCTGCTTTAACACGACGACAGACGTCGCAACTAGCAATGTATTGAGCAATTTCTCTCTTCATCCTAGTCCACCAAAACCTCTGGTGTAGGTCTTGATACATTTTAGTACTACCGGGATGAATGGTGAGAGGGGATTCATGAGCCTCCTTAAGAATCAACTAACGTAGATGTTGTTTCTTGGGAACCACCAAGCGGTTCTCGAAGAAGACAACACCTTGCTCATCCATGGAAAAACATTTAGCAACTCTGCTAGCGATGTTTTCCTTAATCCGGGATATGCCCTTATCACACTTCTGGGCAGCTATGATTTGATCTGTAAGGTTAGGCTTCGCCACCAGGGTGGATAGGAATCCTCGAGGAACTATGTGAAGGTTAAGCTTACGAAATTCCTCGTGGAGAAGTGGTTGACTTTGTTGTAACATTAGGTTGTTACAATAAGATTTACGACTTAGCGCATCAGCCATGACATTGGCTTTGCCCGGGGTGTAAGTTATTCCTAAGTCGTAATCCGAGATCAAATCGACCCAACGTCTTTGCCTGAGATTCAAATCCGATTGGGTGAAGATATATTTCAAACTTTGGTGATCGGTGAAGATCTCGCAATGATTACCGAGAAGGTAATGTCGCCATGTTTTAAGTGCATGGACTACAGCTGCATGCTCTAGATCATGTGTGGGATAGTTTTCCTCATTGGGATGTAATTGTCGTGAAACATAGGCAATTACCTGACGATCTTGCATGAGTATGCAACCTAGTACTTGTCGCGAGGCGTCGCAATAGATAATAAAGTCCTTGGAGAAATCTAGTGGTACCAGTACGGGAGCAGATGTCAGGCGTCTTTTCAGTTCCTGAAAGCTGAACTCGCACTGTGGGGTCCACTCAAACTTTTTATCTTTCTTGAGGAGTTCAGTTAGAGGTTTAGCAACCTTGGAGAAATTCTCGATGAAGCGGCGACAATAGCTCGCTAAGACAAGGAAGCTCCAAACTTGCTTGACCGTCTCAGGTGGGGTCCAATCAAGGATAGCTTGGACTCGCTCGGGATTGACAGCAATACCCTTACCAGAGATTACATGGCCTAGATAGGTCACTTCTGGCAACCAAAATTCACACTTGGAGAATTTGGCATAAAGGCAATGCTCTCGAAGTTTCGTCAATACCAGCCTTAGATGTTCGGCATGTTCCTCCTCGCTCTTGGAGTAGATGAATATATCATCGAGGTATACTATGACGAATTTATCCAAATACTCCATGAAGTCCGAGTTCATTAACCGAGAGAAAGTGGTTGGGGCATTGGTTAAACCGAAGGACATAACGGTGTACTCGTATTGGCCATAACGAGTAACAAAGGCCGTTTTGGGAATGTCCCCGTTTTTTATTTTGATTTGATGGTAGCCCAACCTCAAATCCATCTTGGAAAAGACTGAGGATCCAGCGAGCTGATCATACAGATCGTTGATCCTGGGAAGCAGATACTTGTTCTTGATAGTGACCAAGTTGACAGATCGGTAATCTACAACCATCCGATCCGTTCCATCCTTCTTCTTGACGAAGAGGACAGGGCAAGCCCAAGGAGAGGAACTAGGACGGATGAAACCCCTTTTCAAGGACTCATCGAGTTGGTTCTTAAGCTCGGCTAGTTCTAAGGGTGCCATCTTATAGGGTCTTCTAGAAATTGGGACGGTTCCTGGAACAAGGTCTATCACAAACTCGACATCCCTGTCAGGTGGAACACCTAGCAGTTCTTCTGGAAAGACATCCAGGAAGTCTCGGACTACCGGAATATCTTCAAGGTCTGGAAGGGGGTTGGCATTTAGGGAGTAAAGCTGGCACTTGGCCACTCGAGTTAAGACATTGACTGTCTTGCCCGATGGGTGAGTAAGTTGAACAGTTCTAGTAGAGCAATCAATCTTAGCATAATGGGCTGACATCCAGTCCATACCCAGGATGATGTTTATGTCCGAGGACTAGAGAGCTATTAAAGATGCAAGGAAGACAAGTCTATCGACAAGAATTTCATTCCCATGGCTTACTCTAGAGGTTTGCCATTTAGAGCCAGGGGTTTGAATTTCCATGGTAGTGGGCATGTCACAGAATGTCGTGTTATGAAATCGAGCATAGCTCTCAGATATGAATGAATGAGATGCTCCAGTATCAAAAAGAACAGATGCCGGATGGCAATTAACAAGGAGCGTACCAAGGACGACGTTAGGATCATCATGAGCCTCCTCAGCTGAGACATAGTTGACATGGCCACATGTAGTGGTGGCTGGCTTGGCGTAGAATGTCTTTCCGGCTGCCTTACCACGGCCAACGGACTTTCCAGACTGGTTGGGGTTGTTGTTCTGGGGACACTCTCGACTGTAGTGACCCGGCTCTCCACACTTGAAACATGTCACAACATTGGGGCGTGGAGCAGCATTAGCAGCGGGGCCACCATAGGGCTTAGGCGGTGCAAACTGCTGGTTGGGGCGAGGCGCCTCAAAGGATGGCCTCGGAATGAACCTGGGTGGCAGCGCTATGCTTGGAATCCACACCCGGCGCTTCTGAGATCCAGAGCCGGATGAAGAACCAAAATCCCGAGAGTGCTT
This sequence comes from Triticum urartu, assembly GCF_056163025.1. Taxonomy (NCBI): domain Eukaryota; kingdom Viridiplantae; phylum Streptophyta; class Magnoliopsida; order Poales; family Poaceae; genus Triticum; species Triticum urartu. The sequence goes on from NC_141873.1 coordinate 198,449,732, forward strand.
GCGTGAAGCGTCATAGTCAGTCCGGCCTGTCTCAGCACTGATGGCTTTATTGACCAACTTCTGGAAGGAGGTGCACTCGTGCAGACGAAGATCGCGGCGAAGCTCGGGGCTAAGTCCCTTGCGGAACCTTGCCTGCTTCTTAGCGTCGGTGGATACCTCTTCAGGAGCATAACGTGCCAGATTTCCAAACTCACGACTATAAGCATCCACAGTTAGTCTGCCTTGGGTGAAATTGCAGAACTCTTCCCTCTTACGATCCATGAGACCTTTCGGGATGTGATGCTCATGGAAAGCCTCACTGAATTCAGCCCAAGTAGTGATTTGGCCGACCGGGCGCATAGCCTCAAAGTTTTCCCACCAAAGGCTAGCAGGGCCTTCGAGGTGATAGGCAGCATAGGTAACCTTATCAGCTTCGGCTACGTTGGCAGAACGTAGCTTGTGGGTGATGCTGCGAAGCCAGTCATCCGCGTCGAGGGGCTCGACGGAATGATTAAACTTTGGTGGGTACAACTTGATAAAGTCATTGATTGACACCAAGTCGTTTCGCTGATGACGTGTAGTGTTCTGCTCAATCCGCTCTAGCAAGCGGTTAGTCTCACACTTGTTTCTTTCTGCCTCCAGCATAACTTCGGCCAGAGAAGGCGGGTGAGGTAGATTCTCACCCCTAGTTGCACTGGCTTCCCCCTGCTCCGGGGCAGCAGGGTTGCTGCGGGTGTTGACCATCCTAGGAAAAACAAGACGATGGTTTAGACAAGGATGGAACAATCTTGGCAAGGAAGTGCAGAATGTAATGGATAACATGGAATGCTGAGATGTTCATTGCACGACATGGTAATATAGAAACTGTCATATATATACCATTGGTCATACACACCGTACATAGTTTAGTACAAGCCCAGGCTAGAGTACAACTACGGTGAAAGACATTACATCTCATTGGAGGCATTCCAAGCTCCTATACATTATTTTTCTACACCTCCGGAGCGTGATACACACCAAGTCGTATCCCACGGTCATGCAGGACTATGGAGAATACAACTATTACAGTACTAGTGAAACTACTACTAGCTCAGACGGCTCCGTAGTAATCCTCATAAAAGTCACCACCAAAACTTGGAAGCGGAACATGATCATCTGGGAACAGACAGTCCTGTGGAGCTTGCGGACCATAGGGACTTGGATGTGGCCTTGGTCCCACAAACGGTGGCAAACGGGGACCACGAGGAGGGGTGATGCCTCCTACATCACGCCACTCCATACAATCTGGCAATCCAGACCGCACGGGGTACAGGTCCCTCAGGTCCATGTATCCTGCCTGCACAGCAGGTGCAAACCGAGTCAAAGTGGCCCAGTGATCAGAATGAGAGTTGAAAAGCTCCATACACAAGGCCCGATTTTCGCGGTCCTTATCCTCGAGGATCTCGGCAGTGGTGTGGAGTAGTGACTCCTCATGTGTAGAGTCATAGTACAAAGCCTGATAGTACCCCTGTGCTCCAGGGAGTGAGGCTGGCATGTAGCGGAAATCGGTGTTCTGAAGCAAGGCAGTCCTGGCTCGAATGATAGTCATCATTGAGTAAGCTGCATCCTGCACAGACATCTCAATAGTAACCCCAAGCCCATAAGAGCAGTGGAGGGGTTCAGTGGCTCCAGGATAAGAGGGATATATCCTGATGGTACAAAGGTACTGGCTCTGGTTGAAGTCTCGGAACTGCTCCTCGACGGTATATTCTGGATACCATCGATAGCCTGTCTCGACCATCACTCGAACCAACATGGCCGTGTAACCGGGTACATCGAGGCACCGGGTCAGACGAACCACTTGGTTCTGGGAATGGGTGGCCATCTAAAAGCACAGAATAATGCAAAGTCATTAGAATTTCCTAGGAGAAATCGGACAGCATAAGGGCTGTAAATGCTCAAAAAAAGATTTGAGACATTCACAACAGTTTGCAAAACCAGTCAACAACATCATATCAAGGTTCTGGTTCAACTGACAACATACTAAAAGTAGTAGAAACTGTACTGAGGCTTGTAACAACAATCCTATAAGCTACTATGGATTAGTAACACGTAAACCTGATAGAAAGAAGACAGCCTAGTCCTTAACCCACGTAGAATGAGAAGAGAATGACTCAGATCGGAGGGCATAAGGTAAAGGAGTAAAAGAGCCTTAGGTTCCCTTCCACAATCAATTCCCCTACATATAACTAAAGCATTTCTAGACTCGACATCGACCAGTTTGGCTCAACGAACCTATAGGCAGTCCGACTCTGATGCCAACGCTGTCAGGACCCCGATTCCAAGTCACATCGATTTAGCCAGTAACACCTCATATCACTTTGCGGCCTCACGCATGGTATCCCCACGGGTGTCGCCTTACCAAGGCCCGGGACCGTTTGCGCCTTTTGGCTCACGTATATGATAGTGTCGCTAGCATCCATATGACAGAGAACCCGGGCCGACATGGCTAGTCGTGAACCCAAAGCGGCACAGACCTATGGGGACAGGCATACATGAATCACATCGAGCATGTCGGTCAACAGCATGTGAAACTGGGTTGTAGCACTGGGCTAACAGGACTCTGGGGAACTCGGGCTGTAGCAGGCTAGGCAGGACTTCGGATGTCACCGCATGACATTTCCCCGAAGGGACATACATAGGAACGAAGTGAAACACATGCCGGCCAGTCAAGTGTCCTGAGCAGTAGTGTTGGGCTAGCAGGACGCCCGTGAACCGGGCTGTAGCGGACTACTATGGCTCAAGGAGGCACTAGACTACATTTCCCCATAAGAGAGGCTGTCATGGATAAACAACTAGATTGTCGGATCCCACACATACCAAGCATTTCAATCATACACACAATATGCTCGATATGTGTAAATACAACATGGCATCACAACAAAACTCTACAACTCAAGTACTTTATTTAAAGGCTCCGGAGAGCCATACATAACATGTTCATACAGGTAGGGGTCACATGACCCGACACTCAAGTCATACAAGCACACAAGCACATGCAGAAGCAAATAAGTCTGAGTGCAGACACTAGAAAGAAAGAAGGCTTGACGAAGCCTGTCTATCTACATAGGGCCCTCCATGGCCAGAATCACCACCTGGGTGGCAAGTTACTCATCGACGTCGAGGTCTACGTAAAACCCATCGGAGGGGGCGGTGTTGTCGTCTGAAAACAGTAATTAAAGGAACATGAGTACCAAGGTACTCAGCAAGTCTTACAACAGATCCTACTATACATGCTTATTCTCAAGAAGGTGGTGGAGTTATTGCAGCAAGCCAGCTTTGACTCTTGGCTAAGCTATCCTACGAGACACCACTGTAAAATAGTTATCGCACACGAGTCCACTAATCACCAACACAATACTCCACTGGGGATCCTCCCTCGTCATCCTACGAGAGGGCCATCCTCGGTACTCACACTTATCTTGAGTCTTTTAGTAGTAACCATTAACTTGTCTATGAACTGTATAGGCAACCAAGTAGTCCTTTACCGCGGACGCGGCTATTCGAATAGTTTTATACCTTACAGGGGTGTACTTCGTCACACATGTTTCCACCACTTAGCGTCTACACACGACATGTGCTCGGCAGACTTCAAGCGAAAGCCGACGTGGGTGTAGACCATGACCTGACTAACCACACAAGTCTCTAGTCTAGGTTTATCGCCTATTCGGGTTCCATCCGCAAGGAAATCCGGCCGGGGTGTCCTCAACGGCCCCAAACGATGTGTACAGGGTCCCGAGACGCCAAACGGGCGCCCGGCATACCCGACCATGGTGTATCTACCGCATCATAGCCCACCCCTAGGGTCAGCGCTACGCACGGCCGCCAACACATAACCTATAAACACCAGAAACTAGTTGCAACTCCTGGACAGAGGACGAGAGGGGTCAGTAAGTCAAGCGGAGTCATATTTTAGGGCCCAATGTGTGGTAGTAGCTGAATCTTAAATCACTCATACAGATCTCAGTTCTTAGGGATGGCCTCAATGAAACAACCCACCATGTACTCCTACATGGCCTCTCATCGATACCTTTACCAAAACATGTTCAACACATCCCTCACATTACCGATGTAATCATTTCACTCTAGCCCATCACCCAGATGAACCAGACCTGACACAACTCTAAGCATAGCAGGCATAGCAAGGTAGGAAACACATACATGGCTCAATCAACTCCTACACATGCTAGTGGGTTTCATCTAGTTACTGTGGCAATGATAGGTCATGCAGAGGATAAGGGTTCAACTACCGCAGCACACAGCAGTTTGAAATGTTGTTGTCTTAATGCAGTAAATGAGAGCAGAAGCGAGAACATGGGATTGTATCGATATGATCAATGGGGCTGCTTGCCTGATGGAGTAGTAGTAGGGTACTGCCCTTCAACTGGATACTCGGAAATATCCTCGGAGGCAGAACCTACCACGGAGGACACCACAAAACACAATCATCACATGGCAATATGCAACAATATGATGCATGCTATGACATGGCAATATGAGGTGTCCTGCCTAATGCAATGTGAAACAAGTTGGTTTGGGTCCATTTGAATCAAAGATTCAAATGGAAGCTTATGTTCTTAAGCCTTATAAGTGTATTAGCTTGTTTCACCTAAACAGCAAGGTTAAAGTGTTTTGTCATGCATGAAACCATTACAGATGGAAAGATTGAATTTTTCTGATCAAATTTCATATATAAATCTTTGCATTTGGAGTTGCAGATTAAAAGTTATGAATTTTTGAAGTTTGTAATATTTTCTGGAATTTCCTATATATGAATAATTCCAGCAATTGAGTTATTGCATCAGCATTGCATCAGGGTGACGTCAGCAGGTCAAAGGCGCCAGCCCAGGTCAAACCTGACGGGTGGGCCCCGTCTGTCAGTGTAACAACTAACTAACAGAGTTAGTTAGTGTTACGTTAGCACTAAACTAGGTTAGTTAGGGCTTGGGCCCACATGTCAGTGAGTCAACCTATTAACTAAAGTAATTAGTGTTAACTAATCTAATTCTAAATTAAACAGGGGCATGGCCCACACGTCAGTGACCCTGGGGGGTCAAACTGGGTTAGCAGAGTCAAACTCGCCGGCGTTTAGCCGCCGGCGAGGCCAGACGCGGCGGGGCAGTGCGGGTTTTGCACTCCGACGACCAAATGGACGGCGGAGACCTGCTACGCGTAGCTGGGAGCAACCGCGTCGAGTGGTGGCGAAGGTTGGGCTCAGGGTCGCCGAAAACGACACCGGCGACAAGCGTTGCGGCCGCCGGAGTTCGGGCGAGGTCAAACCAACCGCTAGGAGGCACGGCAAGGAGCATGCAGGGGTGCTACGGGCTCCTGCAAGTGCGGTGAAGGTGATGACGTGCTCGGTTGTGAGCTAACGTGGCTGTGGCCACGACGGCGACATGCCGTGGCGGCGGTGGGTGCGGCCAAGCTTGGTGCAGTCGTTGCGGTGCTCGAGAAGGCAAACGGAGAGGATGGGGAGGTAGCTGAGCTCACGGGGGTCACGTCGAGGCAGACGGCGAGGTCGGGGACAAGCTGGTGCTGTGGTGAAGGAGAAGGGGATCTCCGGTGGCCGGAGTTGGGGAAGACGGGGTCAGGGCGACTCGAGAGCGGGCGAGCGCTCGGGGCTCAGCCTACTCTATGTAGTCGACGACGGCGGAGCTCGTGGACACGGTGACGCGGCGCGGGGATGACGACGGACGTGGCTACGTCGACGGTGCGGCGGCAGGGGCGTCGGTCATGGTGGGAGAGGGCGAGGGAGAGAGGCAGAGGAGTGAGCGAGGTGTCTGCGGGGTCGGGGCGGCGACGTGGAGCTCGCCCAGGTGTCCAGGGGCGAGGGCGGAAAGCAGCTGACGCACTAGCGAGCTCACGCTCGCCGGCGTCACCTCCCTGCCTGCCTGGCGGGGACGAAGCAGCTGGCTGGCGCGGGCCAGCACAGTGCTGGGCCGCCAGGTGGGCCGACTTGTGGCTTTGCCAGGTTAGTTTCCTTTCTCTCTCTCTTTTCTGCTTTCTATTTATTCTGTTTTGTGTTTTGAAATAGTAAAAATACTATTTCATTTAGGAAAAACCTGGAAATATTCAGAGGTACATTTGAAAATATTCTCAACAGCCTAAAAATACTTTCAGGATTATTTGGGTATTTTAAAATATTTGTAGGATTTAAATTGCCCAAATGCAATTAGTAATGAATTAATCCAATGACCTTATGATGTCCTAGAAGAGTGTGCACCATTTTTGTCAAAGGTTTTAACCCAAAACAAAAAGGGTGGACTTTTTAGAAGGGCATTTCAGGTTCATTGAAAAAGTTTTTAGTAAACCCTAGTTGTTCCAGGGGGGTGCTGGGGGTTCTGTCATCCCCATTTCAGTTTTCTGGGAAAATAAACATGATGCAACACTCTAATGCATGAACTAGCTAGGGTGTGACACTCCAATGGATTGCTCCGAATGATCTACATCAACCTTGAGCATCCAAATCTTCAACATCTACATGAAGTCATCATCAACAAAACCCAAGGTTAGTTCATCCCTCTTAGGGGGATATCACATCTAGGGGGAGCTTTACTCTAAGAATTGAGTTAAAGCAACTCTAATGGTGTGAACACAACAATGCTCTATGTAAAAGTGGTAACCCCACTTGTGCTTAAACGATGAGTATGACCTACGATCAAATGTTCTCATTTGAATCCTCAGTCAATATACTCATATACAGATGACCTAGTCATCGCCAATTTCTTGATAGATGCTAGAGTGTTTGTGCATGCTTTGCCACATATTTTATTTGCCATTTTATTGTGTGAGCATGTTGGTTGCATATCTTACTCATTCGAGGACATCCATTTGTTTCTTTGATTGTTTGGCTCTTTTTATTTTGCCAAATGGATGGACAAGAATGCCTAAGAACTTCCTCTAGCTATTTATGCTCTTCTCATCTCAAATTCTATTCATGCTGCATCACAAAGTTTGATCAAGTCAGATTCGAACACTCTATGTGAGGAGCACTCGGAGTCCCTGATTCATCATAGACTTAAACTTCCAAACCTCTCTGTTCATTTCGGTCTGACCGATTCATCCTTTTTGGTCTGACTGAGTTCACTGAGTTGATCTAGGTTTTCAATCTCAGTGCAACCGATTAGAATTTTTTGGTCACACCGTGTTGCAGTAATTGCTTGCGATTCTGCATCTCGGATGCCATCGAGTTGTTCCACTTGCTCACATCGACAGGGTCAGGATATATATACCGTCGGGTTGAATTTTGGAAATTTCTCCAAAACCCTTCAGCCCGCATGTGTCCTGCTCTGCCGCCTCAGGTCTCCGGATTGTCCTCTCATCGCCAGCGACCTCCCGCCGCTGGTCTCCGCCGCTGTCAACGGAATTCAACCCCCGTGTTGCCACTGTAGCGAGCTCATCACCGAACTAGGGTATGAGTTCAAAACTTTGTGTTGTTCCTTACTCCGATTCTTAGCACAAAGCAAATGCCATGTTCTTTACCATGTATGAAATCATCCTGTCCAGCAAAAATATCCCTTAGATTAGATTTGATTCGAAAATTTAGGGTTAGGTTTCCGCCAAACTCATCTCGGACCGACCGAGTTGTGGAAATCGGTCTCACCGATTTGGCCTAGGCCATTGCACTTGCACTTTTCGGTTTGACCAAAAGTTGCAAATCGATGTGACCGAGTTCAACTCTCTATGAAACCCTAGCAATCTCAGAGTCACCGAACTGTGTCTCGTCTAACCGATTTCACTAGTTTAGACTCCAAAAGATGCTTTGGTGTCACCAAGTTTAACAAATCGGTAGCTCCGAAATGCTTTCTATGGAAAACTAAAACTAAGTTTTTAACTCATTTGTTTTGCAAAAACTCTGCACTTTGTGATGCTCATCCACTCTATCTCATATATAACTATTCACAGGGTCAACTGTCAGTTTGCTTTGCCAGAATGTCTGATCAGAGTGATAGCCAGAATAAGTCAGAAGAGCAGATGTGCCTGAGTGAGGGCACTAGTCCCTCTAGCAGTTATGATGAGGTTAGCAGGAGTACCCCAAGCAACTTGCCCAAGGCAGCTACAAGGACAAGGAAGAATATAAACTCGGACTCAGACTCAGAGGATTATGTTGCTGTGGAGGAAGAAGTGAGCTCCAAGAAAAAGGTTGTTAAGAAGGAGTTTGGCTCAGCTGCATCCACCAAGCCTGGCATGCACAAGAAGGCTCCTGCAAAGAGTGTGCCAACCTTAAAAGCCAGGGCCTCAACTATTGAAACTTCCAAGTCAAATGTTGAATAGGTTGCTGGAGAGGGTAAGAAAAGGAAAGAAAGTGTCAAGAAAACTATGGCCAAAGTAAGAAGAAGAAGAAGAAGAAGAAGAAGAAGAAGATGTTGCACCAACATCAAAGTATCAAAAGCTAATGGGAGATGCCATCAAGTCTGGGGTTGCCCCTTCTAAGCCCAAGACAGCTCCCAAAGCTTCTGCTACAGCTCCAAAGACTGCACCCAAGACACAAGAAATATTCCTACTGCTGAGAAGAACAAGGCCCCAGTGCCTGAGATTGATGAAGAAGATGTTGAAGCCCAAGTGCTTAGGAAGCTCAAGCCCAAGATCCCTGACCATGATGACAGTCATCCAGTGGCAGAAGACATGAACATTAGGAAGGATGCAGGACTCAGAATTTGGAGACAAACTGATCCATGTTCTGTGAGGAGAAGGACTGTTGTTGATTACAAATTCCACACCAAAGAGCAGCAAGACTTCTATCAGACCACCTTGCTTGACAAGAAGCCAATTGTTTGTGATATGAAATGGGCAGATTGGGAATAGATTGATGACAATGAAGATCATTTTCCAGGTGTGCATGAGAGCTTCAGGCACTGTGGAGTGGACGATTTTGTGGGTCAGAAGTCGACCAAATGGAATGATGAACTCATCATGCAATTCTACTCCACAACACACTTCTATCCCGATGGAAAAATTGTCTGGATGTCTGAAGGTACTAGGTACCAATCTACAGTTGATGAATGGGAAAAATTGATCAATGCACCTGAAGAGCAATAAGATGACATGGATGTCTATGCCAAGAAGAAGAAAGACCACAACTCAATGGCCAAGATGTACAACAAGATTCCTCACAAAGCCCTAGAAACTCATAAGCTAGGCTCTGTTCATTATCTGTTATCTGGTTTGGCCACAATTAACACCATCTTGAGGCAAACCTTGTTGCCCAAATCTGGAGATCACAAGATGATCATAGGCCATTCCATCAACTTGCTGCAGTTGTTTGATGTGCCCCAAAAATTCAAAGTCATGAGCCTGATTGTGGAAACAATCAAGAGGACAACTGCAGATCAAAAGAGGTCATGTGGGTATGCTCCACACATTCAAATGCTCATCAACTCCAAGATGGGCACAGGTACTTATCTTTTGGACAAGGAACATCTACCCTTGAGACCAGATTTTGAGGACAACACTGTTATCATGACTGAAGAAGATCCTACATCTGCACAGGCACAAGAGAAAAGAGAGAAATCTAAAGTTGAGAAAGTTGCAAAGATGCCAAGTGCTGAAGAGGCATCTCAAGTGTTTCTCAAGACCAAACAAGATCAACTTGCATATCTGATTCAAGCAACCTTGAGGATTGAGAAAGAATTGGCCACCCCGACTCAGAACCAAGAGAGCCCGAAAAGGATCACTAAGACCAAATTTTATGATCTTGATTTAAAGGTGATAGAGATGCAGACAGCAGTTGAGCAGCTCTAGGAAGAAGCTGAGGAGAGGAAAGGGCAGGCTACCACAGATGCTTTTCAGGGAGTGCCGAGAGGGCAGAGATCTGAAGTGCCAGTGACTGACACTAGAGCTACTACATCAGCACCTGCAACCACAACATCAGTGCCACCTCCAGTTGCCACTCCACCAGCTCCAACAATTTCCACAGATGCATTCATCCTTGGAGTCCTCTCAACGCCTCCTCCCGAAGATCAAGCCTAGAGAGACGCATAGCACTATGCATTTTCAAACTTTTTGGTAACTTGTTGCCAACGGGGGAGAAATGTATAGATCATAGGCTTCGAGAGGGAGTGTGTGTTTTTGCTTCTTTTGTCTCTTTTGCTATTTGGTTGATACTTTTGTGTGCTTGCTTGATACCTTATGTTTATGTGTGTGAGATACTCATTTGATCATGTGGTTGATCATATCATACATTAATACTTATGATTGAATGATGTTATCTCTTATCTATTCTATATGATCATTCACTTTGCCTTAGTGATGAGTGCATGTTTTTACTTTCTATCACTTTGAGTGCTCCACCAAGATGTATGTGACACGGAAGAGTAACCCATGATCCTAATCGATTGTGCATTTGCATTCAAAAGCAAATTTTAAATAATGCACAAATTTAGGGGGAGCTCTTACTTATAACATACTTCTCAAAGCGACGATGCATTTCAATCTCATTATAATTTGTTGAAGCTTTGATCTATATGTTGTCATCAATTACCAAAAAGGGGGAGATTGAAAGTGCAACTATCCCTGGGTGGTTTTGGTAATTCCTAACAACATATAGCTCATTGAACTAATGCTCTTTCAAGATGATCATTATAGAAAGTTCAATGGCATGGCATGGACTAGGAATGTGGACCCCTCAAAATGCTAAGGACACACATTGGGTCAAGCTCAAGACTCTACCTTTTTTATTTTAGTGATCCAAGATCACGTTGAGTCCATAGGAAAAGCCAATACTATTAAAAGGGGATGAGGTGTTGCTTAATGGCGTGCTTGCTCAAAATTGTTGGGGGAGACGGTAATTTCAAAAAAAAATCCTACGCACATGCAAGATCCATCTAGGTGGTGCATAGCAATGGGAGGAGATAGAGTGTTGTCCACATACCCTCATAGACCGTAAGCGGAAGCATTATGACAACACGGTTGATGTAGTCGTACGTCTTCACGATCCGTCCTATCCTAGCACCGAAGGTACGGCACCTCCGCGATCTGCAAACGTTCAGCTCGGCGATGTCCCACGAACTCTAGATCTGGCTGAGTGTCGAGGGAGAGCTTCGTCAGCATGACGGCATGATGACGGTGATGATGAAGTTACCGACGCAGGGCTTCGCCTAAGCACTACAACGATATGACCGAGGTGGAAATCTGTGGAGGGGGCACCTCACACGGCTAAACAATCAACTTGTGTGTCTATGGGGTGCCCCCTCCCTCGTATATAAAGGAGGGGAGGAGGAGGAGGCCGGCCGGCCCTTGTGGGTGCGCCAAGGGGGGTGGAATCCTCCTCCTAGTAGTAGTAGGATTCCTCCTTTCCTAGTCCTACTAGGAGGGGAAAGGAAGGAGAGAGGGAGGGAGAGGGAAAGAGGGTCCACGCCCCCTCCCCTAGTCCAATTCGGACTCCCTTGGGTGGCGCCACCTCCTCGCTGCTGCCCTCTCTCTCCCCTAAAGCCCACTAAGGGCCCAATAACTTCCCGGGGGGTTTCCGGTAACCCTCGGGCACTCCGGTTTTATCCAAAATCTCCCGGAACACTTCCGGTGTCTGAACATAGCCGTCCAATATATCAATCTTTATGTCTCGACCATTTCGAGACTCCTCGTCATGTCCGTGATCACATCCGGGACTCCTAACTACCTTCGGTACATCAAAACACATAAACTCATAATATCGATCGTCACCGAACGTTAAGTGTGCGGACCCTACGGGTTCGAGAACTATGTAGACATGACCGAGACTCACTTCTGGTCAATAACCAATAGTGGAACCTGGATGCTCATATTGGTTCCTACATATTCTACGAAGATCCTTATCGGTCAAACCGCATAACAACATACATCGTTCCCTTTGTCATCGGTATGTTACTTGCCCGAGAATCGATCGTCAGTATCTCAATACCTAGTTCAATCTTGTTACCGTCAAGTCTCTTTACTCGTTCTGTAATGCAACATCTCATAACTAACTCATTAGTCACATTGCTTGCAAGGCTTATAGTGATGTGCATTACCGAGAGGGCCCAAAGATACCTCTCCGATACACGGAGTGACAAATAGTAATCTCGATCTATGCCAACTCAACAAACACCATCGGAGACACTTGTAGAGCATCTCTGTAATCACCCAGTTACGTTGTGACGTTTGATAGCACACTAAGTGTTGTTGGGGAACGTAGTAATTTCAAAAAAATTCCTACGCACACGCAAGATCATGGTGATGCATAGCAACGAGAGGGGAGAGTGTAGTCTACGTACCCTCGTAGACCGACAGCGGAAGCGTTATGACAACGCGGTTGATGTAGTCGTATGTCTTCACAGCCCGACCGATCAAGCACCGAAACTACGGCACCTCCGAGTTCTAGCACACGTTCAGCACGATGACGATCCCCGGACTCCGATCCAGCAAAGTGTCGGGGAAGAGTTCCGTCAGCACGACGGCATGGTGACGATCTTGATGTTCTACTGTCGCAGGGCTTCACCTAAGCACCACTACAATATTATCGAGGACTATGGTGGAGGGGGCACCGCACACGGCTAAGAGAACGATCTTGAAGATCAACTTATGTGTCTAGAGGTGCCCCCTGCCCCCGTATATAAAGGAGCAAGGGGGAGGCCGGCCGGCCCTTGGGGCGCGCCAAGGAGGAGGAGTCCTCCTCCTAGTAGGAGTAGGACTCCCCGCTTTCCTACTCCTACTAGGAGGGGGAAAGGAAGGGGGAGAGGGAGAAGGAAAGGGGGGCGCCGCCCCCCCTCTCCTAGTCCAATTCGGACCAGAGGGGGAGGGGGCGCGCGGCCCACCCTGGCTGCCCTCTCTCTCTCCACTAGGGCCCATAAAGCCCATTACTTCTCCCGGGGGGTCCGGTAACCCTCCGGCACTCCGGTTTTCTCCGAAATCACCCGGAACACTTCCGGTGTCTGAATATAGCCGTCCAATATATCAATCTTTATGTCTCGACCATTTCGAGACTCCTCGTCATGTCCGTGATCACATCCGGGACTCCGAACAAACTTCGGTACATCAAAATATATAAACTCATAATGAAACTGTCATCGTAACGTTAAGCGTGCGGACCCTACGGGTTCGAGAACAATGTAGACATGACCGAGACATGTCTCCGGTCAATAACCAATAGCGGAACCTGGATGCTCATATTGGCTCCCACATATTCTACGAAGATCTTTTATCGGTCAGACCGCATAACAACATACTTTGTTCCCTTTGTCATCGGTATGTTACTTGCCCGAGATTCGATCGTTGGTATCTCAATACCTAGTTCAATCTCATTACCGACAAATCTCTTTACTCGTTTCGTAATACATCATCTCGCAACTAACTCATTAGTTGCAATGCTTGCAAGGCTTATGTGATGTGCATTACCGAGAGGGCCCAGAGATACCTCTCCGACAATCGGAGTGACAAATCCTAATCTCGAAATACGCCAACCCAACATGTACCTTTGGAGACACCTGTAGAGCTCCTTTATAATCACCCAGTTACGTTGTGACGTTTGGTAGCACACAAAGTGTTCCTCCGGCAAACGGGAGTTGCATAATCTCATAGTCATAGGAACAGTATAAGTCATGAAGAAAGCAATAGCAACATACTAAACGATCGGGTGCTAAGCTAATGGAATGGGTCATGTAAATCACATCATTCTCCTAATGATGTGATCCCGTTAATCAAATGACAACACATGTCTATGGTTAGGAAACATAACCATCTTTGATTAACGAGCTAGTCAAGTAGAGGCACACTAGTGACGTTTAGTTTGTCTATGTATTCACACAAGTATTATGTTTCCGGATAATACAATTCTAGCATGAATAATAAACATTTATCATGATATAAGGAAATAAATAATAACTTTATTATTGCCTCTAGGGCATATTTCCTTCAGTCTCCCACTTGCACTAGAGTCAATAATATAGATTTACACAGTAATGATTCTAACACCCATGGAGCTTTGGTGCTGATCATGTTTTGCTTGTGGAAGAGGCTTAGTCAACGGGTCTGCTACATTTAGATCCGTATGTATCTTGCAAATCTCTATGTCTCCCACTTGGACTAGATCCCGGATGGAATTGAAGCGTCTCTTGATGTGCTTGGTTCTCTTGTGAAATCTGGATTCCTTTGCCAAGGCAATTGCACCAGTATTGTCACAAAAGATTTTCATTGGACCCGATGCACTAGGTATGACACCTAGATCGGATATGAACTCCTTCATCCAGACTCCTTCGTTTGCTGCTTCTGAAGCAGCTATGTACTCCGCTTCACATGTAGATCCCGCCACAACGCTTTGTTTAGAACTGCACCAACTGACAACTCCACCGTTTAATGTAAACATGTATCCGTTTTGCGATTTAGAATCGTCCGGATCAGTGTCAAAGCTTGCATCAACGTAACCATTTACGATGAGCTCTTTGTCACCTCCATATACGAGAAACATATCCTTAGTCCTTTTCAGGTATTTCAGGATGTTCTTGACCGCTGTCCAGTGATCCACTCATGGATTACTTTGGTACCTCCCTGCTAGACTTATAGCAAGACACACATCAGGTCTGGTACACAGCATTGCATACATGATAGAGCCTATGGCTGACGCATAGGGAACATCTTTCATTTTCTCTCTATCTTCTGAAGTGGTCGGGCATTGAGTCTTACTCAATTTCACACCTTGTAACACAGGGAAGAATCCTTTCTTTGCTTGATCCATTTTGAACTTCTTCAAAACTTTGTCAAGGTATGTGCTTTGTGAAAGTCCAATTAAGCGTCTTGATCTATCTCTATAGATCTTAATGCCCAATATGTAAGCAGCTTCACTGAGGTCTTTCATTGAAAAACTCTTATTCAAGTATCCCTTTATGCTATCCAGAAATTCTACATCATTTCCGATTAGTAATATGTCATCCACATATAATATCAGAAATGCTACAGAGCTCCCACTCACTTTCTTGTAAATACAGGCTTCTCCAAAAGTCTGTACAAACCCAAATGCTTTGATTACACTATCAAAGCGTTTATTCCAACTCCGAGAGGCTTGCACCAGTCCATAAATGGATCCCTAGAGCTTGCACACTTTGTTAGCTCCTTTTGGATCGACAAAACCTTCCAGCTGCATCATATACAACTCTTCTTCCAGAAATCCATTCAGGAATGCACTTTTGACATCCATCTGCCAAATTTCATAATCATAAAATGCGGCAATCGCTAACATGATTCGGACAGACTTAAGCATCGCTACGGGTGAGAAGGTCTCATCGTAGTCAATCCCTTGAACTTGCCGAAAACCTTTTGCGACAAGTTGAGCTTTATAGACAGTAACATTACCGTCAGCGTCAGTCTTCTTCTTGAAGATCCATTTATTCTCAATTGCTTGCCGATCATTGGGCAAGTCAACCAAAGTCCACACTTTGTTCTCATACATGGATCCCATCTCAGATTTCATGGCTTCAAGCCATTTTGCGGAATCTGGGCTCACCATCGCTTCTTCATAGTTCGTAGGTTCATCATGATCTAGTAGCATGACTTCCAGAATAGGATTATCGTACCACTCTGGTGTGGATCTTACTCTGGTTGATCTACAAGGTTCAGTAGAAACTTGTTCTGAAGTTTCATGATCATCGTCATTAGCTTCCTCACTAATTGGTGTAGGTGTCACAGAAACCGTTTTCTGTGATGTACTACTTTCCAATAAGGGAGCAGGTACAGTTACCTCATCAAGTTCTACTTTCCTCCCACTCACTTCTTTCGAGAGAAACTCCTTCTCTAGAAAGTTTCTGAATTTAGCAACAAAAGTCTTGCCTTTGGATCTGTGATAGAAGGTGTATCCAATAGTTTACTTTGGATATCCTATGAAGACACATTTCTCCGATTTGGGTTCAAGCTTATCAGGTTGAAACTTTTTCACATAAGCATCGCAGCCCCAAACTTTAAGAAAACAACTTTGGTTTCTTGCCAAACCATAGTTCATAAGGCGTCGTCTCAACGGATTTCGATGGTGCCCTATTTAACGTGAATGCAGCCGTCTCTAAAGCATAACCCCAAAATGATAGCGGTAAATCAGTGAGAGATATCATAGATCGCACCATATCTAGTAAAGTACGATTACGACGTTCGGACACACCATTACACTGTGGTGTTCCGGGTGGCGTGAGTTGCGAAACTATTCCGCATTGTTTCAGATGTACACCAAACTCATAACTCAAATATTCTCCTCCACGATCAGATCGTAGAAACTTTATTTTCTTGTTACGATGATTTTCAACTTCACTCTGAAATTCTTTGAACTTTTCAAATGTTTCAGACTTATGTTTCATTAAGTAGATATACCCATATCTGCTTAAGTCATCTGTGAAGGTGAGAAAATAATGATATCCGCCACGAGCCTCAACATTCATCGGACCACATACATCTGTATGTATGATTTCCAAAAAATCTGTTGCTCTCTCCATAGTACCGGAGAACGGTGTTTTGGTCATCTTGCCCATAAGGCACGGTTCGCAAGATCCAAGTGATTCATAATCAAGTGGTTCCAAAAGTCCATCAGTATGGAGTTTCTTCATGCGCTTTACACCGATATGACCTAAACGGCAGTGCCACAAATAAGTTGCACTATCATTATCAACTCTGCATCTTTTGGCTTCAACATTATGAATATGTGTGTCACTACTATCGAGATTTAATAAGAATAGACCACTCTTCAAGGGTGCATGACCATAAAAGATATTACTCATATAAATAGAGCAACCATTATTCTCTGATTTAAATGAATAACCGTCTCGCATCAAACAAGATCCAGATATAATGTTCATGCTCAACGCTGGCAGCAAATAACAATTATTTAGGTCTAATACTAATCCCGAAGGTAGATGTAGAGGTAGCGTGCCGACCGCGATCACATCGACTTTGGAACCATTTCCCACGCGCATCGTCACCTCGTCCTTAGCCAATGTTCGCTTAATCCGTAGTCCCTGTTTCGAGTTGTGAATATTAGCAACAGAACCAGTATCAAATACCCAGGTGCTACTGCGAGCATTAGTAAGGTACACATCAATAACATGTATATCACATATACCTTTGTTCACCTTGCCATCCTTCTTATCCGCCAAATACTTGGGGTAGTTCCGCTTCCAATGACCAGTCTGCTTGCAGTAGAAGCACTCAGTTTCAGGCTTAGGTCCAGATTTGGGTTTCTTCTCCTGAGCAGCAACTTGCTTGCTGTTCTTCTTGAAGTTCCCCTTTTTCTTGAAACTAGTGTTCTTGTTGACCATCAACACTTGATGCTCCTTCTTGATTTCTACCTCCGCAGCTTTCAGCATTGCGAAGAGCTCGGGAATTGTCTTATCCATCCCTTGCATATTATAGTTCATCACGAAGCTCTTGTAGCTAGGTGGAAGTGATTGGAGAATTCTGTCAATGACGCAATCATCTGGAAGATTAACTCCCAATTGAATCAAGTGATTATTATACCCAGACATTTTGAGTATATGCTCACTGACAGAACTGTTCTCCTCCATCTTGCAGCTATAGAACTTATTGGAGACTTTATATCTCTCAATCCGGGCATTTGCTTGAAATATTAACTTCAACTCTTGGAACATCTCATATGCTCCATAACGTTCAAAACTTCGTTGAAGACCCGATTCTAAGCCGTAAAGCATGGCACATTGAACTATCGAGTAGTCATCAGCTTTGCTCTGCCAGACGTTCTTAACATCGTCAGTTGCATCAGCAGCAGGCCTGGCACCCAGCGGTGCTTCCAGGACGTAATTCTTCTATGCAGCAACGAGGATAATCCTCAAGTTACGGACCCAGTCCATGTAATTGCTACCATCATCTTTCAACTTTGCTTTCTCAAGGAACGCATTAAAATTCAACGGAACAACAGCACGGGCCATCTATCTACAATCAAACATAAATAAGCAAGATACTATCAGGTACTAAGTTCATGATAAATTTAAGTTCAATTAATCATATTACTAAAGAACTCCCACTTAGATAGACATCCCTCTAATCCTCTAAGTGATCACGTGATCCAAATCAACTAAACCATGTTCGATCATCACGTGAGATGGAGTAGTTTCATTGGTGAAGATCATATCTACTATATGATTCACACTCGACCTTTCGGTCTCCGTGTTCCGAGGCCATATCTGTTATATGCTAGGCTCGTCAAGTTAAACCTGAGTATTCTGCGTGTGCAACTGTTTTGCACCCGTTGTATTTGAACGTAGAGCCTACCACACCCGATCATCACGTGGTGTCTCAGCACGAAGAACTTTCGCAACGGTGCATACTCAGGGATAACACTTTTACTATGATAATTTAGTGAGGGATCATCTTATAATGCTACCGTCAATCAAAGCAAGATAAGATGCATAAAAGATAAACATCACATGCAATCAATATAAGTGATATGATATGGCCATCATCATCTTGTGCTTGTGATCTCCATCTTCGAAGCACCGTCATGATCACCATCGTCACTGGTGCGACACCTTGATCACCATCGTAGCATCGTTGTCGTCTCGCCAATCTTATGCTTCCACGACTATCGCTACCGCTTAGTGATAAAGTAAAGCATTACAGCGCAATTGCATTGCATACAATAAAGCGACAACCACATGGCTCCTGCCAGTTGCCGATAACTCGGTTACAAAACATGATCATCTCATACAATAAAATTTAGCATCATGTCTTGACCATATCACATCACAACATGCCCTGCAAAAACAAGTTAGACGTCCTCTACTTTGTTGTTGCAAGTTTTACGTGGCTGCTACGGGCTTAAGCAAGAACCAATCTTACCTACGCATCAAAACCACAACGATAGTTTGTCAAGTTGGTGTTGTTTTAACCTTCGCAAGGACCGGGCGTAGCCACACTTGGTTCAACTAAAGTTGGAGAAACTGACACCCACCAGCCACCTGTGTGCAAAGCACGTCGGTAGAACCAATCTCGCGTAAGCATACGCGTAATGTCGGTCCGGGCCGCTTCATCCAACAATACCGCCGAACGAAAGTATGACATGCTGGTAAGCAGTATGACCT
Organism: Triticum urartu; assembly: GCF_056163025.1. Classification (NCBI taxonomy): domain Eukaryota; kingdom Viridiplantae; phylum Streptophyta; class Magnoliopsida; order Poales; family Poaceae; genus Triticum; species Triticum urartu. The sequence goes on from NC_141873.1 coordinate 198,468,769, forward strand.
ATATCTCCCACAACTCACTTGTGTTCTACTCGTGCACAACATCAACGCATAAAACCAGGCTCTGATACCACTGTTGGGGAACGTAGTAATTTCAAAAAAATTCCTACGCACACGCAAGATCATGGTGATGCATAGCAACGAGAGGGGAGAGTGTAGTCTACGTACCCTCGTAGACCGACAGCGGAAGCATTATGACAATGCAGTTGATGTAGTCGTACGTCTTCACGGCCCGACCGATCAAGCACCGAAACTATGGCACCTCCGAGTTCTAGCACACGTTCAGCTCGATGACGATCCCCGGACTCTGATCCAGCAAAGTGTCGGGGAAGAGTTCCGTCAGCACGACGGCGTGGTGACGATCTTGATGTTCTACTGTCGCAGGGCTTCGCCTAAGCACCACTACAATATTATCGAGGACTATGGTGGAGGGGGGCACCGCACACGGCTAAGAGAACGATCTTGAAGATCAACTTGTGTGTCTAAAGGTGCCCCCCTGCCCCCGTATATAAAGGAGCAAGGGGGGAGGCCGGCCGGCCCTTGGGGCGCGCTAAGGAGGAGGAGTCCTCCTCCTAGTATGAGTAGGACTCCCCCTCTTTCCTACTCCTACTAGGAGGGGGAAAGGAAGGGGGAGAGGGAGAAGGAAAGGGGGGCGCCCCCCCTCTCCTAGTCCAATTCGGACCAGAGGGGGAGGGGGCGCGCGGCCCACCCTGGCTGCCCCTCTCTCTCCACTAGGGCCCATAAAGCCCATTACTTCTCCCGGGGGGGTTCCGGTAACCCTCCGGCACTCCGGTTTTCTCTGAAATCACCCGGAACACTTCCGATGTCCGGATATAGCCATCCAATATATCAATCTTTATGTCTCGACCATTTCGAGACTCCTCATCATGTCGGTGATCACATCCGGGACTCCGAACAAACTTCGGTACATCAAAATATATAAACTCATAATGAAACTGTCATCGTAACGTTAAGCATGCGGACCCTACGGGTTCGAGAACAATGTAGACATGACCGAGACATGTCTCCGGTCAATAACCAATAGCGGAACCTGGATGCTCATATTGGCTCCCACATATTCTACGAATATCTTTTATCGGTCAGACCGCATAACAACATACTTTGTTCCCTTTGTCATCGGTATGTTACTTGCCCGAGATTCGATCGTCGATATCTCAATACCTAGTTCAATCTCGTTACCGGCAAGTCTCTTTACTCGTTTCTTAATACATCATCTCGCAACTAACTCATTAGTTGCAATGCTTGCAAGGCTTATGTGATGTGCATTACCGAGAGGGCCCAGAGATACCTCTCCGACAATCGGAGTGACAAATCCTAATCTCGAAATACGCCAACCCAACATGTACCTTTGGAGACACCTGTAGAGCTCCTTTATAATCACCCAGTTACGTTGTGACGTTTGGTAGCACACAAAGTGTTCCTCCGGCAAACGGGAGTTGCATAATCTCATAGTCATAGGAACAGTATAAGTCATGAAGAAAGCAATAGCAACATACTAAACGATCGGGTGCTAAGCTAATGGAATGGGTCATGTCAATCACATCATTCTCCTAATGATGTGATCTCGTTAATCAAATGACAACACATGTCTATGGTTAGGAAACATAACCATCTTTGATTAACGAGCTAGTTAAGTAGAGGCACACTAGTGACGTTTAGTTTGTCTATGTATTCACACAAGTATTATGTTTCCGGATAATACAATTCTAGCATGAATAATAAACATTTAGCATGATATAAGGAAATAAATAATAACTTTATTATTGCCTCTAGGGCATATTTCCTTCAAGTGTTCCTCCGGTATTCGGGAGTTGCATAATCTCATAGTCATAGGAACATGTATAAGTCATGAGGAAAGCAATAGCAATAAACTAAATGATCATAATGCTAAGCTAACGGATGGGTCTAGTCCATCACATCATTCTCTAATGATGTGGTCCCGTTAATCAAATGACAACTCATGTCTGTGGTTAGGAAACATAACCATCTTTGATTAACGAGCTAGTCAAGTAGAGGCATACTAGGGACACTCTGTTTGTCTATGTATTCACACATGTACTAAGTTTCTGGTTAATACAATTCTAGCATGAATAATAAACATTTATCATGATATAAGGAAATATAAATAACAACTTTATTATTGCCTCTAGGGCATATTTCCTTCTGTCTCCCACTTGCACTAGAGTCAATAATCTAGATTACACAGTAATGATTCTAACTCCCATGGAGTCTTGGTGTTGATAATGTTTTGCTCGTGAGAGAGGCTTAGTCAATGGGTCTGCAACATTCAGATCCGTATGTATCTTGCAAATCTCTATGTCTCCCTCCTTGACTTGGTCGCGGATGGAATTGAAGTGTCTCTTGATGTGCTTGGTTCTCTTGTGAAATCTGGATTCCTTTGCCAAGGCAATTGCACCAGTATTGTCACAAAAGATTTTCATTGGACCCGATGCACTAGGTATGACACCCAGATCGGATATGAACTCCATCCAGACTCCTTCATTTGCTGCTTCCAAAGCAGCTATGTACTCCACTTCACACGTAGATTCCGCCATGACGCTCTGCTTGGAACTGCACCAACTGACAGCTCCACCGTTCAATAAAAATACATATCCGGTTTGTGACTTAGAGTCATACGGATGAGTGTCAAAGATTGCATTGACGTAATCGTTTACGACGAGCTCTTTGTCACCTCCATAAACGAGAAACATATCCTTAGTCCTTTCCAGGTATTTCACGATGTTCTTGACCGTTGTCTAGTGATCCACTCCTGGATTACTTTGGTACCTCCCTGCTAAAGCAAGGCACACATTAGGTTTGGTACACAGCATTGCATACATGATAGAACCTATGGCTGAAGCATAGGGAATGACTTTCATTTTCTCTCTATCTTCTACAGTGGTCGGGCATTGAGTCTGACTCAATTTCACACCTTGTAACTCAGGCAAGAACCCTTTCTTTGCTTGATCCATTTTGAACTTCTTCAAGACTTTATCAATGTATGTGCTTTGTGAAAGTCCAATTAAGCGTCTTGATCTATCTCTATAGATCTTGATGCCCAATATATAAGCAGCTTCACCGAGGTCTTTCATTGAAAAATTCTTATTCAAATATCCTTTTATGCTATTCAAAAATTCAGTATCATTTCCGATCAATAATATGTCATCTACATATAATATCAGAAATGCTATAGAGCTCCCACTCACTTTCTTGTAAATACAAGCTTCTCCAAAAGTCTGTATAAAACCATATGCTTTGATCACACTATCAAAGCGTATATTCCAACTCCGAGAGGCTTGCACCGGTCCATAAATGGATCGCTGGAGCTTGCACACTTTGTTAGCACCTTTTGGATTGACAAGACCTTCTGGTGGCATCATATACAACTCTTCTTTAAGATATCCATTAAGGAATGCGGTTTTGACATCCATTTGACAAATTTTATAATTATAAAATGCGGCAATTGATAACATGATTCGAACAGACTTAAGCATCGCTACGGGTGAGAAGGTCTCATCATAGTCAACTCCTTGAACTTGTCGAAAACCTTTTGCAACAGGTCGAGCTTTGTAGACAGTAACATTACTGTCAGCGTCAGTCTTCTTCTTGAAGGTCCATTTATTCTCTATGGCTTGCCGATTATTGGGCAAGTCAACCAAAGTCCACACTTTGTTCTCATACATGGATCCCATCTCAGATTTCATGGCCTCAAGCCATTTTGCGGAATCTGGGCTCATCATCGCTTCCTCATAGTTTGTAGGTTCGTCATGGCCAAGTAACATGACCTCCAAAACAGGATTACCATACCACTCTGGTGCATACCTTATTCTGGTTGACCTACGACATTCGGTAGTAACTTGATCAGAAGTTTCATGATCATCATCATTAGCTTCCTCACTTACTGGTGTAGGAATCACTGGAACTGATTTCTGTGATGAACTACTTTCCAATAAGGGAGTAGGTACAATTACCTCGTCAAGTTCTACTTTCCTCCCACTCACTTCTTTCGAGAGAAACTCCTTCTCTAGAAAGGATCCATTCTTAGCAATGAATATTGCCTTCGGATCTGTGATAGAAGGTGTACCCAACAGTCTCCTTTGGGTATCCTATGAAGACACATTTCTCTTATTTGGGTTCGAGCTTATCAGGTTGAAGCTTTTTCGCATAAGCATCGCAGCCCCAAACTTTAAGAAATGACAACTTGGGTTTCTTGCTAAACCACAGTTCATAAGGCATCGTCTCAACGGATTTCGATGGTGCCCTATTTAACATGAATGCAACCGTCTCTAAAGCATAACTCCAAAACGATAGCGGTAAATCAGTAAGAGACATCATAGATCGCACCATATCTAATAAAGTGCGGTTAAAACGTTCGGACACACCGTTACGCTGTGGTGTTCCAGGTGGCGTGAGTTGTGAAACTATTCCGCATTGTTTCAAATGAAGACCAAACTCATAACTCAAATATTCACCTCCACGATCAGATCGTAGAAACTTAATTTTCTTGTTACGATGATTTTCCACTTCACTCTGAAATTCTTTGAACTTTTCAAATGTTTCAGACTTATGTTTCATCAAGTAGATATAACCATATCTGCTCAAATCATCTGTGAAGGTAAGAAAATAATGATACCCGCCACGAGCATCAAACACTCATCGGACCGCATACATCAGTATGTATTATTTCGAATAAGTCCGTTGCTCGTTCCATTGTTCCGGAGAATGGAATCTTAGTCATCTTGCCCATGAGGCATGGTTCGCAAGCATCAAGTGATTCCAAAAGTCCATCAGCATGGAGTTTCTTCATGCGCTTTACACCAATATGACCCAAACCGCAGTCCCACAAATAAGTTGCACTATCATTATTGAACTTATATCTTTTGGCTTCAATACTATCAATATGTGTATCACTACTATCAAGATTTAGTAAAAATAGACCACTCATCAAGGGTGCATGACCATAAAAGACATTACTCACATAAATAGAACAACCATTATTCTCTAATTTAAATGAATAACCGTCTCGCATCAAACAAGATCCAGATATAATGTTCATGCTCAACGCTGACACAAAATAACAATTATTTAGGTCTAAAACTAATCCTGAAGGTAGATGTAGAGGTAGCGTGCCAATGGCGATCACATCGACTTTGGAACCATTTCCCACGTGCATTGTCACCTCGTCCTTAGCCAATCTTTGCTTAATCCGTAGCCCCTATTTCGAGTTGCAAATATTAGCAACAGAACGAGTATCAAATACCCAGACGCTACTATGAGCATTAGTAAGGTACACATTAATAACATGTATATCAAATATACCTTTTACTTTGCCATCCTTCTTCTCCGCCAAATACTTGGGGCAGTTCCGCTTCCAGTGACCAGTCCCTTCGCAGTAGAAGCACTCAGTCTCAGGCTTAGGTCCAGACTTGGACTTCTTCACTTGAGCAGCAACTTGCTTGCCATTCTTCTTGAAGTTCCCCTTCTTCCCTTTACCCTTTTTCTTGAAACTGGTGGTCTTGTTGACCATCAACACTTGATGCTCCTTTTTTATTTCTACCTCCGCAGCCTTTAGCATTGCGAAGAGCTCGGGAATCGTCTTATCCATCCCTCGCATATTATAGTTCATCACGAAGCTCTTGTAGCTTGGTGGCAGTGATTGAAGAACTCTGTCAATGACACTATCATCACGAAGATTAACTCCCAACTGAGTCAAGTGGTTGTGGTACCCAGACATTCTGAGTATATGTTCACTGACAGAACTATTCTCCTCCATTTTGCAGCTACAGAACTTATTGGAAACTTCATATCTCTCAATCCGGGCATTTGTTTGAAATAATAACTTCAACTCCTAGAACATCTCATATGCTCCATGACGTTCAAAGGGTCGTTGAAGTCCCGGTTCTAAGTCGTAAAGCATGGCACACTGAACTATTGAGTAGTCATCAGCTTTGCTCTGCCAGACCTTCATAACATCTGGTGTTGCTCCTACAGTGGATTTGTCACCTAGCGGTGCTTCCATGATGTAATTCTTCTGTGCAGCAATGAGGATAATCCTCAAGTTACGGACCCAGTCTGCGTAGTTGCTACCATCATCTTTCAACTTAGCTTTCTCTAGGAACGCATTAAAATTCAACGGAACAACAGCACGGGCCATCTATCTACAACAACATAGACATGCAAAATACTATCAGGTACTAAGTTCATGATAAATTAAAGTTCAATTGATCATATTACTTAAGAACCCCCACTTAGATAGACATCCCTCTAATCATCTAAGTGATCACGTGATCCATATCAACTAAACCATGTCCGATCATCACGTGAGATGGAGTAGTTTTCAATGGTGAACATCACTATGTTGATCATATCTACTATATGATTCATGCTCGACCTTTCGGTCTAAGTGTTCCGAGGCCATATCTGCATATGCTAGGCTCGTCAAGTTTAACCCAAGTATTCTGTGTGTGCAAAACTGGCTTGCACCCGTTGTATGTGAACTTAGAGCTTATCACACCCGATCATCACGTGGTGTCTCAGCACGACGAACTGTGGCAATGGTGCATACTCAGGGAGAACACTTATACCTTGAAATTTAGTGAGAGATCATCTTATAATGCTACCGTCGAACTAACCCAAATAAGATGCATAAAGGATAAACATCACATGCAATCAATATAAGTGATATGATATGGTCATCATCATCTTGTGCCTTTGATCTCCATCTCTAAAGCACTGTCATGATCACCATCGTCACCGGCTTGACACCTTGATCTCCATTGAAGCATTGTTGTCATCTCACCAACTATTGCTTCTACGACTATCACTACCGCTTGGTGATAAAGTAAAGCAATTGCATGGCGATTGCATTTCATACAATAAAGCGACAACCATATGGCTCCTGCCAGTTGCCGATAACTCTTTTACAAAACATGATCATCTCATACAATAAAATTTAGCATCATGTCTTGACCATATCACATCACAACATGTCCTGCAAAAACGAGTTAGACGTCCTCTACTTTGTTGTTGCAAGTTTTACATGGCTGCTACGGGCTGAGCAAGAACCGTTCTTACCTACGCATAAAAAACCACAATGCAGTATAGTGATTGCTTTTTGATCTTCAGAAAGAACCATGTTCATTGAATCCGATTCAACTAAAGTTGGAGAAACTGACACCCACTAGCCACCTGTGTGTGAAGCACGTCGGTAGAATCAGTCTCGCGTAAGCGTACGCGTAATGTCGGTCTGAGCCGCTTCATCCAACAATACCGTTGAATCAAGAATCAACTAGTGACGGCAAGCAATATGTATATACCCACGCCCACTACTCCTTTGTGTTCTACTCATGCATATAACATCTACATATAGACCTGGCTCGGATGCCAATGCTGGGGAACGCAGTAATTTAAAAAAAAAATCCTACGCACACGCAAGATCCATCTAGGTGATGCATAGCAAAGAGAGGGGATAGAGTGTTGTCCACGTACCCTCATAGACCGTAAGCGGAAGTGTTATGACAACATGGTTGATGTAGTCGTACGTCTTCACGATCCGACCGATCGTAGCATGGAAGGTACGGCATCTCCACGGTCTGCACACGTTCAGCTCGGTGATGTCCCACGAACTCTAGATCCAGCTGAGTGTCGAGGGAGAGCTTCGTCAGCACGACGGCATGATGACAGTAATGATGAAGTTACCGACGCAAGGTTTCACCTAAGCACTACAACGATATGGCCCAGGTGGAAATCTGTGGAGGAGGGGCACCGCACACGACTAAACAATCAACTTGTGTGTCGATGGGGTGCCCCCCTCCCCCGTATATAAATGAGGGGAGGAGGAGTGTAACGCCCCGAGACCGATGTGCCAGGTGTCCTCCAGTTATTCGCTGTTGTTGCCTTGTCATTGCTTGCGTGTCATGCATTGCATATCATGTCATCATATGCATTTCATTTGCATACATGTTCGTCTCATGCATTCGAGCATTTTCCCCGTTGTCCGTTTTGCATTCCGGCGCTCCGTTCTCCTCCAGTGGTCATTTCTACCTTTCTTTCGTGTGTGGGGATTAAGCATTTCCGGATTGGACTGAGACTTGCCAAGCGGCCTTGGTTTACTACCGGTAGACCGCCTGTCAAGTTTCGTACCATTTGGACTTTGTTTGATACTCCAACGGTTAACCGAGGGACCGAAAAGGCCTCGTGTGTGTTGCAGCCCAACACCCCTCCAAGTTGGCCCAAAACCCACCAAAAACCTCTCCATCATCTAGAGCGTTCGATCACGATCGCGTGGCGGAAAACCGCACCTCATTTGGACTCTCCTAGCTCTCTCTACCTATAAATATGTGATCCCCTCCGAAATTCGCGGTGCAAACCCTAGACCACCACCTCTCCGCGCCGACGGACATTTCCTCCCCCGCCGACGGACATGTCCGGCCTCTCCTGCGTGAATCCGGAGCCGCCAAGTGTCCTCGCCGCCGCCGTTCTCCACCGCGCGCCGCCGCGGGCCTGCGCGGCCCAGATCCGGCCCGCGGGGCCCGAACCGCCGTCGCCCGCGCCTGTGCATCGCTGCCGCCCAGCGCCTCCCGTCCGCGCCCGCCGGCCGCCACCTCCGCCTCCGTGCCGCCATGTGCGCCGCCGTCTCCTGATCAACACCGGCGCGCGTCTCGGCAGCCGCGCCGCCCCGGATCACCTGCAGCTCGCCGCGCGGAGCTCCGCCGCCGCCTCGCCAAGTCACCGGCACCGCCCTCCGCCGTCGCCTAGCTCGCCGCCGGCCGGATCCGACCAGATCCGGGGCGGGACGACCTCCCGCCGCCGCCCCTGACTTCTCCGGCGCGGATCCGGCGAGATCCGCCACCGCCTCGGTTCGCGCGCCGGATGAACCCTAGATCTGGAGGTCTATATTTTCACTAAGTCCCCGAGTTTCCCATGTTTCATATGCACATGTTCATCGCATCGTAACTTTGCATCCGTAGCTCCGTTTTGGGCATATAGCATATCAAAATGTTCGCCTCAGAGAGCATATCATATCATCTCATTGCATCATTTTCATTTGAGTTCATCTTGATGCCCGAAATGCTGTTGAGATAATTGTCAGATCTGCTGCTCCAATTAGATATTTGTCATTTTTGCCATGATTATTGTGTGCATGATATGCCCCTGAGCTCTTCATGAGTTTTGTTATATGTTTTGCCATCTATCCAGAGGTGCAACCCATGTATTTTTGTGATGTGTGTGGTAACTAGCACAAGCTTGCCAAGTGGTGCATTCGTTAATGCTGATTTCAGGGACTTAGCATTTCCACTAAGTCCTTGGACTGTTTATCTCATTATGCCATATGTTCATGTTGTTTCCTAGTGATCCGTGCCTCTTTTGAGGATGATCAGTAAGGATGATTTGTTAATCTTGTAGTGCTCTATCCATCCATGTCTTAGTTTGCATTTATGGAGCACCCTAGCTTGAGTCAATCGAGCTCTACTTTTGCTATTTCGTGAATCTGGGCAGATTGTCTACTTGTTAGCGATTTTGCCGAGGATGTTGTAGTTGATCTGTGCATGCTATGTTGTTGTTCTTGCCATGTCTAGCTTGTATAATGTGTATTCTTGATGGGTGTATGCTTAGATTGTCATGCCTTGCTCTGTAGTGAGTGCATCGAGCTCGTAAACATGCCTACTTGATATCTGATTTGCATGCTCCGGTTTTTCTCTAAGTCTGTAATCTGATTATGTTTTTTCCATGTTCACATGCTTGCAATTGTCTTTTCTGATCCCTTTTGGCTCAAGGTCACTAAGGGACTTTTGTTAAGCTCTTTGAGTAGCTCCATGCCATGCTTTACTTTGCCATGTTCAGGTCCTATAGCACATAGTTTTCATGCTCCATAGTGTGCTACTTGATCTGAAATTCCAGACAAGTGTTAATTTCACTGTCTGAAATCTGTTTACCAAATGTATTTTTGCCATGCTTGTTTGAACCTGTTAATGGATGAATTGGCCGTAGCTCAGTGTTCCTCTTTTGTTAAGCATCATGAATGGATCCCTGCCATGTATTTTGTTGCCATGTTTGAGTGCTGTAGCATGTTTGTCTTGTTGCATTTAGATGGCTACTTGCTGTTTATCGCAGACCGGTGCCATATTTGAATTGCTCGCCATTTCCAAACCGTAACTCCGATTCCGATGATCTTTATATCATTTTCAAGCAATTTCATCTCACCTTTCCAGTGGCACACTTTGATTTCCAAGTTGAGGCCAGGTTCAATCATTCCTTGTCAAATCATGCAGATGCATCGCATACCGCATCTCGCATATCATACCATGTTCTTGTGTTGGTTGTTTACTATGTTGTGTGCTTCTTTTTGGTGTTTGCTTCTTCGGGTTGGTTCCGGTAACGTCGCATTTGTGAGGACCCGTTCGACTACGCCCGTTTGTCTTCTTCATGGACTCATTCTTCTTCCTTGCGGGATTTCAGGTAAGATGATCATACCCTCGAAATCACTTCTATCTTTGCTTGCTAGATGCTCGCTCTTTTGCTATGCCTACGCTGCGATACCTACCACTTGCTTCATGCCTCCCAAATTGCCATGCCAAACCTCTAACCCACCAAGTCCTAGCAAACCGTTGATTGGCTAAATTACCGCTTTGCTCAGCCCCTCTTATAGCGTTGTTAGTTGCAGGTGAAGATCGAAGTTTGTTCCATGTTGGAACATGGAGATGTTGTTCCTTGTTGGAACATGTTTACTTGTTGGGATATCACAATATATATTATTTAATTAATGCATCTATATACTTGGTAAAGGGTGGAAGGCTCGGCCTTATGCCTGGTGTTTTGTTCCACTCTTGCCGCCCTAGTTTCCGTCATATCGGTGTTATGTTCCCGGATTTTGCGTTCCTTACGTGGTTGGGTATAATGGGAACCCCTTGATAGTTCGCTTTGAATAAAACTCCTCCAGCAAGGCCCAACCTTGGTTTTACCATTCGCCGCCTAGCCTCTTTTTCCCTTGGGTTAGGCCAGCCCAAGGGTCATCTTTATTTTAACCCCCCCCCGGCCAGTGCTTGTCTAAGTGTTGGTCTGAACTGAGTAGCCTGCGGGGCCACCTCGGGGAAACTTGAGGGCTGGTTTTACTCGTAGGATGTCTCATCCGATGTCGCCCTGAGAACGAGATATGTGCAGCTCCTTTCAGGATGTCGGCGCATCGGGCGGCTTTGCTGGACTTGTTTTACCATTGTCGAGGATGTCTTGTAGAACCGGGATACCGAGTCTGATCGGAATGTCTCGGGAGGAGGTCTATTCCTTCGTTGACCGTGAGAGCTTGTCATGGGCTAAGTTGGGACACCCCTGCAGGGATTTGAACTTTCGAAAGCCGTGCCCGCGGTTATGGGCAGATGGGAATTTGTTAATGTCCGGTTGTAGAAAACCTGAAGTTGACCCTAATTAAAATGCATCAACCGCGTGTGTAACCGTGATGGTCTCTTTCCGGCGGAGTCCGGAAAGTGAACACGGTGTTGGAGTAATGCTTGACGTAGGTTGTTCTAGGATCACTTCTTGATCATACTTTTATCGACCGTGCTTTGCCTTCTCTTCTCGCTCTCTTTTGCGCTTGTTAGCCACCATATATACTAGTCGCTTGCTGCAGCTCCACCTCACACCTTTACCTTACCCATAAGCTTAAATAGTCTTGATCGCGAGGGTGTGAGATTGCTGAGTCCCCGTGACTCACAGATACTTCCAAAACCAGTTTGCAGGTGCTGATGAAACCGTGCAGATGACGCAACCAAGCTCAAGGAGGAGCTCGAGCAAGATCTTGTTCTTTATGTTGTTCCGTTTTCCAGTTGATCAGTAGTGGAGCCCAGCCGGGACGATCGGGGATCTGTGTAGCATTTGTGGTAGTCCTCTTTTATTTTGGTTCCGTAGTCGGACCCTGATTGTATCTGGTTGATGTAATGTTTTATTCATGTAATTGTGTGAAGTGGCGATTGTAAGCCAACTATGTATCTCTTTCCCTTATGTATTACATGGGTTGTGTGAAGATTACCTCACTTGCGACATTGCTTTCAATGCGGTTATGCCTCTAAGTCGTGCTTCGACACGTGGGAGATATAGCCGCATCGAGGGCGTTACAAGGAGGCCGGCCGGCCCTTGTGGGCGCGCCAAGGGGGAGGAATTCTCCTCCTAGTAGTAGTAGAATTCTTCCTTTCCTAGTCCTACTAGGAGGGGAAAGGAAGGAGAGGGGGAGGGAGAGGGAAAGAGGGGCCGCGTCCCCTCCCCCAGTCCAATTCAGACTCCCTTGGGGGGAGGGGCGCCACCTCCTGGCTGCTGCCCTCTCTCCCCTAAAGCCCACTAAGGGCCCAATAACTTCCCGGGGGAGGGGGGGTCTGGTAACCCTCCAGCACTCCGGTTTTATCCCAAATCTCCCGAAACACTTCCGGTGTCCGAACATAGCCATCCAATATATCAATCTTTATGTCTCGACCATTTTGAGACTCCTCGTCATGTCCGTGATCACATCCAGGACTCCGAACTACCTTCAGTACTTCAAAACACATAAACTCATAATACCGGTCGTCACCGAACGTTAAGCGTGCGGACCCTACGGGTTCGAGAACTATGTAGACATGACCGAGACTCACTTCCAGTCAATAACCAATAGCGGAACCTGGATGCTCATATTGGTTCCTACATATTCTACGAGGATCTTTATCGGTCAAACCGCATAACAACATATGTTTTTCCCTTTGTCATCGGTATGTTACTTGCCCGAGATTCGATCATCGGTATCTCAATACCTAGTTCAATCTCGTTACCGGCAAGTCTCTTTACTCGTTTCGTAATGAAACATCTTGTAACTAAATCATTAGTCACATTGCTTGCAAGGCTTATAGTGATGTGCATTACCGAGAGGGCCCAGAGATACCTCTTCGATACACGGAGTGAAAAATCCTAATCTCGATCTATGACAACTCAACAAACACCATCGGAGACACCTGTAGAGCATCTTTATAGTCACCCAGTTATGTTGTGACGTTTGATAGCACAATAAGTGTTCCTCCAATATTCGGGTGTTGCATAATCTCATAGTCATAGGAACATGTATAAGTTATGGAGAAAGCAATAGCAGTAAACTAAACGGTCAAAGTGCTAAGCTAACGGCTGGGTCAAGTCAATCACATCATTCTCTAATGATGTCTCGTTCATCAAATGACAACTCTTGTCCATGGCTAGGAAACTTAACCGTCTTTGATTAACGAGCTAGTCAAGTAGAGGCATACTAGTGACACTCATTTTGTCTATGTATTCACACATGTACTAAGTTTCCGGTTAATACAATTCTAGCATGAATAATAAACATTTATCATGATATAAGGAAATATAAATAACAACTTTATTATTGCCTCTAGGACATATTTCCATCAAAAATGCTTAGTGATATGCTCCATAATCCCTCAACCACTTTCTCATATCCATATATGTCTCAAACCAAAAGTCAAACTCGGCCCCATCGATTTGATCTATCCGGTGCCACTAAGTTCATTTGACATAGCCATAGCCAGAAACCCTAATCAGTTTGGTCTCACTGATAGGGATCTCGGTCTCACCGAGATGGAATTGCAAACTCTCTGTTTCCCCGTCATAACGTTTCGGTCTAACCGAGATTATGTTATGCCCTAACCCTAACAAAATCGGTCCCACCGAGTTGACATGTCAGTCCCACCGAAAAGCCTAACGTTCAGATTTTGAACTAAATTGGTATGACCGAGTTTCATGATTCGGTCTCACCGAGTTTGGTAAATTGTGTGTAACGGTTAGATTTTGTGTGGAGGCTATATATACCCCTCCACCCGCTCTTCATTCATGAAGAGAGCCATCAGAACGTGCCTACACTCCCAGCATACATTTTCTGAGAGAGAACCACCTATCCATGTGTTGAGACCAAGATATTCCATTCCAACCACAAGAATCTTAATCTCTAGCCTTCCCAAGTTGCTTTCCACTCAAATCATCTTTCCACCAAATCCAAATATGTGTGAGAGAGTTGAGTGTTGGGGAGACTATCATTTGAAGCACAAGAGCAAGGAGTTCATCATCAACACACCATCTATTACCTTTTGGAGAGTGGTGTCTCCTAGATTGGTTAGGTGTTACTTGGGAGCCTCCGTCAAGATTGTGGAGTTGAACCAAGGAGTTTGTACGGGCAAGGAGATTGCCTACTTCGTGAAGATCTACCCTAATGAGGCAAGTCCTTCGTGGGCGATGGCCATGGTGGGATAGACAAGGTTGCTTCTTCGTGGACCCTTCGTGGGTGGAGCCCTCTGTGGACTCGCACCGCCGTTACCCTTCATGGGTTGAAGTCTCCATCAACGTGGATGTACGATAGCACCACCTATCGGAACCACGCCAAAAATCTTCGTGTCTACATTGCGTTTTCTCTCTCCAAACTCCTCCCTTTACCTTCATATGCAAATGTTTTACATTCTGCTGCTATACTCTTAGACTTGCATGTGTAGGTTGATTGCTTTATTTGTGCTAAGTTGCTAAAATCTGTCAAGACTTAAAATTGGGAAAAGGCTAGATTTTTATTTGGTCAAGTAGTTAATCACCCCCTCTAGACATACTTCCGATCCTACAATAAGCCGCCCCTCTGCTCCTGCACAAGGATTCGCACCCCCTGTAACTCAACACTCCATACAACAAAGCTCCCGCAGCACTGAGACGTAAGGCTATTACCTCCTCCGAGAGGGGCCTGAACTCGTAAATCCGAGTGTACAACTCGTCATAGCTAGGCTCTGCCTCTCCTACGTACCCCCTGTCGGATTTGGGTTCCGGCAAAACCCTTGAGGTTCGAACACTAGGGTGCGCACGGAGATCTCTCCCCCCTCTAGCGCGCACACATCATGATCTCACGGCCTAGCTCGACGAACCCAAAGAACAAGAGACACAAGAGTTTATACTGGTTCGGGCCACTGATGTGGTGTAATACCCTACTCTAGTGTGGTGTGGTGGATTGCCTCTTGGGCTGAGGATGAACAGTTACAAGGGAAGAACAACCTCCTGAGGAGAGGTGTTCTTGTGCTTGGTGAACTTGTGTGGTTGAGGATGATCTGTCCGTTCTCCACCCCCCTTCTACGGTGGTGGCTAGTCCTATTTATAGAGGCCCTGGTCCTCTTCCCAAGTATTGAGCGGGAAGGGATCCCACAACGGCCAAATTTGAAGGGAGACAACTAGTACAAGTTATCCTGACGAAAGGTGGTCTTCGCCTGCCAAAGGCTCTGGTGGTGACGCCGTCTTGGGCTCCACGGTGACCTCTGTCCTACTGGTCTTGGTCTTGTTGCACTGATATGGAAACCTTTGCCTGATGCCTCGTGACTCCTCGCCTGCGCTTGCCCCTTTAGCACCAAAGAGGAAACGAGCACACTGCGTGTGCTCGTGCCCGCCTCGCTCCAGTCGTCATGGCTTGCGTCACAGAAACCTCGCGAGGTGTCCCTTGCCTTGATCTCTCCGCCCCTCGCGAGCCAGCCTGGTGAAGTTGCCCCCGAGGAGGTCTTGTGTCGTCCGCCTCGCGAGGGTCTTGAGTGTTTGCTGCTAAAGATGGGTTGTACAGGGCCACTGGTGGAGCCACGCTATGGGCCGCAGGGAGGCAAGTTTGAGGACCCCCGTTCCCAGGACGCCGATAGTAGCCCCCGGGCCCAAGGCGCACTCAGGCATGGCTTCGAGGCGAAGCCAAGGGGCAAGTGTGGAACGCTGCGGGCCCCAACAGCCTGCGGCCACGGTTGGCGCGTGGCGACTGATTGGACGTGGCCATCTCCGCTTCCCCACGCTGCCTCGGCAACTGCCAGTCTGACAAAAAGACCGACGCGGGCAACACTTGCCTTCATTGCTTTCCTTCGTCTTACTCCAGATCCCCTCTCTCGCTCCTTGCTTCCGACATCTCCAGATCTGCTTCAATCCCCTTCCAAGCTTCCGACCAATGGCGCCCCGAAAGGCCAAGGCCGTTTCACCGCCTGTCTAGTACGAGCCGGCTCTGGATGTGCCCAATGTCTCGGAGAATAACCTCGCCGCCACGTGCCTGCTGACGGCGGGGGAGAACAACGAGAAGGGGAAGACCGAGCTCCGGGCTGGCTCCACCGTGCCGAAGGCTTCGAAGATCTCCTTCTACCCCTTCTTTATGAGTAGCTCGTCGCGGGCCTGGTTCGCCCCTTCTTCGACTTCTTCTATGTCGTCCTTCTTCATTAAAGGTTGCAGGCCCTTCATCTCCATCCCAACTCCATTCTTCTCTTGTCGATCTTTGCCTTCTACTCTGAGGCGTATGTCGGGGTGATGCCGTCTGTGGCACTGCTGCGCCATTTCTTCTTCCTCTGAATCAACGACGACCACACCTCTGGGTGCGCCAACTTCGTCGCAGCCGGCAAGGCCAACGCGATCTCAAAGGCCGGAAAGAAGGCCGAAGGCTTCAGGAGCAAGTGGGTTATGATGGATGCCAAGTGTGTCCACCCGCGGTTGAAGCTGCCGACGGAGATGCCCCAGCCTGACGAGGGGTGGTCTCGCGCGAAGCTTACTAACGACCGGGCGAAGTCGGTGCTGGAGAAGATGACCACCAACCTGAGGCCGGGCAACACGAAGGCGGCGAAGCTGACGGGGGCCATGCTCCTATGAGAATTCCTGATGCTGCGGGTGGCTCCTCTCCAGGCGCGCTCGCGCCCCTTGTGGACGCTTGAGGGCAGAAAAGACAAGCTTCGCTTTAGTCCGGAGGCCTTGTCTGAAGAGGAGTTGGCTGTGGCTCTCCGCCTCTTGGTCGGGGACGACCAAGAGTATCCGCCGAGTGCCCACGTTCCCTTGTTCCTTAGGAAGGATGGGGCGCAGGTCGTGGCCGCCATGCCCACCTTTGACAGGCGCGACCTGGTGCCGCTGATGCCCCCTGGAGTCCTGGTGGCGACGGCACCGATGGACGTGTCTTATGGCGATTCCCGCAGGGAGGGGGAAGAGGAGGAGGGCGAGGAGCGCGACTCGGAGGCGACCCCTGAGGGGATGGGGGAGACCTCCCCCTGCGCAAGGCCGACATCCTCCGCACCCTGCTTGATGACGATGACGAGGCTGGCGTCCTCCCGGAGAGAGAGGAGCCGCCCGTGGTTCCGACGAGGGGCATGTCGGCGCTGACCTCCCGGGACGACGCTCCTGCCCCGACACCGCCTGGAGCTACTTCCGGTCCATCTGTTGCCCCTGCTTCTACTCCTGGAGCCCACGCACCTGCGCCTCAGGCTGCGAGGCTCTCGGGCTTCAAGCTTAAGAAGTGGAGGGACTACGCCGCGGTGGACCAGTAAGTGTTTTTGTCCTGCCTTGTTCTTGCTTCTGCCGCTCGTCCTTGACGCTTCTCCGTTGTGAAATTAGGACGATGCTCGCGACGAAGAATAGAAAGGAGGACGAGGTGGTACTGCTCGAGCCTACATCGCCTCCTGCGGCTGCACCCCTCTCCATGGATAAGGGCAATGACGGCGCTCGTGCTTCTCTAGCCCGAACATCCTCGCGAGGCTTGGTGGAGCATCCCCGGGGGGAGTCGGCTCCCGTGGCCTCGCTGGCTCCGAAGGTGCCAACGTCCGGCTCGGGCACTGGGGTCCCAGAAGCTCAGGAGCTTCTGGCCTCCCAGGCCATGGTGACGACGTCGCCTCCTCCTCCTTCTGCCACATTGTTGTCTTCGGGTTCTTCCGCCTCTCCTGACGTCCTGGAGTGCGCTCTTTCTGCGATGACCCTGCTGCGAGAAGATCTTCAAGGCGCCGACCGTCGCCTGGTGGCCGGGCGCCTGGAGCTGGTCTCTGGCTGGCTTCACTCCGATGTGATTGTCCGGGCGACGCTGAGCCAGGCTGCTGTGGACTCCGAGAAGGACAAGGAGGCCGTCACCCAAGCTGTGGCCACCCACGAGGTGGCGCTGAAGGATGTCGGGGCCGCCCAGGACCACTGTCAGTCGCTGGAGGCCGAGCTGGAGACCATGCAGAGGGAGCGCGCGAAAGAAGCCCGAGGCCGCAAGGTGGAGGAGGAGAAGATGAAGGCCCGAGAGGACGCCGTCAGGGATCGCGACGCCGAGCTAGAGCAATTGGTGAAGGCGCGGGCCACGGAGCGCAGCCGGCTAGAGGAACTGGAGCAAAAGCTGAAGGCGGAGAAGGCTGAGCTTGAAGCCAAGGCGAAGGTCCTGGCTGAGGACCACGCGGCCTTCAAGCTCCTTGAGGAGAGGTCTCGGACGGTGTTGCGGTCACTCTACGAGAAGGGCTTGGAGGAGCCCTGGCCGCCAGCGACAAGGGCCCTGCCCAGCTGCTTCCTTATCTGGTCGATGCGCTTGAGGACATTGTGAGCGGTATCGGCCCCATGGCAGAGGAAGAAGCCCGTGTTCTTTCCTTAGCTGCGCTGACGCGCGTCTTCAGCCACCTACATCTCCGCGATCCTGCCACCCGCCTTGATGAGCTGCTGGAGCCTGTGGACGACGAGCATTGCGCGACCGTTGCCGCAACCGTGAAGGGTCAGGTGGAGGCCCTGCTGAAGAAGTTCCACGCCCTCGCTCCCGCGCCCCCGACCGGTGGTGCTACTGATCCTGCAACTCCGGCTGGTGGTACAGGTGAAGGCAACGTCGTTGAAGAAGAAGCATCCCTTGTAGGCAATGACGGTGTCCAGGGATGACGGGATGACATGCTGGCAGCTCCTTTCCTGTTTAGTTTCTGCAATATGCACCATGCCTCGTGGAGGCATTAAACTCGCGTTTGGTTTCAGGAGAACAATATGTCTTGTAATATTTGCTTTGAAATTCTGCGATTTCCTTTCCATTTGCTTTACGTTCTACGTCGGCAGGGCCCGACCCCGCACATACCTCAGCTGCCATTGGGCCGTCCGGATCACCAGGACGGACCAAGGAGTGAGGGGCTACGTGATCAGTTAGGCTCCTGAGTCGCGATGCTCATGAGTCCCCCTTGACGCGCAAACAACCTATAGAAAGGAGATCTGGGAGTAGGCCTAGTGTTCTACGTCGGCAGGGCCCGACCCCGCGCATACCTCAGCCGCCATTGTCCGTCTGGATCACCAGGACGGACCAAGGAGTGAGGGGCTACGTGGTCAGTTAGGATCCTGAGTCGCGATGCTCAGGAGTCCCCCTTGACGTTCAAATGACCTTCGTACCTTGGCTCCGCTTGGGAGGGCGCGTGACGACCAGTTCCGAGGGACCCGACAGGGTGGCATACGCTTGGGCATGACCCGAGCGCAGCCCCCGTGCCCAGCCCCCTCGCGCGACTCTCCCGAGGGGAGGTGTTGCGATGAGGCCAGACACTGAGCTCGGAGGCTCCCTAAGGTTGATGCAGCCGTGAGGCCGCCCTTAGTTTTTTATCACCAGCGCGGAGCATAGCGCTTCCGCACTTGCACGGGCATAGCCGCTCCTCGACAGTGTCGACTGCCAGCACGGAGCATGGTGCTTCCACTGGCACGT
Organism: Triticum urartu; assembly: GCF_056163025.1. NCBI lineage: Eukaryota > Viridiplantae > Streptophyta > Magnoliopsida > Poales > Poaceae > Triticum > Triticum urartu. Next base: position 198,488,231 of record NC_141873.1, read on the forward strand.
GGGAGGGGACTCCCTATTGCAGAGAGCCCCCGGGGCGTGTACAGCCCTGCCCTGACACGTGGCTTGCACGATAGGGCTAGACGAGGTGTGTATGGGCACTCGTGAGCTAGCGCGGGACTCACGAGGCCCTACCTCAAGGCGGGCTGCGCCTGGTCTTGGTTCTTGATGGTTGTGGTGTTCCTGCGAGATGGTTAGGCAACCTACGCCAAATGAATTTCCTGAGGCTATCACACGAGAAGGCCAAGCACCAACGACCCCAGGAGGTGATGTGAATGGAGCCGGCCCGCCAGACAGAGCTTGGCGGTTGGATTTATCAACGCTGCAGGGACGGGCCCGAGCACAGACACCGTGCCTAGCCTTCTTATGCGAAGGATCCTGAAGAAAGACGATCGACACGCGACTCCTATGGTGGGTGACAATCAAGCAGGTGATAACCATAGATAGATTATGCATGAAAAGCAAACTAGCTTAGGTAAATGCAAGAACGATACACGCCACTTGGTTGGACCCGAGTGGCTTGGGGATGATGCAGCCCGAGGGGCGTCCCCAGCAGAGTGAACTAAAGATGCGAGTGGATACATGCCGCAGGGACAGACCCACGCGGTCTGGGAATGATGCAGCCCAGGGGGGCGCTCCCAGCTAAATAAACTTGGAAAATGTCACCTGGTTTGGTTGTCGAAGGAGTGTTGGGGTAGCTGAAGACGTGTGGCGAAGAAGTCGCTCCTCACGAGCTGTCGAGACCCAGAGCCTCGGGAGGCTTTGGAGGCTCAGGTGGCCTCTTCAGGACCGTCTCCCTCTCCGCTAGGACTGCGTGATGCCTGGCTTCCCGACCTGCCAGGATGCTCCATAGGTTGCGTCGGAAGGTGGCTGCCACACTCAGCAGGCCGAACGGCATGCGAACGTAGCTGTGAGGTGGGCCCTCGCACCGGCCAGCACGCGAAGGCCAGAAGCGCTCCTAAGATGCGGCCCTGTTGAGCCCTGGGATGTCGATGTAGACGCGCAGCTCACCACCCTCGGCTGGGTGGGGAGCTACACCAGGTGGGCGGTGGTCACCGTGTATTGCCCTTGCTTCCTGAAGCTCCTGAATGGTCTTGACGATGAACTCCTGAGCGTCAGGCGCTCCTCACCCGGTGTCCTCCTGAGGGAAACGTGTCGCGAAGCACGCCTCCACATGGTGCCCGAGCGCCTCCCTCACGATGCTTGCTAAGTCCGAGGCCCTCTAGAAGAGAGCTCAGCCCTGCCCGAGGAGGGCGCCGGGCACACCTCCCTATGCGAGGGAGGGAGGCGCCCCAGGCGTGGGCACCGATCCTGAGGTGGCGCCGCTGGACGCGCCGCTCCACTGAGGCCCAGTGTAGGGCAGCTGCTTCTTCTTCTTGTGGCTGGCCTCAGGAGGGTACTGCACATACGCGCTGCCAGGGTCTCCAACTGCTACAACTTGAAAGGCGTGCTCGAGGGAGCATACCACGTCTCTTTCTTCGCAGGGGACTATGATGATTCCGCCGCTTCCTGGCATCTTGAGGACGTTGTAGCCATGGTGGGTGACTGCCATGAATTTGGCTAGTGATGGGTACCCGAGGATGGCATTGTAGGGCAGGCGGATGTGGGCGACATCGAAGTCGTCGAGCTCGGTGTGGTAGTTGTCGCGCTGACCGAAGGTGACAGGGAGACGAACTTGCCCTATCAGGATGGTGGAGCCGTCAGTCACTCCTGAGAAAGGCTTGGTGGGCTGGAGCTGATCGTATGGCACTTGAAGGCTGTCGAACGTCTCGACGGACAGGACACTGAGCCCTGCGCCGCCATCGATGAGGGTCTTGGTGACTTGGACATTGCTGATGACGGGTGAACAGAGCATTGGGAGAACACCGGCGGTTGCCACACATTTGAGCTAGTCCGCCAAGCTAAAGGTGATGGCGTACTTGGACCACCTGAGCGGGCGCGTGGCCTCGAGCTTGGGGGGGCTGCATTCACCTCGCGAGAGAATTGCTTGAAGATGCGCTGGGAAGCTGGGGCCTGGGGCGCCACCCAAGATGCAGGCGATGGCGCGTGGCTCCTGGAAGCCCCAGCCCCTTCGTCCTGCTGGTGGTCGTCATTCCTCCTTAGTGGTGGCGGCAGCGAAGGGAGACCAGGATTGCCCTGAGGACGATCCTCGCAAGGCTGGTCCTTCCAAGCGCCCTCACGAGGCTAGTCCTGCGAGTGGTCCTCGCGAGGCTAGTCGTGCCACTCCTGGCGGGGCCTGCGGTCGTCCCAATGTCCTCCACCTCGTCCACCTCCTCGGTCGTAGCCTTGGTCGTTGCGCTCAGGGCGTCGACCGAAGCTTCCATCCCGGATGGCCCTGAGCTCTTGACAATAGTTGGTGTTGTGGCTGCGCACGTTGTGGAAGGCGCAGAACGTACGACTGCCCTTGGACGACTCGGGAAGGTCTCGGCCGCACTTGGTGTCTGGCTCTACCGCGAGTACGGCCACCCCTTTGCGCTTCACGTCCTTAACCTTGGCCTTCTTCTCCTCTGGATCCATAGCAGGGAGCTCGAGGAGGGAGAGACGCCCCTCCTCAGCTCTTGCACACTTGGTTGCTATGTTGAACAGCTCCAAAGTCGTGCACAGCTCCTCATGGATGGCGAGCTCCTCCTTCATCTTGATGTCGCGGACGCCATCAGAAAACGCTGAGATGATGGCCTCATCCATCACCTTGGGGATCTTGAGACGCACGTTGTTGAAGCGCTGGATGTACTTCTGCAGGGTCTCTCCTGACTGTTGCTTGATGCGGCGCAGGTCACCCGCGGCCGGGGAGCGGTCGCGAGTGCCCTGGAAGTTGGCGACGAAGCTGTCGCGCATCTCATCCCAGAAGGAGATCGAGCCCGGGGGCAGGTTCAGGAGCCATGAGTGGGCACCGTCTTTGAGAGCCATGGGGAACCCGTTCGCCATGACCTTTTCGTCGCCGTTGGCCGCCTCGATGCTCAGCTCGTAGAGCTGCAAGAACTCCACAGGGTCGGGGGTGTCGTCGTAGCGAGGAGGCAGATCCGGCTTGAACTTGCCCGGCCAGACGACGCTACGCAGCTCAGGAGTGAAGGCGCGGCAGCCTACCATGGACACCAGGGCCCGTCGTGGAGGCGGAGCTTGATGTTGGTGTTCCTGCGCCGCCACAGCAAGTGGCACATGGCCCTGCCGCGGCAAGCGATCCTGACGTGGCGGTGCTGGGAGCGGTGGAGCGTTTTCTTGCGGGTGGTGAACCTCTTGGCAGTTTTTTCTTCGTGCGCGGACACACGGCGTGGTGGATCACGTCGCGGGACCGCACATCTTGGAGCGAGGACGCCATCTTGACGCGAAGGGGGCGGAGGCACTCCATGAGCCGCGCGTCTCGGCGCGAGGGCGCCGTCTTGATGCGAAGGGGGCGGAGGTGCTCCGTGAGCCACATCGCCCGCAGCCGGGGTCGGGCGAGGCAGCGAGAGGGATGGTGCAGGAGAGCCCCCCATGGCGTGACGAGCTCGGCGATGCGGTCCAACCAGTCCTCGTAGAGGTCATCGACCAAGCGGTAACGCAGGAGCTCGCGTGCCATGAGCAGCGCGGCCTGCGCGTCCGTGAGTGCGCGGCGAGCGTGAGACGATGAGCCGGCCGGAGTCAGTGACGGGGTGGCGGTGCGGCCATCTCGCCACACGGAGGGGTGCAGTGAGGAGGCTTGCTGCTCGTTTGTCATCGGGCCGGTAACGACGTTGGCGGCGGGTGACGGAGAACGACGGGGAGGCCCGCCGATAGGGGTTGTCTGAGCGACGCGGATGGCGAGAGCGGCCCGACGCTCAGCACGGGCCCGGCGAGCGTCGGCCATGAACTTGGTGGAGTGCCGAAATGTGGATTGACAAAGGGGAAGGCTTCAGTGCACCCCTACCTGGCGCGCCAAATGTCGGATTTCGGGTTTCGGTAAAACCCTTGAGGTTCGAACACTTGGGTACGCACGAAGATCTCTCCCGCCTCTAGCACGCACACATCATGATCCCATGGCCTAGCTCGATGAACCCAAAAAACAAGAGACACAAGAGTTTATACTGGTTCAGGCCACCGATGTGGTGTAATACCCTACTCCGGTGTGGTGTGGTGGATTGCCTCTTGAGCTGAGGATGAACAGTTACAAGGAAAGAACAGCCTCCTCAAGAGAGGTGTTCTTGTGCTTGGTGAACTTGTGTGGTTGAGGATGATCTGTCCGTTCTCCGCCCCCCTTCTACGGTGGTGGCTAGTCCTATTTATAGAGGCTCTGGTCCTCTTCCCAAATATTGAGCGGGAAGGGATCCCACAACGGCCAAATTCGAAGGGAGACAACTAGTACAAGTTATCCTAACTAAAAGTGGTCTTCGTCTGCCAAAGGCTCTGGTGGTGACACCATCTTGGACTCCACGGTGACCTCCGCCCTGCCGTCCTGTTGGTCTAGGTCCTGTTGCACCGATATGAAAACCTTTGCCTGATGGCTCGGGACTCCTCGCCTACACTTGCCCCTTTTAGCACCAAAGAGGAAACGAGGACATTGCGCGCGCTGGCGCCCGCCTGGCTCCAGTCGTCATGGCTTGTGTCACAGAAACCTCGCGAGGTGTCCCTTGCCTTGATCTCTTCGCCCCTCGCGAGCCAGCCTGATGAAGCTGCCCCCGAGAAGGTCTTATGTCGTCCGCCTCGCGAGGCTTGGCCCCTCACGAGGGTCTTGAGTGTTTGCTGGTGAAGATGAGCCATACAGGGCCGCTGGTGGAGCCACGCTGTGAGCCGCAGGCAGGCAAGTCTGGAGACCCCCATTCCCAGGATACCGGCACCCCCTACCTCTACTGTCAAATCCGTTCCCACGACAACTATAATGTTTGCTAGTATCGTGTGTATGTGATTTGATTAGGACAAATTTGGTTGCTAGTCGTGAAGCTGTCGACGAACAAGATCCGTGACTATTGGGTGCGGGTGGAGAAGAATCGGGACCAGATCGTGCTCGGTAGGGGGTGGGACTACTTCTGCCGCGAGCACAGGATCGTCCCCGATGACCTCCTTGTGTTCAAGCTCTCCGACCTCGGGTTCACAAATGCAGATCTAGGGCGACAAGACCTTCACCACCGCCAGTACATATGCAACAAGTTCGTCTGCCAAGGCCCATTTGGCTTCGGTCTCTGAATTCCTGTTCTCTGTCTAGTTGTGTGAACATGTTAGCTGTTAAACTGTCGATCATTAGTGTTTAAACTTGTGCATTTTGGTGAGGAACAACACCTTGAGTTTCTGCGCATTTTGGTCAGGAACAACATCCTAAGTTTGTGCAGGGGCATATGATAACCTTTGGCTTTAAACTCCTCCTATTAAGTTAACGTCATGATTATTGTTGTTAGTTCTGATTTTGTTGTGTGCTTGCTGCTTACTTCTGAATTTGATATTTATGTCTCCTCTTTTATTGATGTGTTATGTGCTGTTGCGTAGTGTGATGGTAAGTCCACCACATTTAAAAAGGGTGAGCATATTAAATAATGTGCACACAACTAAACAACTGTGATTTGCATGTGCTCACCCTTAAAGCACACACACGAGCAACCAAATGTCAGACATTCAAATGTTCAGTGGCCCAGAACTTGCATACCCTCAGTCAGGCTTTAGTGGGTCTCAAGTGCAAAGTTCTCTAAATTCATGCGAGTAACCAAATGCATCTTTATGATCGTGCTATGCAGACTAAATAACAAACACAAACATTCAAACATGACAAATTTGTACAAACGGGCTGGTTGAGGGAATGAGGCTACTAAACGACGCCTTCTTAAAGCATCTACAGCCGGACGCCTCAAACCCACCTCATACGTCTGGGCGGGCCGCCCGGTCACTGTCCGGTCACGATTTTTTTTAACCCAGACGGACTCCTTAAACGCATGGGCTGACCAACACCCCCCATATCCATCCCAAATATGAGGCGGATATTGGGGCGCCCGGGCGCACCGGGGCACGCCCGCCACGTCGGATCCGGCCCATGGTGGCCCACCCGACCCCACATAAATTTCTCCCCATCTGCTCGTCGAACCAAACTCTAGCCACTCCACCCTCCTCCGCGACCCAAGCTCGTCTTCGGCTCCTTCCGGCCTTCTCCGGCATGGCGGGCAGCGGTTTTGAGTCCTTCACCTTCAAATCCGTCGACCTCGAGCTCATCCCACGCGACCCCGAGGAGGAGATGGCAGTCCGGCTTGCGCTCCGCCGCGCCTTGGAGGAGGCCCGTGCACGGCTGCGCTCAGACTGCATCCGTCGGGAATCCATTGTGTCCACCCAAATGGCACATGGATCCGGTGCTAGGTCAAGCGGTCCGTTTGGCGTCCCAACGCGCTGGCGGACGCGCAAACCCCTCCGTTGGCGCACTGATATTCGGAGCGCATCATCGTCCCACGAGGCCATGGCACGCCGTGCTCGCCGTGCAAGGCACCGGGCGCGGGAGGCGGCGGCAACCCTCGCGGCGACGGACGTCGGCGAGGCGGAGTCGCATTCTCCGACGCCCCGTATGGGGCATCAGTCTGGGCGACGCAACCGCATCGTGGTGGACGTCGACGGCTTGTCCCCGGACGGATCCATCATCGATTTGACGTCCAGCGGCATCGTTCGGGTTCCAGGTTTCGACGGGGAAGAGTAGGGCATGGGAGATGGTGGCGCCTTGAGTCCCGTGAGCCGGCTCGTGTCCCATGTCCTACTCTACCTTGCCAGCGATCGGACCAACACTCTGAGGAGCGCAGCTGGCCGCCGGACATAGCCAGGGCGGAGCCGGGCGAGCGGGAAGCGGAACCGGACGAGCTCCACTTAGATTAGGTTTCACGTTGCATGTAATAATATGGATTTGAGATATCCGAATGTGAAATACATTTTTTGAGGCATGGCTGGTCACTGTCTGCGGACGCGTAGATTTGCCGGTCCGTGTGTAATGCTCTTAGCTTCTTTGAAGGAAAATCTTCTGGGCCAAGGCCAGGAAGCGGGAAAAAGGAAAAGGAGCGCGCCAAAAACCAAAACGGCAGCGCGGCCAAATACGCGCCTCCTCCAAAAAAAGAAAGAAAAAAAAACTCACGTCGCAAACCCCATCGCGCGGTTCGCTCCAATCCCCGTCCCCCCGGCGCGGCGCCGCCACAGCGCCTCTCGCCGTTCGCTGGCGCCCCTGGTCCAGCCCGTTCCCTCCGCCACTCAAGAAGCTCCATCCCGGCCGGCGACCCCCCCCCCCCCCCCTCTCCCCAGCTTACTGAGGGCAGCCGAGCATGAGCGGTGGTGATGGTCGGCGACGGAGACCGTCGGCCGGAGGAGGTGGCGGCGGCGGCGTCGGCGGCAGCTGGGGCGGTCGGAGGTCTGGATCTTCGGCGGCAAAGGAGCAGCGGATACGGCTGGGCGCGGAGGAGCTCCTCGAGGGCCGGCTTGGCTTCGCGCCCTACACCCAAGGCGACCGCCGGCTTGGCTGGCTCCTCACCTTCTCCCCCGTGAGTTCCCTCTCGATCTCGCTGCTCTAGCTTCTATTTCGCGTCGACTGTATTGTGGAATTAGCAGCTGAATTCTGCAGAGGCTGTGAAATGCTTCTCATTTCAAGCGCAATCGGCTTGTGAAATTAACAAATCAGTAGGGTGTTTAGACCACCCAGGTAACGCAGAGCGTGAAATCGCGGAAGGAATTGTTTGCTTCCATTATCTAAATTTCTGTACCTCAAATCCATAGCGTTGGGTGGTGAGTCTGCTGCTATTGTCGGTATAGTGAAATGTTGTCTCTGACTGCGACTTAAAGTAACAAAGAAATTACTTGAAGCTGCAGAATCTCCATGGTTCCACAAGAATGAGCAACTTTTTTCCAACAGCAAAAATTTGTGCATTATACAATGGAATTAACTGATACAATCTCTTAAAAGCACGGATAATGCTGCTGCCATATAGAGTAGGACCTGGGAGAATGCCGAAAATGTCCATCCATCTTGAATAAAATGATTTGCCTAATAAATGTCCATCTATATTGTGAACGAATCAAACACATGGTAGAACCAACTCGGAGATGCTTAGTTGAAGGTCAAGAGCCATTGGCTTAACCGATTTGCTAAATCTAATGAATGAGTGGCTTTCTTATGTGATCTCTTACACTGCAATAACACCTGCAGTCATCATGGGAGGATGAGGATACAGGGAAAATCTACAGCTGTGTTGACCTGTACTTTGTGTCCCAGGTAAACAAAATGCAACTAAAGTAACACTGTTTGACCATGTTGCAGAAAAAAAATAACACTGTTTGACTTGCCATGTCTAATTGTTTATGCTTTCTTGCAGGATGGTTCTACATTTAAAGTGAAGTACAAATTCCCGCCTTATTTTTATGCTGCAACTAAGGTGAGCTTAAGGTTTTCTGAGGGATCTGTTCTCTTATCCCATCAAAGTATTTATATAGATGTAACACTCACAACTTTTCTGTGAACTTTCCTGGTGAGTCTGTTTCTTGACTGATTTTCTATTTTTGTGAATTGAAATGTTCAGGAGAAGACGGAGTTGGAAGTTGAGGCGTATCTCAGGCGACGTTATGAAGGGGAAATCGCTGATATAGAAATAATTGAAAAAGAGGATCTGGATCTTGTACGTGCCTTAATGTGCATGCTTAATTCAGCATATCATTTTGTATGCATCAGAAAATGCAATCGTTGTGATGAGTTTGATTCTATCTTCAGATTCCATTTTTTTGAGGGCTGATGTTCAGATTTCATTGCGGTCCTTTTTTCCTACCTTTGTTGCTTGTTACAGTAGAGTGACGTTCACACGCTAAGTGCTATGTAGTTTTACTTAAATTGAACCAAAGGACTAGCTAGTTGCAATATGTTAAGTTTACCTGTTATTGTTTTGTACTTCTGCTGACTGTCCCTACTATGACTCCACAATGGTGCCAATGCTCTCATGCATGTGTAATTTTTTGTCATCTATATTTTGCTGGGCCGAATGTAGCAGATAATTTTAACACGCCGTCTTTCTGTGTCTCCCTGTTGCAGAAAAACCACCTTTCTGGTTTGAAGAGAAAATATTTGAAGATTCAGTTCGATACCGTGCAGCAATTAATGCGTGTAAGGAGTGATCTAATGCATGTTGTTGAAAAGAATGAAGAAGAAAGAGATGCCGTGGATGCATTTGAATCAATTTATGGTGTAAAAAGGTACCCTGCATTAAATGGCTCCAGTTTTGCTGTTCCCCAGTTATGTTTTGTTTCTATGGGGTTAATTTTACTGTGTATCCTTTCCATGTTTTTATGTATTATGCATATTTTGCATTTATTGTTAACCTATTGTTTGTTGATCTAACAGGGTAGAAAGGCCACAAGATTACATAAACTGCATCATCGATTTGCGTGAATACGATGTTCCCTATCATGTTCGTTTCGCTATAGATAATGGTGAGGCTAAAGTTTGCAAGTCTTGTTTTTTAAGCATGTGCTAATATAACACCGATGAACTGACACTATTTATTCTGCATTGAACCTCTTCGCAGATGTGAGATCTGGACAGTGGTATAATGTTGGTGTATCTGGTTCTGATGTTTTGCTTCAGAGAAGGGAAGATCTGCTTCAGCGTGCAGAAGTTCATGTATGTGCATTTGATATTGAGACCACAAAGCTTCCCTTGAAGTTTCCAGATGCTGAATACGACAGTGTAATGATGATCTCCTACATGATAGATGGGCAAGGGTACTTGATAATCAACCGAGAGGTACGGATTGTTTTGTTTGTGCTATAGTTATTCATGACTTGTCCAGTTTATTGTGTTCAATTTATTGCCTAGTCTTGGACAGCATCAGTTACCTGGCATGTCTGTATGCCGTTTACTTTCTGTTTGTTTGAAGCAACATGCAATTCTCCAGTTCTCCTTCCTCTGGGAAAAAAGTCTTTACAAAAATGTTATTTCCATGTTAAAAAAGATGGCAATTGCCAAGGGGAATCCAAGAGCTGTCACGTGCATTAACCACCAGACGCATACTTCAGAATCAACTACATACATATAACAGTTAGATCATTAACTTAGCTGAACCTACTGTTCTCGATTGTGCTTGCAAGAACCATATGGTTTTTCTCCCTTAAAATAGGTTTTGCATAACACATTATTTTATTTGTAGTGTGTAGGGGAAGACATTGAAGATTTGGAATACACACCTAAACCAGAATTCGAGGGGCATTTTAGAGTTAAGAATGTCGCAGACGAGGTATGAACTTTTGCATATTATGTCCAGTGGCATATGCATTTTTCAGCATCGTAACTAATTTGCTCATTTTTTCTTCTTATTTTATATTTGTAGGTGGGTCTACTTAAAGCTTGGTTTTCTCACATGCAAGAGGTTAAACCTGGTATTTATGTTACGTACAACGGTGACTTTTTTGACTGGCCGTTTTTGGAGAAGAGAGCTGCCCACCATGGGATAAAAATGAATGAGGTATGCTGGTAATTTCTCCTTAATTTAGCAGACAATAGTTGCTCTTGGTATGACTCATGTAGCATATGATATGATAAACTATGTAGTAGAATGCTCACAATCTTGGCCAAACAGTTGCATGCAAATAAAGTTATCTGTAAAAAGTCATCTGCACTTCTGTAGCTAAATGGGAAAGTTCACAAGACTGGGATAGTGTCAGTAGCATGGTAGTGTCTTCCGTAACATTTCAAGGAATATCATGTACTCGTAGTGATCTAAACGACCTTATATTAGTTTACAGAGGGAAATTATGTACTCCCTCTGTAGTACATATGTTTTATAATTTGTCCTTTGTCTAGATTTTGAGGAAAATTGTTGGAATGGAAAACTGTGTTTTTCATTTTTGTGTTTCCTATTTTGTTCTTACAGGAGATTGGTTTCCAATGCGACAGTAATCAAGGTGAATGCCGAGCTAAATTTTCCTGTCATCTTGACTGTTTTGCCTGGGTGAAGCGAGACAGTTACCTTCCACAGGGAAGCCAAGGTCTAAAGGTGATAATTTACATAGTGAAAGAAAAATACTCTAAATTCGAGAGTTCTATGCTTTTGGTACTAAATGATTTGTCAAACTTGAGTTTTGACAATGCTATGAAAATTTGAAGTTTGGGTATTGAACTAGCATTAAAAGGTTAGCGTTAGTCATTTAACCTTTTTTATTGCCTGATTTTTTCTTGCATTATTTTATTTTATTTTGGAGAAAATGCAAAACCCTTGCATCTCGTTGCATTGATAAGAAGAGATGTATGGAAGGCTGACTACATGCTGCAGAACAGAAGCTGAACTAATATGTCTGGTAGAATCGTCTGGAGTCCGTTATCTCTGGCTGGTGCTCTCACCCGTGCCCCATACTGGATGATATCCACGTACCTAGCAAAATCCGAACTGTTGCCGTTGTAGACGGCTTTATTTGCCTGTTATCTTTCTTGTTCTAAATATGTTGCTTTTGCATTTATATAGTGACTTTCCTTCCATTTTGACACTCACAGGCTGTTACAAAAGCCAAGCTTGGTTATGATCCTCTGGAGGTCAATCCAGAAGATATGGTTCGCTTTGCAATGGAGCAGCCACAGGTATCTCTAGTCTACCTGTCTTGGTGATGGGGTAACTTTTGTCATTGAGAAGTAGCTGAAGTGCAAATGGTTACATGAAAACTAACCGTGAATACTGCTGTTTGTCTATATTGTTGTTTAAAATGTACTTGTCATTACTTGACCTGAAATGACACTGCTACTCATTTTACCTTGCATTGTCTCATTTTCAGACAATGGCTTCTTATTCTGTATCAGATGCTGTTGCCACATACTACTTATACATGACTTATGTCCATCCATTTATCTTCTCCCTTGCGACCATAATACCTATGTCACCTGATGAGGTGTTGCGGAAAGGAAGTGGGACACTATGTGAAATGCTGCTAATGGTCCAGGTGTGTTGAATAAACTTTGTTGCCATGTTTTCTGTACTGTTGTTATTATTTGAGTCAAAAGATAAGCCCTTTTTGGTCTGTGGACAACTATATGACACATAAAACTTGCCTGTTGTTTAACAAGATGTAAATTAATTACCATGTTTTCAACATCTTTTCGAATGAGTCTTTCCCCCCTTTGTTGGCCTGGAAACTTTTGTTTTTGCCACTCTAGATTTTGCCAATTTTCCTTATGCCACTCTAGATTTTGACATTTCACTTTTGCCACTCTTAGTTTTTGACAATTATCACAATTGCCATTCCGGTGGCAAAAACAAAATTTTTAGAGTGGCAATTGTGATACATTTCAAAAGCTAAGAGTGGCAAAAATGAAATAAAATTATTTTTCTTTTGCCACGGAATGGCAATTGTGATAATTGTCAAAAGCTAAGAGTGGCAAAACTGAAATATGAAAATCTAGAATGGCATAAGGAAAATTGGCAAAATCTAGAGTGGCAAAAACAAAATTTTCCCGTGAACCCACTCCAAGCACTTGGGACTCCCAAGTCGCGACAATATAGGAGTACCACTTCCTCAACTGTTTCTGATTTGTGATGCTTGCTGAAATCAGTTTCTTCTTATGTATAGGCATTCCAGGCTAATATCATTTGTCCTAACAAGCACCAAGCTGATCTGGAGAAGTTTTACAATAACCGTCTAGTAGAAAGCGAAACATACATCGGTGGTCATGTTGAGTGTCTTGAAACTGGTGTATTTAGATCTGATCTTCCTACAAAATTTCAGCTGGAACCCTCAGCATTTGAGGTAAGTTGAGTTATAGTATTCTGGAAATGTTATTTAATTTAGTGAAAATGTTCCTGAGCTTTTTTGTACCTGGTTGGATTATTAATTTGTTGGACATCGATGTGGTTTCATACAAGAATTTATATGCATACGTTCAGTGTATTAACTCAATGCATATTTGTTCTTTCAGCAACTAATTGAAAACCTTGACCGTGATCTGCAATATGCCATTGCTGTAGAAGGAAAATTGGATATTGATTCTGTCACAAATTATGATGAAGTCAAGGATGCCATAAAGCAAAAGGTATCGTGTCCTGTCCTGCTGTGGTCTGTAATCTTCACTCTCTGCTCAGCCTCTTTAAGACCAATGTGACAAACTGAAGCTTAGTGCCAATTCCCATAGTTGGTTACATTGAAACATGAAAATTTTGACTGTTGAAGCAAATTTATTCCACCATTTTAGCTCATTCTTTATTTGATTAGCAAGATACTTATTTACAGTTTGAGGTTTGATTTTGCAAATGTTGGTTGGCTTGGGCCTCATTGGTTTAGTAAATAAGTTTCCAACCCAGAAACGGAGCTAGCCAAATATCTACATAACTGGCATCAATAAAATGTTATAACTTGTCAGCTCCATGCTTGATTGACCTTTGTTATTATGTCAAATTCACAGCTTGTTTCATTGCGAGACCACCCAACTCGTGAAGAATGCCCTCTTATATATCATCTGGATGTTGCTGCAATGTATCCAAATATCATTTTGACAAATAGGCTCCAGGTAATTTTGTATACTTTAATGAAGTATTTGAATGTTGTATTGCTGGTATTGATAATTCCATGACTGATAAGGTTTTAACGGTATAATATGTTAAGAGATAGCTGAACTTTCTTTTCTGGCGTTCTGGTGATATGGTGATTTGTGAAGATTATCCGTCTGTGATGTAGAATCTCTTTGGGTACTGTTTGCTTAAGCATCATTCTGAGAGTTATAGAAAATATGAAGGTTGGATGGGAAATCTGGACTGTTGCAATTACAAAATTTTGTTAGGCATGTTTACCACTAGATGTTTTCACCCCAAATCTTTTTCTCAAATATGCATCAAGTGTGTCTTTGTTTCTTCAAAGAAGAATGCCGAGAAGACGTGAAGTACAAACCCAACCAACTTAAACAAGAAAGCAAAAAAAAGGCAAAGAGCAAAAAAGTGACTAAACCAACTAAGCTGAACTATGGCAAAACTGAGCAAGCAGCAGCGCTGCTGTCACTGCCACCAGAACTTGGTCAGAGTGAGTGACTACGTTTCACCTCGGTTCACGTGTCTTTAGGGGTAGGTAAGCAGTTCACTCATACTCTAATACTGCCACTCACGTCAAGTCTCACAGGTCCATTGTGTCAAATCAGCACAAGGGGTGCTGGATAGCTTATGATTCTTGCTGCCGTACCATAGAGTTCCATGAACAAACCAGTTGAACTAAAAGTTTAGCTGTTATGGTCATAATGGAATGGCAGGTGATGTAAGATATTAGATATATCTTTCAGCAGGCACCTTAGGCGGAGGTATGAAGGACAGGCCTGGTGCAGTGGTGAAGTACGCCCCACTTGTGCCAAGGGGTCCTGGATTTGACGCAGCCTCTCTGCATTGCACTGTGCATGGGCAAGGCTTGCCTCGTATAATCCTTCTCCAGACCCCACCTGGTGTGGGAGCTTCTAGCACTGGGTCTGTCCGTTATTACCTAGGCGGAGGTTTATATTATGTCTGCCGATGACAGTGCTACACACCCATGAGATATGCCAATCACCCTATACCATGAAAGATATCACCAGAAATATTCAGCTTTGTCACATCGCTTGTAGTGTCATACTAGATATTCACATGATTATAACCCAGCAACCAAATTAAGCTTTTTTCCTCACTTGTTGATGGCAGCCACCATCCATAGTTACAGATGTGGACTGCACAGCATGTGATTTCAATCGCCCTGGAAAGAATTGCCTTAGAACGCTCGAATGGGTCTGGCGAGGAGAAACCTACACGGCAAAAAAGAGGTAAGCTTTACAAACTTGCATGAATATGTTGAGTTTCTGTTCTAATGTTATTCTATTTTCTAGTGACTATCATCATATAAAGAGGCAAATTGAGTCAGAGATGATTCAAACTGGTGGGGTTACATCTTCAAAGCCTTTCCTCGACCTCTCAAAACCAGAGCATTTACTAAAGCTGAAGGATCGTTTGAAGAAGTACTGCCAGAAGGTAGTATATTTGAATTCATGGATTAACCCTTTTGGCGGGCCTTCGCTGACTATACTTATGGCACAATGCAGGCGTACAAAAGAGTAGTTGACAAACCAATTACAGAAGTTAGAGAAGCTGGAATATGCATGCGTGAAAATTCTTTCTACGTAGATACAGTGCGAAGGTCTGTCAGATGTTCATTATAACCCTAAAGTTGGTGTTATACTAGCTTCCAAAAAAAGTTGATGGTATACTATATAGTAACTTGGTCTTGGATTAATCTCACATGATAATTTCTGATGAAGAAAACTGCACTTTCTTGTTGATTTCATACTATTGTCTGCTAGTGTTTTTCTGGAGTTGCTCTAAAATCTCCCCTTCCTTTGGTGCTGCAGCTTTCGTGATAGAAGGTATGAATACAAAGGCCTGAATAAAACATGGAAAGGAAAACTATCAGAAGCAAAAGCCAGTGGAAATTCTATCAAAATTCAGGAAGCACAGGTTCAGTGATGCCTATTTAGGTGCCTATTATGTTTTCGGTCATTTTGAGCTTCTTCTTAGTGCATGTCTACTTAACTTTTGCAGGACATGGTTGTGCTATATGATTCTTTGCAACTTGCTCACAAGTGCATATTAAATTCTTTTTATGGATATGTTATGCGCAAGTAAGTGTAACTTATACAGACAGTATTTCCTTTGTCTTCATGTATTGTACTCCATGGAAATGTAATACTAGTTTATTCTCTACAAAGGAAGGTAATTAATAGCGAATGTACTTTCTGATTTAGGGGTGCAAGATGGTACTCTATGGAAATGGCTGGTGTTGTAACATATACTGGTGCAAAAATCATCCAAAATGCTCGATTACTTGTAGACAAAATTGGAAGACCACTGGAACTCGACACAGATGGCATTTGGTGTGTTTTGCCTGGTTCTTTCCCAGAGAATTTTACTTTCAAGACAAAGTGAGGACACTAATTATCTATTTGTTGTATTTCAATGGAAGTATTTGTCTCTGCTGAGTATCGTGCTTGCCTGATTATCACTAGTCTGTTCTCTTTTCCTGTTTTCCATATGAAAAGCTGCTGTTGTGATTCGAACAATGAGTTAGGCACAAGTTAGTGGCAAGATACCATATGTAGAATTGTCATTAGTGCATTTTTTTGCACATTCTCCAAGGCACTAGTTCAACTACTTATTCTGATCATAATACTGTAGTAAAATTTATAAAAATGTGATACTATGATTTTGCTTGAGAGTCCATTCTTGTGGTAGAATCTCCCCACTTGTGGCACTGGTAGAGTCTCTCCACTTGGCCTGTAGGTCCTGGGTTTGAACCAGTCTCCTTGCAGAACTATTATGCAGGGGTAAGGCTGTCTAGAAATTCCCTTCCCCACCTTGTGTGGGGGCTTTCAGCACTGGGTACCCCCTTTTTTATGATTTCGCTTGAGTCCATTCTTGTTATTTTATGCGCCTTAGTATGCGAGTGACCAAATTGAAGAATGTTCAGTTCTTAAGTTCATGTGAATCATATTCATAACTACCTTTATTTTGGATTTAAGGTAGTATAAAATGAGTAACTGTGTATCCAGGAAAATAATTCGTTTACCCAGTTTATTATGAACTGACGCTCCCATGTTTCATCTTTACACTCAATTTAGTATGCTAACACTAGTTGATGATATTGCAGAGCTGAGAAGAAGCTCACAATATCTTATCCATGTGTGATGCTTAATGTTGATGTTGCAAGAACCAACACCAATGATCAATATCAAGTAAGAGTTGTTCTCCTGCAAGTTATGTTTTAAATTGTCAGGTTCATCCAGTGTTGATATTCTTCTTTCTAACAACTGGAATCATATTTGCTCTATTCCTGTGTTGTCCTGTTAGACATTGAAAGATCCTGTAAGCAAGCTATACACAACAAATAGTGAATGCTCCATCGAGTTTGAGGTAGATGGACCATACAAGGTGAAGTGATTTATTAGGACCACTTTCCTTCTACTCATGCAATATTTCCATTCCCGGATCCAAGTTAGTTTGTCTAATCCCAAAACTGATCGTAACTTTTATTTGCATGTCACAATGCATGCTAAAATTACAGGCCATGATTCTACCTGCCTCTAAAGAGGAAGGGATTCTGATAAAGAAGAGGTATGCTGTCTTCAACGAAGATGGCACCCTGGCAGAACTTAAAGGCTTCGAGATTAAGCGTCGAGGTGAGCTGAAGCTCATCAAAGTTTTTCAGGTACATGCTCCAATTCTGCATCAGTTACTAATTGTTGCGTCCTAAACAGGAATACAGGGACTACTACATCAGTTAGTATATGGCTGATATATTTTCTTTGATTTATGTTTTTATTTGTAGGCGGAGGTATTCGATAAATTTCTCCATGGCTCTACTTTAGAGGAGTGCTATGCAGCTGTTGCCTCTGTTGCTAACCGCTGGTTAGATCTACTGGACGTAAGTGGTTTGCAAAATTCACAAGCTTATTCTTTTTGTCTAACCTACTCACTTGCATTGTTAAACCCATGCAGTATTATCTAACAATATTTGTCTATTGCAGAATCAAGGAATTGATATTTCTGACAGTGAGTTGCTTGGGTTCATATCGGAGTCAAGCACAATGAGTAAGTCCCTTGTTGACTATGGAGAACAGAAGTCATGTGCTGTAACTACAGCAAAAAGACTTGCAGAATTCCTTGGAGATTCAATGGTTAAAGACAAAGGACTGCACTGCCAATATATAGTTGCCCGAGAGCCACAAGTAAGTACTGTCGTGTTAAGTTTTTTACCCTATAACTTATTAATCTTTATATTCGCCAATAAATTATGTGACCCTTTCAGCATCTGGACAAAAGTCCCCTCATTCATTTGATGACAATAGTTTGCTCCTATAATTTTAAGTGAATTGAACTGTTGTATTTATTTTGTTATGGTTATTTTGTCTTTCCCAAATCATGTAGGGCACCCCAGTGAGCGAGCGTGCTGTTCCGGTGGCTATTTTTGAGACAGATGCTGGTAATACTTTTCATGCAAATCGCTGCTTTTGTATCCCCAACCTGTTCAACTTACTTACACTATCCTCTTATTTGACAGAGGTCGCAAAGTTCTATTTAAGAAAATGGTGCAAAGTCTCCACGGAAGCAAACATCCGATTTATTCTTGATTGGTCTTACTACAAGCAGCGCCTAAGCTCGGCTATTCAGAAGATCATAACTATTCCTGCAGCGATGCAAAAGGTAATATATAACTCTTTCTTGTTCTGTTAATTAGTATGCACCATTTTCTGAGATATTCAACTCTACAGATTTCAAATCCTGTTCCCCGAGTTCTTCATCCTGATTGGTTGCATAAAAAGGTCAGAGAGAAGGATGACCGATTTCGTCAACGCAAACTACGTGATATGTTCAGTCCCTTGAATAAAGACATGGGGATGCATAACTTGAATGGAACTGGAGACATAGAAGATTTGTTAACATCAGACAAAGGTTTGAGAAAAGCTACTGCATCCCATGGTTTTAACATCGGCAAAGAAAATCATCCAAATGGGTCACCATCAGCAAAAGCTAGTTTGGGTCATTGCAAAAACCAGCAAAAATCTGTAATCAGGTCAAATGAACCACTCCGAGATGACTCTGCTGATGAAATAGTTGATAGAAGTACTGATTATCAAGGATGGCTTGAGGCCAGGAAGAGAAAATGGAAATATGTCCGTGAACAGAAGAAACGTCGAAGGTAATGGCACACAATATACACACAGTTAAATATTTTTTGCCTGGTAGATCCGAGCCCTTCTGTTTCATGTTAATAAATATTGCTACGGTGATCAACAAGAAAGAAGAGGCAAGGTAGAAGTAAAACTTAGTCAACTAGAGCAATATGAAGGGCTGTATTGTCAATTTGTCGCCATCATATAGTGTAAAGCTAAGGTCTACCTAGCAGATTTCTGCTGCCCTATTAACTAAAATAAGACAAGTTTCAAAATCAGAACTCATGGGATTGGATGCACAAAACCAATGTGACACATCCCCTTTCATAGTTGAGGAGAGATGGGCCTGGTCCCTTTGGGTGGCAGAGACTTTCCTGGCTGGGTTTTGTCTCTGACTCTTCCTCGTCCTCCTAGATGTCTTGTAATTGTTCTCTCCCACATTCAAATTCTACTTTCCACTCCAGGCAGATTCATTTCAAAAAGCATGATGCTTGGTTCATATACTAAGGCTGCTAAAGTTTCCAGCATTTTTTTTTGCCAAACTTGCCTATGGTTAGGTTACTGAAATCTGAGCCACACTTTGGCTGGCCTAAGGAAATCTTGCCATACTTTTCTAAGTCTTGGACGCGTCGAACACATGGTAGAAAAGGGATCTTGCCAAAAGTGCAGCTAGGAACCAGATGGGTGCTGAACTCAGTCAAACCTCCAAAACTGGCATGTTTACGTCCTGTCTGAGGACGGCAGGTCCGCTGCAGTGCCAGTCCCAACAGCGGCGCCCGTGGATGCCAGATTACACTGGTCCGAGTTCCGCACTTCGATTTCTTTTGAGATCTATCTTGAGTTCCATGCTTATCTGCAAACCAATTTCCAAAGATACATCCTTTCATGGGTTAAGGTTGCCCATCACCAATAATAACCCACATTTAACACTCATGTACCAATTTATGCAAGAGAATAAACCTTGGCTGCTGGGAAAATGCATAAAATCGGTGCCAATTGCCAACATCTACCCATCTAGTTTTGCCTTGAGACTACAACTGTTGCCGACTGAATTCAGTGTACACAGTGTGGCGCTCCTATGTGGGCGGTGTACTTTAGTTTATTGATGAATTAATTTAGCAATAGTGTCTCCCTGTTCCTCATCTTCAGCTTGTAAGCCCATATGCTGAGTCAAGCGATACTGGCCTAAGCAGTCCCGCTGGCCATTTTTTTAGCCATTGCCTGCCTATGAGATCAAGACATCATATAAAGTAGTTGAACTCTTACTGTGGTGCTATGATAGCTGCACCAGGTTCCAGTGTTCCGGATGTCATTGAAAACCAAATTTTTAATATGTTTTTTAAGAAGTGGACCATCCATGTTTCGTATGGGTTAAATAGACAACTTATGTTATTTGAACTCATCTACTGTTATGCTGGAGCCACTAATACAATTGAGACTAAGCTGAGTGAACTAAGTACTGATGGACAATCAATACTCATATTTACTTCTGCTTCTATCAGGTTGGGTGCTGCAGCCTCTTCTGAGGGTCCCAGTAATAATTTGTTTTCTGCAAGAAATGACAGTCAGTTACATGGCAATGGTAGGAATCGGTCTACATTTTTCCAGAAACAAGAATTGTCCCTCTTTAGATCACATTGGCAGGCATGTAAATTTTCAAAATTTATTTTTTTCTGTAGCATTTGTAGTTATATTTATTGACGAGTTCATATATATGTTCCGCATCAGATAATCCAGCTTGCTCCAAGTACATTGCCTGGCCGTTTTTTTGCATGGGTTGTTGCTGAGGGGATCATGTTCAAGATTCCCATCAATGTGCCTAGAGTTTTCTACCTAAACTCAAAAGCTCCTATCACAGATGAGTTTCCAGGAAGGCGTGTAAAGAAGATTCTTCCTCATGGAAAACCATCTTTCAATCTCATCGAGGTGAAAATCTTAAACAGTAGCTGGAAAGTAACTAGGGATGTGATTTAGATTACATACTAATGGCTGTAGCATCCAGGTTGTAACTAGTGAAGAACAGTTCAGGGCTGAAGGAAGAAAACTTGCTGCTCATCTTGCAGAGCCAGATGTTGAAGTGAGTATTTGGCAACTTGTGCATATGGTCTTGTATTGTTTTTATTTTATCTCCTTAACTGACATTGGACTTGCATGTAGGGCATATATGAGACGAAAATTCCACTGGAGCTAAATGCTATTCTCCAAATTGGTTGTGTCTGCAAAGTGGACAAATCTGCGGAGAAACGAAATATCCAAGATGGATGGGATCTTGCTGAGTTGCAAATGAAAACAACTGCAGAGTTCTCATACCTGGAACAAACAGTTTCATTTTTCTATCTATACAACAGGTAGGCCTGACGATAGCTGTGAGAAGACCTACAATGGCTATCTAAATTGATTTGAAGTGCTTTATTACCAGTTCTATATTTTGCTTGTTGTAAATATCATTGTACATCTAGAGTTAAAAATGTTTTGCATGAGATACTATTATTTCTTTAATGCCTTATTTCTGCATTATCTTTGTATTTTTCACTCATCATATACTTTACCTCGAGGGATCACTTTAACCCATTATTTGTCTCTGTCAAAGTAGAAAAGGCAAGAGAAGTTCAGTCATTCAAGCACTTATGGAGTAAAATGTTATTTTTAATCCTTTCCAGGACCCAAGGATTGATTCTCATGAAAACTAGACCGTTACTAGTAAAACTATCTTTACCCTCCTAAATGTATGGTAGGTTGAACATTAGGATAGCGGATTTCTTGCTACCGGGCTCCATGGGGCCTGGTTTTTGAAAAAAAACAATCATATTTTGAAGTTTCAAAAAAATTCTGAAAATAAACATACATGAATGTAGGGATGCATACTACATTTCTGTAAAAATTCATGATGAAATACGTTTTGGTGTGAGCTGCACAAAAAAAACCCATGGACTTTTAGAGTGATTACATGATTTTTTGTGTGCAACTTGCACTAAAACGCATTTCATCATGAAATTGTACATAAATGTAGGATACATCCCTATGTTCATGTGTACTCTTTTCAGAATTATTTGAAACTTCAAAAATATGTTTTTTTTGTGTTTTTCAAAAATTCAGGCTCCATGGGGCCTGGGATCCAAAATCAATTTCCCTGTAATTTACTAATCAAAACTATATAATCTTGAGTACTGATATGTTGGATAACCGGCAACTTCAATGCTATTCTTGTTGCCGTGCGTAAGCCATTGTGCTCTTGTTACAGTAAAGTGTTGATTTTAATTTGACACTGATCTATGGATTCTCCTATTTCCAGTGTGTCTGAAGGAAGGGCTGTATATGTCATGTACTTCCCTACATCTCTCAGAGTACATGCAGTGGTTATCAATCCTTTCCGTAATAAAGAACTGTCACCTGCGTTTCTTGAAAAGCAATTTCGGGATGCTTGCCAGACTCCTGACCCTTTGCATGAAAATCTCACTTTCCAGGTATGTATGACAGGGAAAAATGATACATAAAACACAAACTTGACCTTGCTGTTTCTTTGCTAAGTTCTGATTGTTGATTCCTTATTTTAGGTGGACTACCACACATCAATGGATGCAGGTAGCAAATATGTGCAACGAATGTTACTTGAGTACAGGTAAGCCATTTTTCTGTTAATCAAGCATCAATCGTATTCCATCAGTCTCTTTCTATGAGTTGTCTATGCTGTTGAATTGCTTCAGTAAGCTGTGGCACTAACAAGTATGAACATGTATGTATTCAGTTTCTGTAGCCTGGTTTTGTTGGTAACTTACTGATTACCTGTACTGGCCAGTCATGTTTAATAAAACTATCTGAATCTAAAATTATTCAGCATAATCTCAATTTAATATTCTTTTTTTTGTGGCAAAATTGTGATGCATAACAGCATCGTAAATATGTACATGCAGCAATAATGGAGTAGAGTCTTGTATCGATCAAATGTTATTAAATTGAAGAATGTCTATCTCTACCAGTTGGGCCGTTAGCAATATACTAGTCAAAGCTTTCAACAAAAGAAAACTAGCCAAGTAATGATTATTTCAGATATTTTCTTACGATAAACTAAGTGAAATATTTCAGACAACAACATCCTGGACCTGTCATAGGCATCATTGAATGCCCTAAACTCCAAGCTATAAGGGAATCTGTACGTGCACTTGATGATTTCCCGTGTGTAACCATTCCTTGCAATGCACGGGATAACAACTATCAGGTATGTAATGGGGGTCCCAATGGTTATATTTTCTTTGCATTTTTGTTTCTTTGCCTTGTTGTTTTGCTTACACCTATTTATCCAGGCTCTTGGTTGGCAAGCGACAGCTGGTAGAACAAGCATGCAGCGCTGTGCTGCATCAACTCAATGGTTCAATGAAAGAATTTCACTTGCTAGATATGCACATGTAGGGGTTCTTTATTGTGGTTCTAGTGAATTATTTCAGTTTACATGAAAATGACTTTACATCAATTTCTTACTGAAACAGGTGCCATTGGGAAACCTTGAACTTGATTGGCTTCTTTTTACTGCTGATGTGTTCTTCTCAAGGGCATTGCATGATCAACAACAGGTTTGTTTTATCTTGAGTTGATGTAATTAGGCTGTATTTGATCTAAATAGGTTAAATCAGACTTTACTTCTTTTCTGTTCCTTGTGAGCCCCTTCACTTTTTGAGCGGAAAACTGCAGGGGAGGCCCCGATAGTATTTTTTTATTGAATTAGAGAATATTTGGGTGGGGGTGTAAACAGAGGGATGAAACTGCAGAAAGCTAGGCACTAGCTCAAGAATTAGCCTCAAGCTGATCTAGCCAGATCTTGAGAGCAAAAGCATCACATCAATAGGGTGTGTTTGGATGATGCCCCTGCTTGCCCTACTAAACCACGGGCTTGCCAAAAAATTGGCACAGCTTTCTGCCGCTGGCAACTCGCCAAAGCATTGGCGCAAAAATGAACTGGTGAAGCAGCATTGGTCCGGGGATCCAAATTATTAGCCCTCAACCAACCACATGCTCACCCTTTTGGTCAACGCCCGTTTGTTTTTGGCTTGGCTGCCGTAGGCATCGATCCAAACACACCCATAGAATCAGGTTGAGACGATCTGGCGGCCAACACGCTTGGAGGATACAGAGAATTGAAACACACGGCCTAGTAGGGATACGACCTCAAGCTTGCCGCACAGTCTACCGATGCAAGCTTCTAGTGCCACAGCTACGACCTCGTCCAGGTTGAAGCTGACACGGCCAGCAGCACCCTTTGGACACTAGGTGAACTCCCGATGAATACACATTCATTTTGATGCTTCCAAATCATTCAAGCACCAAGCGCGATTAAGGAGTTCAAACCAGCTTGCATAGAACCTCGCACAATACAGATGGTTCTGGACCACTAGTCAAAGAAAAATGCAGAAGGTGATTGGGGCGCCAAGTCAGGGAGACCAAGATATCTAAACAGGAGCGACCAGGTCTCTTTTGCAAAGATACAAGATGCAAGGATGTAATGTATCGTTTCCTCGTCCTGATCACAAAGCGGGCATGCTGAACGTGACAAACACCTCCGAGAAAGGCGGTCAGCTGTCCATCATCTAGTATGGGCAACCAACCGAAGGAATAATTGGCATTCTTAGGGGCACATGACTTCCAGATCAACTTCCAATGCTCCAGACTAACTGAATCAATAAAGAACATAAGCCGTTTTTGCTGAATACTGATCATCTCCAGCAAATCCCCAAATCTTGTATATCATTCTGTATCTCCACTTCAGACACAAGGTCCCATATATCTAAATATTCGGACAAGACAGCCACTGAGGGAGTGCCCTGTATATCCTGAACACAGCAATGCCCAATCAGTGCATCATGAGCTGTACGACTATTAGCCCGGCGCTTAGGAACGAGGGCAAAAAGGTGTGGAGAAGATCAGCAAATGGCTTCCCCTCCAACCATCAATCTTTCCAGAAAAGGGTGTTACAACCATCATCCACCACCGAGACTATAGTGGTGGAGAAGAGAGCCTTAACACAAGGATGAACTTGTACAGTGAACCTGGCCCAAGGATTATCTGCCTGGGTTTTATGCACAGCCAAAGCCATCACATTCGCAGGGCCCAACCTTTTAAGTCAAGAACACCAAGACCTCCAAGTTCCTTGGATCGGCAAACCTTCGGCCATGCAATCAAACAGTGACCACCTCTAGCCTCTTTCCTTCCTCTCCACAAGAATTCTCTTCTGATTTTCAATTGCTTTAACCATAGAGGTTGGCACAGCCTTAACCATAATTGCTTGGCCAGCCCGTGTCATGATTTCAGCCTTCCATCCCGGAAGTTGGTCAGCAATTCTATCAATAATAGGTTGAACTTGGGCTTTTGTTAACTTTCTGATGGACAAGGGCAGTCCAAGATAATTTCAAGAAAGCTCTTCCATCTCACAAGGCAAATGCTCCTGACTACTGTCACATCTTCAACTGAACATTGGATTGGTATAGCACTACAGACTTCTTCAGATTTCAGGATGGTGAAGTTGATTCTTTTTTGTATTGCTAAAAGTGCAAAGCAAAATTCAGAACTTAGTGACTAAGGCCATCTTTTGCAAGGAACAAATTGCTTTCTGGCCAAGTTTTTTTACGTGTGCGCAAAAACTTTGCCTATCATTTCAATACGCAAAAGCTTTGCGTAACATGTCAATATGCGAAAGCTTTGTTAAGTTCTTCTTGACTTGAGAAACTCCTGCCTACTACACCTTGAGGCAGTTACAAAGGGTGGTTTTGGTAGAGAACCGAGCACTAACTCAATGGTAGGGACACTGTACTGTGTTCCATGCCAGCCGGGTTTGATCTCCACAGGGAGCAGATATTACAATTGTGTTGCTCGCTACTTCTATAAAAATATGCCGAGGGATTACCCCCCCCCCCCCCCACCCCACCCCACCCTCTGACCTCGTTTTTTCTGAAGGGTGGTTTTGGTTACGGTTTGTCACTTTCTTTGCCAGCCACTTGATTTTTTTGCTGATAAGTACATAATTAGCCCTAGCCGCCCCTCCTCCTCCCTCCTCCTGCCTAGCCGCCCCTCCTCCTCTTCCCTTACTTGCCGCTGCCTGAGGCAGCCGCCGGGCAAGCCCGAGGCGCCAAGGATGGTGGCGGTGGGGCCTTGGTTGCCTTGCCTTTGCGTGGGGAACCCCGGATTTGGAGCGACGACTCCATTGGCAAGGCACGGCCGGCTAGCAGCCGTGCGGGTGGTGGATCTGGCGTCCCGGCCATGCAGGCGGCGGGATCCGGTGGTCGTTTGCGGCCGGCGGCCTGCGGTGGCTGGTGCGCGCGATCTGGCGCCTCCCCTCCTCCGTTGTTCGGCGTGCGGGCCTACCTCGTCGGGCCGCGCTTCCTTGGGTCGCCGGTTCTGTACAGGAGGCGCTGCTGGTGGCGGGGATCTAGTTCGGGAGAAATCCCTGGTCGGCTATGGCCGGCCGCGTCGACGGCGACGCCTGAGGGCGCCGTTCCCCTCCTTGGAGGCGTCGGTATGGACTGATCCCCTCACTTCCCCTTCCCCTAGGTCTCCCGGGCGAAAGCCCTAACTTTGTTGGGCGGCGACGGCGCTCACGGCGCCGTTCCCTTCTTGAAGGCGCCGCTTTGGGAACCTTGGGGCTGGGTGGCGCTTGTGGGTGGTCGGCGACGGCGGTGGTGCGGCCCTACCCTAGCATGGATTTGGGTCCGTTGCTTGAAGATGGACTCGCGTAGGTGGAGGTCGTCGTTTGGCGTCATGGTGGCGTCGATGGCGGAGGCACCTGCCAAGGTTGGCACCTCAATCTACTCTGAAGATGGACCAGTGGAAGATGGCGGCTGTAGAGAGAATATTTGGTGCAACTCATTGTATTCCATGGAGTAGGTTACATTATATACACAGGATGTCTTGCGTGACAAGGTAACTAATCCTACCATATCTCTAGGAGTTAGCTATACAAGACTAGAGAAGATAAGATTAGAAATACAAGATATGTCACGTTCAACACCCCCCCGCAGTCGAAGCGTCGGCATCGGCGATGCAAAGACTGGAACGAAACTCCTGGAATGCAGCGGTTGGAAGCCCCTTGGTCATAATGTCGGCAAACTGCTGGGTGGTCGGTACCTGAAGAACACGAAGCTGACCCAACTGTACCTTCTCGCGGACGAAGTGAACATCAAGTTCAATATGCTTGGTGCGCTTGTGCTGCACCGGGTTGGTCGCGAGATAGGTGGCCGAAACATTATCACAGTAAACCACCGTGGCTTTCGGGATGGAAACCCGAAGTTCACCAAGTAACTGACGGAGCCAACATGTCTCGGCAACAACATTGGCAACAACACGGTACTCGGCCTCGGCACTCGAGCGGGAGATGGTGGGCTGCCGCTTGGAGGACCAAGATATGAGAGAGTCACCGAAGAAGACACAATATCCCGATGTGGACCGTCGAGTGTCAGGACAGTTAGCCCAATCCGCATCAGTGTAAGCAAGCAGCTCGGTGGAGGTAGAAGCACGAAGACGAAGACCAAAGGTCGGTGTGCCACGAATATACCGAAGAATGCGCTTGACCAAGGACCAGTGAACATCACGGGGCGAGTGCATATGCAAGCAAACCTGCTGAACTGCAAACTGAATGTCTGGTCTGGTGAGCGTGAGATACTGAAGAGCACCAACAATACTGCAGTATAGAGGGGCATCGGTAGCAGGTTGCCCAGCAGTGGCAGAAAGCTTTGACTTAGCCTCGGTAGGAGTGGCAGCAGGCTTGCAGTCGGTCATGCCAGCACGATCCAGCAGATCAAGAACATACTGTCCTTGATGGAGAAAGAATCCAGAGGCATCACGTCGCACATTAATGCCGAGAAAGAAGTGCAAAGCGCCCAAGTCCTTCAGCCGAAACTCAGAACCAAGACGACCGATGATGTTGCGAAGTATGTCCACGTGAGAGGCGGTGATGACAATGTCGTCAACATACAGAAGAAGCATGGCGACATGATCAGCTCGATGAAGCACAAATAGTGACGTGTCCGAGGTGGTGCTGCGAAACCCAAGGGCAGTGAGAAATGCTGCAATGCGGTGATACCAAGCACGAGGCGCCTGCTTCAGACCATAGAGAGACCGTGAGAGCAAGTAGACATCATCAGGCCGAGTGGGATCAACAAAACCAGTGGGCTGCTGACATAGAACACGCTCCTGGAGATGACCATAAAGAAATGCGTTGTTGATGTCGAGCTGATGAACAGGCCAATGACGAGATGCAGCGAGCTGAAGAACGACGCGTATCGTGGCGGGTTTGACAACCGGAGAAAAGGTCTCCGAGAAATCAACACCAGCACGTTGCGCAAAGCCACGAACAACCCAGCGGGCCTTGTACCTGTCCAAAGAGCCATCCGGAAGGAACTTATGCCGAAATACCCACTTGCCAGTAATAATGTTAGCACCAGGGGGACGAGGAACCAGCGTCCATGTCCGGTTGGCGACGAGGGCATCATACTCAGAGCGCATGGCGGCAAGCCAGTGCGGGTCGCTCAACGCAGAGTGCACCGAGCGTGGCACGGGAGAGACGACCGTGACACTGAGGTTGTGATAGCGAGGATTCGGTTGCCGGATCCCGTCCTTGGCGCGTGTCACCATGGAATGATGAGGCGGTGGGGGTGGTGGTCGAGGCCGCCGTCGAGGCGGAGCCACAGCCTCTGGAGAGGGAACCGCCGAGGATGACGGCGTGACCGCGGCCGAGACGGCGGGTGACGAGGCCGCAGGGGGCGATGACGAATCTGCGGGCAAGGCCGCAGTTGGCAGCGTCAGGGACGGCGACGAGGCCATCGGCGAAGCCGCAGGTGGCTGTACCAACAGCGGCGACGGAACCGCGGACGAGGCCGCGGGTGACCGTGAAGACGACGGTGACGAGGCCGCGGATGGAGCCGCGGGTGGCGGAGTAACCGCAGGCAGCGAGGAGGCCGCGGCACGTATGGGTGACGCCGACCGAGGTAAGGCCGGCTCCTCCTGAGCCGGCGAGGGAGACCTCGCCGAGAGGCCGGAGGGGCCCGCCAAAGAGTAGGGCGGGCGCGGCGATGGGAGCGAAAGAGCTCCCCGAGATCGCCGAGTGGGAGCGTCCACGGTCGGAGCTGCTGTCGATGAAACCTGCTCAAAGGGAAAAACAGCTTCATCAAAGTAAACATGCCGTGAGACGAACACTCGGCGAGAGACCGGGTCGTAGCAGCGAAAACCTTTGGTGTTGGGTTGGTAGCCAAGAAAGACACAAGCGAGAGAGCGTGGTGCAAGCTTGTGTGGCGCCGTAGCGGTGATGTTGGGATAACACAAACAACCAAAGACGTGAAGATCATCATATGATGGAGGAGACCCGAACAGAAGATGGTGAGGGGTGTAGCTCCAGCGTGGTTTACATGGCCGGAGGTTGAGAAGAAGAGTGGCGGTGGTGAGTGCATCGGGCCAAAAGCGAGGTGGCATGTGTGCATGAAAGAGCAAGGCGCGGACACTCTCATTGAGGGTGCGGAGAACACGTTCGGCACGGCCGTTTTGTTGGGATGTGTATGGACAAGTTAAGCGAAAAATGGTGCCATGCGTGGATAGAAGATGGTGAATGGCGAGATTATCAAATTCTTTTCCGTTATCGGTTTGAAGATGAGCAATGGTGCGATGAAAGTGGGTGGTGACATAGGCATAAAATGAGTGAAGGGTGGAGGCGACGTCGGATTTGCGGCGTAACGGAAAAGTCCAAGTGAAGTGTGAAAAATCATCTAAAATCACAAGGTAGTATGATAAACCCGAATTGCTAGGCACGGGAGATGTCCAAACATCACAATGAATCACATCAAAGGGAAAAGTTGCAATCGATGAAGATGAAGAAAACGGGAGATGAACGTGTTTTCCTATGCGGCAGGCATGACAAGTGTGAGCCGCTGATTTATTACATGAAAAGGAAAAAGTGCTCAAAATTTTATGAAGAGCATCGGCGCCGGGATGACCGAGACGAGCGTGCCAAAGCGAGACGTCGGCATGAAGAGCGATCGGACAACTGCGAGTAGAAGCGCCGCATGGGTAGAGATCATCGGGAGAGTCACATCGGTGCAGAACCCTCCGGGAGCGAGCATCCTTAACGGAAAAACCGAGAGCGTCAAACTCAACAGTGGCAGGATTTTCACGAGTAAGAGTGCGAACAGAACAAAGATTTTTAATTAAGGATGGTAAAACAAGCACATTATTGAGAGTTAAAGAAGAAGAAGGTAATGGAAGAGAGGATGAACCATGATGGGTGATGGGAAGAGAGCTACCATCACCGACCATGATGCGGGAGGAGAAAGGATAGGGAGCGGAACGGGATAAGATACCGGGGTTGGAGGCCATGTGGGCGGCGGCACCGGTGTCCATGTACCAATCGCCACCTCCGTTGTAGGCGCTCGGCGAGGGGGCAGCATGCAGGGCAGAGAGAAGCGCCGGGTCGTAGACCGGAGGGGCGCCACCATATGCACCGAAGCCCGGCGTGCCGCCGTATGCAGGGGGACCACCATAGGCCGACGAGCCACCGTAGGCCGCGGCAGCGCCATGCGCGGCAGGAACCGGTGCGGCCAGCAGCGCCTGAGGAGTGCTCGGCCGTGGCCTGAGGATGCTCGGAGCTGGTGGGCGGGGGACGGGCATGGAGTAGGCATGCACTACTCCTGTCCATGGGTTATACCCCGAGAGCCAAGGCGGAGGAGGGGCAGCCGCTGCGGGCGCAGGAGGGCGCGGCGTCGTGTTGGAGTTGCGGCCCCGGCCCCCGCGACCCTTTTGCTTGCGGCCGTTGGAGGGCGCAGGTGCGGGTGGCGGGGCAGGAGCGGGAGCGCGCGGCCCCGGCTGGGTTGGAGTAGAGCCGTGGCCGGCGGCGAGGCCCACGTGAAGAGCGGCGTGGGTCGCCTGCCGAGCGGTGTGACGGAGGCGTTTTTCCTCCATGCGAAGGTAGGTAACCGCCTTCGCGTACGTCGGTGTGATGAGGGAGAGGTTGGCGGCGGACTGGCCAAGGTCGGGGTGGAGGCCGCGGAGGAGGTTGGTGAGGAGGACCGAGTCATCGATGGTCATGCTGACGTCACGTAGCTCATCGGCGAGAACCTTCAGCCGTGTGCAGTACTCGTCGATCGAAAGATCGTTTTGCTGCATAGTGAAAACTCCCCTTGAAGAAAGACGCGGCGCTGCAGTTGATTGTCGAGGAAGAGATCACACAGGCGCGTCCACATAGCATACGCGGACGGATCGCGGGCATTCACCATGTTGAAGAGGCTGCCGGAGATGGTGAGGAAGAGCCACTTGACGATGCAGGCGTCCACAGCGAGCCACTCGTCATCATCCTTCATGTCGTGGAAGTCAACACTCCCGTCAACATGCTCGATGAGACGGTAAGAGCGGAACAACAGCGCGAAGTACGTGCGCCATGCATTGTAGGACGGCGAGTCGAGGTCGAGGATGACAGGGACGTGGTCCTTGATGTGGATCTCGTTGAGACGATCGGAGGTGAACATGGCACCGGAGAAGGAGCCGGCGTCGGATGCATCGGCCTTGGCCATGGAGACGGCGGGTGGTTAGGGTTTTGGGTGAGAGGGAGAGGGAGCGGTGGCTGCGATGGGTATGGAGAAGAGGGCGGCGGCGGCGACAGAAGGAAGGGAAAAGCGGCGGCGGCCCTTAGGGTTTCGGGAGGAACAAGGGAAGCGGCGGCGGCGTCGGCTACAGGGGAAGTGGCGTCGGCGGCGGCGGCTAGAGTGGATGGGAAGGAGGCGGCGGCGGTGGCTACAGAGAGGTAGCGACGGCGGCGGCAGGAGGACTTGGCGTGGCGGCGGCGTCTAGGGTTAGGCGCGGCGGCGGAGAGGTGCGGAAGCGACAGAAGATCGCGGTAAAACTGATACCATGTAGAGAGAATATTTGGTGCAACTCATTGTATTCCATGGAGTAGGTTACATTATATACACAGGATGTCTTGCGTGACAAGGTAACTAATCCTACCATATCTCTAGGAGTTAGCTATACAAGACTAGAGAAGATAAGATTAGAAATACAAGATATGTCACGTTCAACAGCGGCGATGACACATGTGAGTGCGTCGGACCGGTTTGTGCCCCGGACCCGGTATGTGGCTCGGTTGGGGCCTCCGGCTTTAGATGTTAGGCTTAGGTGAGAGGTTTGGGTATTTGGCCCAGCTTGCACCCCTTCATCATATGGATTGGAGTAGCGGCAGATGTTGCCAAGATGGCGGATTCAGGCATATTGTTGTACTACTTTGTAAGGTCCTTGAGAATAATCAATAAAAGGCTGGGGGTCATCCTCCTTTTCTAAAAAAAGTACATAATTAGCAAAAAAAATATTCATCCCCTCATCACAACCTGGCAGCATCTACCTTACCGCCTTCTCCACATCCCGTAAGTGCTCATTGCTGTTCTGCTCAATTTCTGGAGCGGATTCGCTTCCCTGCTTGCTCCGTGGTGACAGATCCGAAACTCACTCGATAATGCTACGCCTAGTTGATCCCTCAATTTGCTCCACCTCAACATTCCAGCGTTGTTCCTCTTTCCCCCTGGCATGTCGAGCTCCATACGTCACACACACAGCCATGGTGCTGGCCTATGAGGGAGCATCAGAGTCAGGGCACACAGCTGGTACAGAGCTGCGGAGCCACGTCACTCAGATGATTGATTGATAGCCCCAGCTTTAACTACCTCCAGACAGTGTGCACATAATAGGAAGAACTTTGAACATATATGTTGGTTAGGCAAGTAACCACTAAACATGAGGTCTAGGAGTTTGTGTGACCGAGCCTGTGCCTCGAGTTGGGCAATGCCAGATCCAGTCATCTCCTTGCTCTAGCAGCTCTAGTGCTGGGCATCTTGGACGGCAAGTTTTCAGATGGCTGTGCCTGCAGTTACTCTGGCCTACGTCCATTGCCCTGATACATACTGCGTTGTGACATTTCGTCAAACATGGTACACATGCTTTCACGGCAATGGTGCGACAGAACTGGGAGAGACTACCATCCAATTTTAGCGAAAGTCAGATGGCATGCCATTATGGCAAACACAGTGGCAAGACCATGCTGATTTGGATGGTTGGATCAATGTTAGCAAAACCACCTCAGGGTGTACTTTAGCATGGTTTGGAAGTTGGGTAAATAAGTTCTGCTGTGGGGCTTATCCAGACTTTGTGTGATAGTTTGGGGGTAGACTTGGAAAACCAATCTTTTACTTGTTGGTTCTGCCTTTGTAGTGGCCGTTTTTTGATGAAAGTAGGAAACTAGGAATGATGGCATGCTGAGACCTTTGTCACGCCATCTTGATTGGGTTATTTTCTATGTGCTAGAAGTTCTTTGGCCCTTGCATGTGTCCTTTCTCAAAATTAGTTTTCAAGAAATTATACATTGGAACCCTTTTTTTCTCTCCACAAAACTGATTGCAATTAGCATGGTGTGGTATGGACATCTAATTCTAAGTTTCTTTCTGACATGTTCATGCTAGGTACTATGGATATCTGATGATGGTATTCCTGATTTAGGCGGCACATATGAAGGAGATACATGCTTTGCTGATGAAGTGAGAAGCCCTCTTTTGCTGTCTTAAGACTGCCTGGTTTTTTACGCTGTCCTTTTTTTTGCTGCTTGACTTAAATATGAGCTTATTTTGCAGGTCATACAACCTGCACTAACATATCCTGGCGCTTATAGGAGGATTTCTGTTGAGCTTAAGGTAAGCCCCTAATGCATTTGCCTGGACATCATAGAATGTAATAAGCTCATCCTGAAAACAGTAGGTGGGGTTCCTACTGTGCTATATTAATAAACTCTAAATATTTATAAAGCTCAAAATGGTCCAATGGAGAGCCCCAAACGAAAGAAGCAAAACTACTGGCGTTCTAGGAAAGAGATAATATGTAGCCTAAGGGTGTCTTTGACCCTATAGACTAGCAGAGATAGATCTTGAAATCTATGCTTCCATGATTGGAAGAACTAAGCCTTGAAACTGTTGGTTCCAAATATCCCATGCTGCTAGAGCAAACCGCTGGAAGATGGGAGAGTTGATCTGGCGTCTGGTGTTTGGCCTCTTGCAAATCTGCATCCACATGTGGTTATGTATCTCCTGGTAATTTAGTTACATTTGCACATATTTCTTCTGCAGATTCATCATTTGGCGGTTAATTCTCTCCTTAAGAGTAGTCAAGTGGATGAAATGGAAGGAGGATCTATCGGCAACTTCGAAAATGACATTCCTCCTGGTCCAAATGCCACCGAAACTGACTATAATGACGCCAGCTTGTGTCTACCTGCTTTCCAAGTGCTGAAGCAACTCATTCAAAGATGCATCTCGGATGCAGTGTCTTCTGGAAATGTATTTGCTGATGCGATATTGCAACATCTCTACCGTTGGCTTTGCAGGTTATAATTCGATATGTTTATACTTGAACCTCTTACTAATTGTTTTTCTAATTTTAATATGTTCTTTTTTTACATTCTCATGCCTACATTTTCAGCCCACGATCAAGACTTCATGACCCAGCTCTCCATCGCCTCCTTCATAATGTAAGTTAAATTACTTCTCTGTCAGTCTTTGACTTCTTTTATTGCTACAAGAGTTACAGGTTGCCTGTTATTTGCTAATACATTTGTGGTGTAATTAGTATTTTCCGTAGTGATGAATGCTCTTCTCTATTTCTGTATCATTTGATACCCTGTGGGCATTTGTTTCTTTGCCTGTAAGTTTCCTTACCCTGTCTTTTCTTTTGGGCTGTCAAACTTTATCAGGTCATGAAGAAGGTCTTTGCTCTATTGTTAGCTGAGTTTCGAAAGCTTGGAGCTAATGTTATCTTTGCAAACTTTTCTAAGATAATCATAGATACCGGAAAAGTGGACTTGCCGTCAGCACGTGCATACTGTGATAGCTTGCTGAAAACCTTACAGACAAGGTACTGTTTGACCTCCTGCTGCAGATATGTGTGTCACCTAAGTGAAACTAAGAGCATCGTGTTTTAGGGATCTTTTCGAGTGGATAGAACTGGAACCTTTGCACTATTGGCACTCCTTACTGTTCATGGATCAGGTTTGTATATTTAATTGTGTACGAAGGATGGACTAATTAACTGTTCGTCTTAAGAACACGCTTCCACCTTTGATGTTTCATTTTCTGTTTCCTGTTTCAGTACAACTACGGTGGGATTCAGGCCAAAACACAAAATGTAACATCTGCAGACAGTTCAGACGGTGATGATGATATTGACATTGTGTCAAGCTGGAATATAGCAGAATACTTGCCCAAAGCTACACAGGTCAGACATCTTAAGTCAAAGCCACTTGAAATTAGCATTTCTCTTTGCTGACTGCGGCGTTCTCAATTGTGCATCAAATGTTCAGTAATAGTTCTGCAATTGATAATCAATCACTTGACATTCTTTAAAAATCTCCAGGATCACTTTGTCTTGATCGTATCGGAGTTCCTATATGTTCCATGGAAATACATGAAAGAACAAGTAGCTTGCCGAGCAGCTATGAGGGATGACACCTCATGCACTCCATCTATAACAATCATGGCTGCTGAGAATCTTGAGGGACAGGTCGTTGATTACCTCCGTGGGCAGGTAATTCCAGTATCCTCTGCTCCTATATTATATGTCACTCTGGACATTGGCATTGTCTATAGTGTAATCTAATCCGTAACCACTTAACTGCGTGTTGATTATGCCATGCTGTTTCTGTTTATTGTTCACTTCAGTCAACTTTTGGTGTGGGCATAGATTGACACAAAGAATATATCTTCTGCAATATATTATGTAAGGGTGTCCTAATAACCTTCAAAACTTAGACATGAAATTCTGGAACAAAAAAGATACGTTCTCTGGGAATTTGAACATTAAATCTTGTGATATTTGTCCTTCCAATTACTTTTAGTTTATCATTTCTCAGATTATTTTCATTTATGTTACTCTTAACTTGCCATGAATTTGAAGATGTAAACTGTACACATAGTTAAAGTAAATTGAAGTACATCTAGAATCTTTTTAGCTTTTTATTTTCATTGCGAGGTTTTACTGCTTTAGTAAATTGAACACCTCAGAAATCATGGAAATCGCTCAACCCATTGGTGGTAGTAGGTTTAATTAGCTTGCACGCGCTCATATAGTATGATCTTTACAACATTCAAATGGAATTTTCTAGCCATTTAGTCTACTCTTTTTTGCCCATGAAGGTACACCATACCAACCAGGAATTTACCACCTTTTTTATACCTTGTCAGAATCATCAAACACGACCTCCTCTAATCTTTTTTTTTTGCAGATCGGCACTTATTTTGCGGAAAAGCTTCTCACAATTGTGAGCGATATACTTCTCCATTTCAAAGGAAAAGGCAAGTCTGAATCAGTTGGACCTTCAAATAGTGAACTTGATCCTCACTTACATAAAGGCGGTGCTGCATTGGAGTTCATTAAACATATATGTGCTGTTCTTGCTCTCGATCAGAATGTTCAGCATGATATTCTGGTAATTCTCTATTGAACCATATTCAGCCTGTAAAAACTTCCTTTTGTCTTTAGCAACTTAAAACCGGTATTATGTGTTATCTTCATCTGCTCATCAACTTTGTTCAGTGTCCTACCTGTACTGTTCTTGTGTCACAATCTAGTTGTCAAGTGAAATGCAGTCTAATAGCATGGCTTTCTTTCTTGATTGACGTCTATACTGTACTGTTGTGCACTAGGGTTAAGAAGAGGCTCTTGCCCTGGTGGCAAAATATTAGAACTATTCTTGTAATTCTTGGTTGCTTTATTCCTCATAGGGGCTCCCAACCTTAGTAACAAATTGTAGATCTTATCTCTAATTGTCCTATGGGCCAAGCTGAAAGATACCTTCCTAATTTAATTTAATTGATAGACTACATAATATAGAGATTGGGGATCCCATCCCATAACTGGGAGCTGCCATGGTGGGGCCATGTACGCCGGTGCATAACCGACTATTTTAGTTAGATCTCTTAAATGTAGCACTGCCGCCTCCTAATTTTGAATTATTTACTCCCTCCGTCCGGAAAAGCTTGTCCTTCAAATGGATGTATCTAGCACCAAGTTAGTGCTAGATACATCCATTTGAGGGACAAGCTTGGGACAAGTTTTTTCGGACGGAGGGAGTATTACATGTCTATGAATATTGTGTCGTGTTCTTGTTTAGAGTTAACTCCTTTTTTTTTTTGAAAAGATAGGGGTTTCCCCCCCTGCCCCAGCTTTTATTAAAAAGCAAAGGCGAAACCAGCACGACCAGGACATTGTACAGCGCTCGGCAACAGCCAAAGTAGCTGTCACAGAAAGGTTTTAGCAAACTACCCTATTACAAGGCACTTAGATGAGACCAGCCAACGTCTGGCGCCAAAATAAAGAGGAGTAAGTACAGATAGTTCCGGTCACTTCACACCTCCCAAGCTATTCTAAGCAATTCCCCTCTTCGCCGGCCCAAGA
This sequence comes from Triticum urartu, assembly GCF_056163025.1. Taxonomy (NCBI): domain Eukaryota; kingdom Viridiplantae; phylum Streptophyta; class Magnoliopsida; order Poales; family Poaceae; genus Triticum; species Triticum urartu. The sequence continues at coordinate 198,525,279 of NC_141873.1, forward strand.
GCCTTAAGCACCGGAGAAGAAGCACACCCTGGGCGTCGGAGCATAAGATCTTCCATTGTCTCGTCAGCCCTCCCGCCAGGCCCATGATGCAGCGAATGCTTCGCCATTTTCGCTCCTGAAATACAAATTCATTGCGCAAAAGCCATAAGCCCCACAAGGTAGCAGATGTGGTAATATTAGCAGCTTCATACTTCTTTTCCTTTTTCCACAAAGGAGACAATGGCAGAAAAGAAGATGGGGCTAAAATACCCATCCCTTTAGCAGTAATGTTCCAGATTTGGCTAGCTACCACACAGTCAAAAAATAAGTGATTAACCGATTCATTCTCCCCACAAAAAACACATGTAGGATCCTCCACATGTCTTCTCTTGGCTAGATTATCTCTAGTCAAGCACTTATTATTATATGCTAGCCAGAGAAAGACATGGATATTAGGTGGGATTTTGATTTTCCAAATAGCATCTTTAATATCAGAAGATATCCCTCCAAAATTAATCATTTTGTAAAAAGATTTTACTGTGTAGACCCCAGAAGGTTCAAGTTTCCATCTACGAAAGTCTGGAGCAGCACCAGGGGTAAAGTTACTAACTATTTCACACAAATCATACCATTTTTCCACAATGATATCATCTACACACCTCCTGAAAGTCAGCTGTAGAGTATTGCCATCCCAAACCTGGGCAAGGGTGGCATCTTGTTGTTGACAAATGTCAAACAGCTCCCATAATCTAGTTTTTAGGGAACATTCCCCAGTCCAAGTATCATGCCAGAAGGCAATGTTCTCACCATTCCCAGGAACCCAGCTAATAATTTTTTTAGCTCCATCAAGGGCCCATGTTAGGCTCTTCCAAAAAGGGGAGCCTAGCCCAGGTTTCCCCCAATAAATATTGGGTTTGTCAGTAGCATATTTGAAACTGATGATTTTCTTCCAATCACTATCTCTACCATCATAAAATCTCCTCCCCCAAGAGGCCAGAAGAGCCATGTTGTACTCTCTAAGGTTAGGAACCCCCAGTCCCCCAAATTCTTTTTTCTGAGCAATCAACCCCCAGCTAGCAAGATGATATTTGTGGGTATCTCCCACATTGCCCCAAAAGAAGTGAGACATTTGTGAAGTAATGGCATCAATGGCCCATTTAGAAAATTTCATAACAGACATCAGGTAAGCAGGGATGCTGGCAATGCAAGTAGTTAAAATAATTAATTTACCCCTGTAGGACAGATGTTTACCCAACCAGCCAGCAATATTTTTAATGATCCGATCAATAATATGCTGAATGTCTTCCCTCGTAAGCTTTTTATAATGAAGAGGCACTCCAAGGTATTTTATTAAAGTTAATTTTCATACCAGAGAGGCTTTCAAAACATGCCAAAATCCATTTCAGGTTCCTGGCACAAGCCATTGAGTTTTGCAAAAATAAAATAGTGTCATCAGCATACTGCAGGCTGATGACACCTCCAGGGATCACCTGAGGTAAGAGACCAGCAATTAGGCCAGCTCTAGCAGCTTTGGATAGCATTTTGGTAAACACATCAGCAACCAAGTTAAAAAGTAAAGGAGAGTGAGGATCACCCTGTTTTAGACCCTTTCCAGTCACAAAATGTGGCCCATTAGTTTCATTGATTTTGACTTGAAAGGTTCCTTGATACAGGGTACTAAATACCCAATTAACCCATTTGTTCCCAAAGCTCCTAGAAAGGAGCATCTCCTTAATGAAATCCCAATTGACCCTATCATAAGCTTTCTCATAGTCCAACTTAAGGATTAGCCCACTCCCTCCAGACCTGTGAACCTCATGTATCACTTCATGAGCCATCACAACACTTCCCAAAATGGACCTCCCTTTGATGAAGGCAGTCAGGTTGGAGGAGATTAGCTTGTCACATAAAGGAGAGACTCTAGTAGTCATAGCTTTAGAAAAGATCTTAACGGCACAATTACTAAGGCTAATAGGCCTAAAGTTTTTCATCTCCCTGGCTAAAGGAGTTTTGGGGATGAGGGTAATAAGGGCAAAGTTGAGTCTGTAAATATCCAGAGTACCAGCTTCAAAATCTCTGACCATCCACATGAAGTCATTTTTGATGATATCCCAAAAAGTTTGGTAGAACAGAAAGGAAAGACCATCAGGGCCAAGGGCCCCACAGGCATATGAGCTCTTGATAGCTTGTCTAATTTCCTCTTCAGAAAAAGGTTTTTCTAAATTATCTCTATCGATTTCAGAAACCTTCTCATCATCTTCCCAGAAATCAGGCTCAAGGAGTATGTCAGGTTTAGATTCAAAAGCAAAAAGATTCTTATAAAAATCAGTGGCCACTTTCAGCATGTCAGCAGTAGAAGTCACTACCCCATTGGGGCCATCCAGCTCAGCAAGGTGGTTTTTTCTGTGTCTATGGTTAGCCAAGGCTTGGAGATAAGCATTGTTCCTATCACCTTCCAAGATCTTTCTATCTCTAGATCTCTGCCACAAGGCAGTTTCTTCTTTTTTCCAAATTTCTTCCAATTCTTTCTTAAGATCTCCTAGTCTAGTAGAATCACTAGGGGAGAGGTTTTGTGTCTCAGAAGAGACATCCAGCTTGTCAAGTTCCACAAGGAGGGCTTTCTTCCTATTCTTAATAGCAGCTTCAATGTTAATACTCCATCCCTTAATTTTTTTCCTAAGAACCCTCGATTTGATCATCCAATTTTCCACAGATGAAACATCAGAGGAGACAGATCTCCAGGCATTCTCCACAATCTGATTAAAGTCAGGTTGGGAGAGCCACCATTTTTCAAACCTGAACATCTTAGACCCATCATGTCTCCTCCCCCCAGTATCTAGCACCAAAGGTGCATGGTCACTGCCTACCCTGGGAAGGGTAACCAGGGAAGACATGGGGAAATGAGCATCCCAGTCTATGGAAGAAAAGACTCTATCAAGTACAGCAAAAACTGGGTCCTCCTGATTATTAGACCAAGTAAACTTTCTGTTGGAAATAGAAATTTCCATAAGACCCCATCTATTAATCCAATCATTGAATAACAGAGTACTTTGCTGGTCCACAAGGCCATTGCTTTTCTCCCTACTATCTCTAACTAAGTTGAAATCACCACAAACCAAAACAGGGTAAGAACTGGAGTCAAAGATATCATGCAGCTCAGAGACAAAATCCAATTTGAACTCAGGGTAGGCAGAGCCATAAACAATAACCAAATGCCACAAAAAACCATCACCTTTGTTTTTAATAGTGGTCTTAATAGAAAATCTATTATTGGTAAACCCAATCACATCAAACAAGTCATTTTTCAGGCCAACCAAAATACCTCCAGCAGTTCCTATAGCAGGAAGAAAATGCCAACTAAATTGTTTCTTACCATCCAAGGCTCTAAGGAAATCCTCAGAAATAATTTCTTTCTTAGTTTCTTGAAAACCAATAAAATCAGGGTTAGACTTAGCAATCACATCACAAAGGCATTGAACTTTACCAGGCTTACTTAATCCTCTAATATTCCAATTGAGACCTATCATCAGGGAATCCTAAACGAATGAGACAAGCCACAAGGCTTAACCTTAGTGAGGACAGCAGGAGATTGGTCTGTATTATCAGCAGTGCCAACTGATGCCACAGAGAAATCTCTAGCAGGAGTCCCAACTAACTCTTCCTGAGTCGGATCAATATTCATAGGCAGAGCCAATTCAGGTTCATCATTAGCAAAAGCAATGCAGTTCTTTTGTTCTTTAACTACTAGTTCTTCTATAATTTCATACATAGTATCATTACTTCTACCAATGGCAAGGCCTACCTGAACAGCTTGATTAGCAAGGAGAGTTGAATCAATGGTAGGGAAGGATTTACCTTTGAAAGTTGGAGGAATCTCCAGATTCTTCTTCATCTTATACTGGGCAGCTTTCTTAATTACGTCCACATTCCCATGCAGCCTGGTATCATATTTCTAGGCTTTAATAGGCCCCCACTTTAGGTTCTTGTCTTCTTTGTTCCCACCAGATTGGACTTGGTTCAAAGTCTCCACAGTGAACGTTTAACCAGGGGAGAGAACTCCCACTTCCTCCTCTTCCACACTTTCATCATCATCAGATACAGACATATCCACTGATTTCAGAAAATCCAAGCAATAGCTCATACTACCACTTTGGTTACCATCATCATCTTTTTTGAACCAGGTCTTTTCAGGAGTATAAACCCCATCCATTGTGTCAGTCAGGGTATCCATATCAAGGGAAAACACCTTCCCATCCATACCACCCTCCTCAGCATTCCTCATCTTACTTGAAATGGACTCTAGAATGAAGTTTTCCTGATCATCCCCCTGGCAATCAGGTAGTGTGTTACAGGTTTTTTTCCCAGCAGAAGAACTCTTGACACCCCTGGATGTAAGGTTTGCTTTATCAAGCTCATCAATGGCAATGAGATCATCATCACCATCATTCTTCGGTAGATCATGATGTTCCTGGTTACCATTGCCTTCCTCAAAGTTGTCATCCTCATCCTCATCTTCAATTTCCACCACCGAACCTTTGCCTCCCACCTGCTCAAAGCCTTCTACGGTGAAACCAAGCAGGAATAGCTTCTTCTTCATCTCAATCAATCTCTCGAATGGAATTTTACTAGGGTCTCTGCAAGCAATCTTAATCCTCACATTTTCAAAGAATGTTCTAAACATGCCATTCCAATCAACATCAGTGAGCACCCCAAACATAGATGCTATTTGTGCAAACATTTTCCAAGAGCACCACTTAGGAGGAATCCCTTCAATCAGCACCCATGCCTCAATTAGTTCTCCAAATGGGTCACAAGACCCAGCCCATTCAGTCATTTTGACAGATACATCCTGAGGTAGACTAAAACCATGAAGTTCAATTAAGTCCTCTACTTTCTTCCATGGAGGGAACCTGACCAGAAACTCTTTATTGGATAGCTCTCTAATCTGCCAAGGCCAAGCTCTGGTTTTACAAAATGTAGCAGTCAGAAGACTCCCCAACTTATCTTTGTCCACTTCACCTTTGGTAATGTTAACCACACCACAGTTTTGAAAATTGATCCATTTGGATTCATTTGCCACAGGAACCTCAACATGATTAAAGCCCAGGCCACTAGCACCACTACCAAAGAAAGCTGCAGTGGGCTGAACCCTAGACCAAGCAGAGCAGTTGTTGACATTATGGGATTGTTGGCAGATAAAATAAGCTTTAGGCCTAACACAATTACCCACATAGTGCCCAGGACCACCACAATTAAAGCAGATCATATCCTTGTACCTAGGATCTAGAGGCTGCTCTTTTTCCACTTCATTAACCTGAGACGATTGAACCTGGGAGGAGGTGGCGGTGGATCCAGTGGATCTAGTTGATCGTTGAGGAGGGACAGGATCTTTACCGGGAACAAACGTCTGCTTAGAACCACCAGCACCCAAAACGGGTTTCTGCACCGCTCCCTTGGCTGGACCAGCAACACCAGAAGGGTTAGCACCACGACGGTCAGCCATCTTCGCACCTTGTTTGACCACTTCAGCAAAAGAAAGGGATCCGGGGCCAATCCCTTCCCGGATGAGCTTGATGGTTTTTGGAGTGGGATCAAAAGCACGAAGGGTGGCCGGATAGCAATCAGAGGCTAGGAAAGACCTATTCTCCATGAGATCTTTCCGGATCCAACAGAGGAATCCGGCGGGTTTACCAGTTTTGTGAGATGAAGGGGGTGTGCTATGGAGGCGCCGGGAGGGGGGGGGGAGGGCTGGCCGAAGTGTTCTTCTATTTCTAGGGCTTCGTCAGAGGACAAAAACGCTTTTCTATAACCCGTCTTCTCTTTAACAATACGCCCTCGAAAAGAAGGACCAGCAGTACGTGTGGGGGCAGGAATATCAGATCGCAAAAAGCAATTATCCACACCAATAGCGGCAGCCCGCTGCTTGTTGGCCGGCGGCGAGCCCACCGCGGCACTCGACCTCTTCGTGTGAGACCTTGCTGCAGAGGCAGCAACCACTCGACCTTCAACCTTATCAGACCCCCCATCAAAGTGGGCAACACTTGAACGGATTTTGTGCAGTCTCTCGCGAAATGCAAGCAAACGGGAACGAAAAGTAGGAGGGAGATGTATAGGGGGCAACTCGAAATCACCTGACCAAGGAGGGGCTTCAATGGCGTGCCGCCGCACCCGCGCTTGCTTGGGAGGAATCAGATCTGATGAACCGGAGGCAGCACCCCTGGCGGCAGCTCCTCCGGTGGTATGCTGGCCAGCGCATCCACCCGTGGCGGCCTGATGTTGAGCCGCGAGGGATTCGCCGTCCGGAAGGGCGCCCACCGAGCCGCCTATATTATTATTATTATTATTATTATTATTACTATTACTATTACTATTCTCATCAATATATATATGACAGAGAATGCGAAAGAACTTGTTGAAGTTGGTGCGCGTAAAGGAATTTGCTCCAGAAGCACAGTTCCAAGATCCCTGTGCCTCATTCATCCTTCCAAACGTGATTTGCAGGTATTGCAACTTTGAACCAAACCGCTTTTGTTTCCCCTTGATGTTGTTATGTTAGCGTCACCCTGTCTCTTACAAATAGAGTGATGTTGGCAGCTATTGCAACGATTGCCGGGACCTTGACCTCTGCCGCGACTCGACGCTGCAAGGCCATGAGTGGAGGTGCGCGGTGCCGCAGTGCGGGCAGCCGTACCACCGGGAGGAGATGGAGAACGCGCTGCTGCAGATTGTGCGGCAGCGAGAGAGGCTGTACCACCTGCAGGACCTGGTGTGCGTCCGGTGCAGGCAGGTGAAGGCGGCCCATGTGTCAGAGCAGTGCAACTGTGGAGGGTCGTTCCGGTGCAAGGAGGAGGCGCCGCAGTTCCTTGGCAAGATGCGGGTCTTCCTGAACGTCGCGGTGAGCCAGAAGTTCGAGCTGCTCCAGGATTGCGTCCGATGGATCCTGGAGGTCAGGTGATGCCTGTCGTAGTTCTTCAGTTGACACCTAGTGTAGCATAGTGAATTAGTTACAGTAACTTTTTGTTTGAAGCAACCAACTTGCAGCCGCAAAGAATGTATTTATTACATGAATAACTGTCGGGACAACTAAAATAACTGTTGGCACACTACATCCATGTCGTATAATGAGAAGCATGTCTGTCTGTTTGACATAATTTATATTCCTTAGTATAAAGTTGAGTCATCTATTTTGGAACGGAGGGAGTAGTTTGGTGCCATGAGCCTCCATATTGAACTGCTTCTGACTTATCAGTGAAGCAAAGCCTACAACAAGGGGTAGAAGTAGGGCCCACCACGCGCGGTGAGATTTCTCCATGAGAAATGCTTGACATGCTCATCGACTAAGAGCCTACACTGCAGAGCAGCGATGGACTGATCTTCCTACAAGCTACAAGCCGGCGACGAAGAGAGAAGAGAGCCAGATGACGAGGTCGTCGCTGAGCTGGTGCTCATCTGCCACGCCGCCGACGTGCAGGCGGCAGAGCGGGCACGTCCGGCGGCACAGCGCCAACCACCTGTTGACGCATTGCCGGTGGAAGGCGTGGCCGCACGGCAACCTCCGTATGTCCTCCCCGTCGCGGAACCTCGATATGCACACGCAGCAGCCGCCCGAGTGGTAGTGGTCGTCGTGGTGACCGCAGCCGACCACGCCGCTGGAGCTGTAGCCGGAGAGGGCAGCAGAGAGGAGCGCCACCACGTGCCCCATCGTCGTCACCATCTATCTATCTATCTGAATCAAAATCGTGATGCAGATTACATATAAATGTATGTGCGTGTGCCAAGATTTGCTGCGAGTGGATCAGCATCCAAGATGGACTGCGATGGCTTTTATATAAGGCGAGTGTGTGTGTGTGGAATCATTTTTATTTTCTCTGGATGTTGCATGGAATGATTAGCAAAGGGGGTGATGGAGAAGGCGCACCTAGAAACCCCAGTGCCGTTTCCCTTTCCGTGGACACAAAGCTTGTGCGACGCGAAAGCTAACTAATTGAGCGGCAACGTCGATCATTCGTGTATGTCAGTCTGACCAACCACAAGGTTTCATGAGGTATACTACCTCGTAGGTGCAGCCTTTCTTTTTTTCTTCTTGTTTGCGGGGTATACCTACGTTGATAGGTAGATCGATCAAAAAGCAACCTGAGTAACCTCAAGAACTACACCATGTACGTAGAATTTTAATACTCCTACAGTAATGTTTTTTCCTAAAAAAATATGTTTAGTTAGGGCCTGTATGGGTTCGTCGGCTGTAGCCAACCATATGTGTCGGTCGGCCGAGCTATGCTGCCTGCCTGTTGCTTCATCCGCACAAAAGCAGGGGGGCTTCTCCCATGGCTAAGCAACCCAGGTAACCCGCAAGGGATGGGATTAACCGCAGGAAATGAGTGAGTGGTCAGTGGTTAGGTACACTGACTGGGGCTGGAGGCGGAATGTGGGCGAAGGTGAGCGGTCACTAGCTCTGCCCATAACGTGTCACATCACTCATGTACCAATGGATCATTCTAAGTTTCATGTAACTAGATGACTCGTTGCGCCAATGGCGCAAAGGGCGACAGCAAGCCAAGTATTATGAGAGTGGTAATAGGAAAATTCAGACACAGGTCAAAATAATAAATACTTATGTGGTACATATGCATTATATTCTGTTCATGATTACTGTTTCTCCTGGAGCACTCTATGCTCAATGATAGTGCTATATCCCTTGAGTGGAAGGTGGATGCTGCCAGGTACGACATGCCTCTTCCTTGCTTAGCATATTTGTTGTTGCTGGTGAGTACTCGATGTTTGAAACAGAGAAAGTAGTAAAAACAGATAATTATAAATAAGGGTGGCATTATGCATATTAATAGATCGATGAGGAACAACAACAGAGGTTATATAGGTAAAAGCATAGGTGGTAGCTGTTCAAAAGCAACAGATAGGATCGTCGAAAAACAGAGGAAGGTTTCATCCTATTACAGAGCTTGATTAGTAGTCCTTAGAATGCTACTCCCTCCGTTCGGAATTACTTGTCTCGAAAATGGATGTATCTAGAACTAAAATACGTCTAGATACATCCATTTCTGCGACAAGTAATTTCGAACGGAGGGAGTAGATGATATTTAAATACGACTTCCATTGCTGTCGATGCTTCATATAAAGGCAATGGACAATGAGAACCGGGCGCTGCTTTGTGCTGACCTTGAAATGAAAGGCACAAATGTCTCCTTCATGGATTTTTGCAAGGCGGCGGGGAACTCAGACCAGTTGGTTGTTACGGTGGCTCTCTTGTTGGTTCCTAGCATGATGCGATAATTGGCGTGTAGATCACTGTTTGCAAGCCTGAGTGGCTCCGGCGGTGATCACAATACGTAAATAAGCTAACTCATTCCGCTTTTGCGCTATCAGCACGTGGTTATGTAACAACAATAATAATTGGTGCAAAAAGAGTAAATACTCTTTTGATTAGTATCATGGATATAGTTCAGTAAACAGAAATTGCAAACAAGGTATAACATGCGTAAATATGCAATTTAATTTACATGGTAGAAGAGGGCCCTCTCTGCCATTTAACTGAAAAGAGCTTATGTTTAATTATGATTTCAGTTTAGCTTGGCTTAAACTCCTCCCAGTTGACTCATTCAATATTCAGCATGGGTGATCAAAAGGACTAAATTAAATTAGACCCTACATTGGAAACACGTGCATCACCCGTACATGGTAGAAAATGTCCTCTTTGTCATTTAACTAAAATTAGATTATGTCGACTTGTGGTTTCACCGTTTCAGTTCAAATAGCATACTCCTCGTAGGAGATCAAAATTGAATGGAACTCTATATTGGAAAAACATCAATACAAGAAAGCCCGTCTAGAGCAAGTACACAAAGAAAGTATTTCCAATTTAGTACTTAGAACTTCCTTAATATAATTTATACTCAAAGAAGAAGGTGCCATTAATAGTTCAATGTGCAACAAAGAAATGTAATGATGTCATGAATATGTAGTTTTCTGTATGTATACAGAAGTAAGAAATTCAGATTCATACCTTCTAGTGTTTTGTCAGCACGGTTGGCTCCTCGAGCAAAAGAAATGGATAACAGACAGGATAAGAGAGGAACTTGTGCTTCTCGCAGCATAATATAGCATTATTCTGGAAGCTTTGTCAGCATTCTTTGTAGCGGCAGTAAGCGTACAAACTTGGCGCCAAACATAAGACATGCACACCTATGCACAAAAGTTAAAGGGGTGTTAAACACTTTCAACACTTTATCTATAACAAATATGAACATCAATCTCACCAAACTGGCAGACAACTGATCAGTTGGACATACCAGGGTGTGACCACCAGAAAGAGCATCAATGTCCTTGTCACCCAATCCTATCTGGGTGGAGAACACCTAACTGAGGTGGTCAGATCCTGATACAACAGTAAGTTCATCATGTCAGCCTAGTAATATCCAATGTACACACCATAAAATCCACAGAATAAAATACAGACAAGCATGCTCCGTTAAACCGTGCCTATAGAAGCATCGCAAATAAGGGAATGGTCTAGCATTCATAGGGCGCATCACATAGACCGAGACAGAATTTAAGAATTTTGTAGGTACACCCAAACTTAGAGAATCATGCAAGTTATGGAATTAGATTTGGAATATCAAAACAAATCAAATAATTACTCAATAAGTTTAATTGTGTTCTCTCAAAAACTATGCCAACTACAACATGGTTACATAATTAACACTTGACACCACTATGAATTGCGAATGCCTAAACGATGATATGCTAACACCTTCTACAAGCGTTCTGTCACTTAGTTGGTGCCGAAAATAACAACACAATCAGCCATGTTTATCAAATAGAAGCTATGTGGCTGTGTTGATATAAAAGACGCTGCACAATAGTACCTTGGGTGGCGTCAGGAAGACAGCCTTTCTGGAGGAGGCTCGGGCTTGTCCTGCAAACAAACCATTATAAACATCGGCAACAAACCGTGCGCGCGCGCACACACACACATACAGGGAAATAAAATTGCTGCTCTTCAGTTATTTCCATGTAAACAGAGTTTAGACAGCAATGTGAGAATATGAGGACATACATGTTCTAACTCAATCACAAACAACAGTACATGAAACATAAACATTCATGTAGCTACCCTGTTAAGTATTATTCCCAGTCAGCAGCTATCCCATAGTAGATAGAAAGGCAAACAACAAGGAACACATGTATGAACATAAACGGTGACCTATAGTCTTATGTAGGGGCATCAATAAACTACACAACATTCCTGGAGAAAAGAGAGGATGCAAGAAAATACTTACAAATGTATGGCAAATGCATTGACTCAATAATCAGATAATATACTTCTTATTGTCTGTTTTGCTTATAATAACAAAGCTAAAACCATTTGCTCTTTCAAACATCTCTTTTACAAATCAGACAAGAGCACGTACCATCAAGAACCGCCTGGAACAACATAGTGAAGCAAGAAACAACAGTGGTGCCAAAAACATACTTTACTTTTGTAAGTGCGAACTTCTACTTCCATCCGGCGACCATATTACACGGCTACCTTCTGCAAGGATTTGAAGAAAAAAGTTACCCCAATTGCAGAAATAAGTCAAGAAATTTGGGCAATCAATTTCTGTGAGATAAAAAATGCAAGATAACTGATGTGAGATGCCGCAGAGAACAACCGCCTAATTAGTTGGGTCAGAATCTTGCACCACTCGATCAGCTCGGCATTATAGTTGCAACCACCCATAAGAACCATGAATGGTTCACACTAAAGAGAAGTATACATCAGAATTGAGAGGGAATCACCTGATGCAGTGTGATATGAGGCTTTTGAACTTGGTCGTCATGTTGCCGCTGCGCTGGAAACCCCACTGAAGAGATTCAGGCAGAAGCACCTAGTTGAGAGAGAGAGGCAAGGTAGATGAAGAGATAGATGGAAAGAGAGATGGGGGAGGATGAGCATACCTGCGGCATTCATGAACTCTGCAAATACAAACGCTGGCCGCTGTTGCTGTCCTCGCAAGAATCTGATGGACACCCAAACCCTAGGTGCAAAATAAAAATTAATTTAGGGAGGAAGAAATCAAAAGGAGGATCTTACAGTGTGAAAAAACATCTTATTAAGTTACAGAAGAAGTACATCACATGCCTCTGAAAGCAGAATACCCTGTTAACAAGTCACCAATTTTCTTTGCACAACTCCGTGTTCCTCCTAAACTTAGTCAATTACACTCTGCTCGATAGTCATAATTTTATGACAAGAATTGCCACTGTGCTCTATCCAAACTGCTAGTCAAACCAGGTCGCTGATAGAAGGAAATACACACTGCAACACTCCAAACTGATGCTCCAGTTGGCAAAAATCAAGGAACACACACAGTTAATTTCTTATTTTCATTGTAAGGATGTCCACGTATTCCTTCAAAGTTAACAGAATGCACCATGAAAATAATATTTTAATACCCAGCCAATGGTAGCAGTTTGTCAAGCCCATTTAGTCACAGGTTCATACATACTAATCAGGGTTATTTCTACAGGTAGAAATTACCGCAGCCAATATGCTAGCTGGCAAACAGCACAAATTTTAAGGTAGAATTACCAGCTACTATATTATATCCAACAAGGATGCCATACCAGACGCTAAATATGGGGAAAATAGTAGCTCGACCAGCGGTGCTAAATCATCAATACATAACAAGCTAAAGTATTAAATCTCGCCAACATCAGCAGGCTAGTTGGCAATATCCCACTTCATAGCGTGTGGATGTGGAAAAACTCAATCTGATAAGCATGTGTAAAGCAAATGAACTAACCTTGATGTTAGCACACAATTCCTCCATCTGATTGTCTGACTGCCAAAGAGGACAAGAAACAGAGTAAACAGGCCTGTTGAAACCTTGAAAGGAACAAAGAAGTCCAGAGCATGGGCAGCTTACTTGCTTATCATCCGATACAAGGTTTTTTGACACCATCTTCTCTTTGAACTTCCGGATGTTTGCTGCACAATTGCACAAAAGTTTAGATGTTAGAGTTGATTGCAAATGATAAGAATTCTACTGGGTGCCAGATTCATTCGTCCTAGGTGACTGAAGATTATTAGGAAGAACAACGCGACCTAGGTGACTGAAGATTGGACGAGGATGAGCACCTCGACCAGGAAACTTCCAATCGCAGGGCTGTTTTAAACGGAAGAAAAATCATCATTGTTTTAAACTCCCTCGGCGTTAGTTCAAAACTGTGACATATTAATATCAAGATCTACCAATTACATCAACGACACAACATCAAGGCCTAGTCGAAATAACAATAATGCATACCTCCAAAAAAGTGAAAAGAAGAAGAAAGAAAGGCAAAGATAGTTGACACAGCCGACGACTTGCAACATACTAGCATCAATGTCGTCCACCGTATTTGATAGCACATGAGTTAGGAGAGGACCAATTTAGCATGCTCCCTCTTACCCTCTCTTTTCATGTAGGAGTTAATATCGTCTGTAATCAATTGTAAAAAAGAGTGTTAACGTGTAATTTTGATCCTTAGATCATGAGAGTATCGTAGTCACTTCTTACCGTATGGTGGACTTTGGGGTTGGTCAAACGTCACTTGTAACACGATGATCATAACGACAACTTACATGCTCATCGAAAATTTTAACAAGGGACTAGATAGCTCGAGAGTGAGATTTGCTCCTCCGATGATGGAGAGATATTCTTAGGACCCTTTCAGTGTGACGACATCCATCATCATCTGGCCAGATGATGAGGACATGACTACCTTGGATACGACCAAAAATATTGCATACATGCATATTTGTCAGGTGATTTCTAGCGCAAACTATTCAATAATCTATTTATGTTATCCAGAACAAAAATACTTCACACACTTTTGTGTTTTGTCTAATTGCAGGTGTATGTGACATTTGTAAAATCCACATATGAAGATAAGGGAAAATGAGAAGTTTAGCTTCTATTCAAAAAGTCCTCTCACGTCACTTTTGGGCCAAGAGAAGATAGAGTCCAAGTCTCTCACGTTCTGGATTCAGATTCGGACTGCACAGACAGACTACTAACAAGAGGTGGTGGTGGGTGTCACAAATCCGTCAAGCAAATCTCAAATTCTTACCAGTTCTTACCTAGCAGCAGGAGGTGATCGGCAACCGTCGTAGTCAAAACTCTCAAAGCTTGGATAGAGCGATTACTAGGGAAAATCAAACGCACGACGTAGATGTATGTGGAGCTGAGAAGGCTTATAATATGGAGCAAAAAGGGTCAGCAATAATTAATTCAGAGACGCAAAGTTGAATAAACGCTCAACGACGGTACTGTGCTGGTCCTAGGCTAGACCGTGCTAGAGACGCGAGCCTAAAACACTAACAAAATCACGACGCTGCACGTAAACAAGGGAAAATCACACTCTGGAACTTTTTTTTTCGCTCTGTTTTTTTGGCGCTCCTCTATTTTTTTTGCGAAAAATCACTATAATGGCGAGTGTTCAAAACTCTTCCCTCGTCAAACTGATAGGATGGGCACGCATTCTTTTGACTTTTTTTTCGAAAATCAGGGCAGCGACGATGAAAAAGTGCGACAAAAAATCACTATGATGGCACGTGGCTCAAAAGACTTAGAAAAGCCTAAAAATAGGATAGGGGAAAAAAATTTTGCCTGTGAAAATTTTGGCCTAAAAATTGCCCGGGGGTCTCCAGACTTTTTTTTTCGAAACCTACTCAGACAAGGAAACACGAATCGGAAATTAGACGGACCTCGAAAACAAACCTAATATGAAAGGAACTCGGATTGGTGGTGGATATATGGTGGTAGGATATGGCAGCGGTGGTGGTATATGGATACGGATTGGTGGTGGTATATGGATACGGATTGGTGATGGTATATGGAGACGGATCGATGGCGGATAAGCGGTGGTGGTAGATGGCAGGGGCGATGATGATGGTGCGACGGCGGCGTGACAACTTATGACCAGAATTCGAAACTCTAAAAGACTAGACTCTAAGACCAGCAACTAGACACGACGATGCAACCGCAAATTCAGACAAAGCAAAATACTGAAAAGACTATGCAAAGGATCAGATTGGTTTGGATATGATGAACTAACCCTAATTATTTGTTTGGCTTTTTTTGTGGACTGTAGGTATGAAGAACACACTCGATCTAAACTACGAAAAACTGCAAAATCTCACCGAGCAACCTGGAAATCTGATACCACTTGATAGAGGCGAAGGCATCCCGATGTTTCGATGAGATAGATATCGTTTTCTATGGGAGTCGACTTTGATGATCCGACTACGAACGTGCGAAGACGTTGCACCTTAGCAATCGCTAAACCAACTTCCGAGGGTTATTGACCATGCCGGAGCACGATCAACCTGACCACGAGGGTCTATTTCCTGCGAGCAAACGAAGAACAAGCAAGAAACTGAGATTACAATCTGGATATTGCGAATAAAAGATGAAATCTTTATTGATCAAGGTGGGGTTCTGTGACGTCTTGGTCTGGTCGTTGGACACAAACGAAGTACGCGAAGTTGCAGCTATGGAGAACTTTTAATCTAAACAAAACCCAAAGTCTAAACGACGCCCTAAGGGCTGTATATATGGAGGAAGAGGGGGGGATTTCATGGCTCCTGGAGGAGGGGTCCGAAACCAACCCTAACTCTTGTTTCCCCACACATACAAACTCTAAAAACAGCCTATACTTAAGTATTTCGAAAATACATGGGTCTGGCCCAATAATAAGGTGACGCGGCACCTAAAATAGCCTCTAGGCGAAATTTATGAAGTGGCATCTTGTATATTTCGTCCAAGGCTTCATGCACTCCTTATGGCGGCTTCAAAGTCCTGAAATCATCACTTGTAACTCCGTTCTTGATCCCCTTGCGCATGCCATCATCTCCATGCTTGAACTTGCTCCAAGGTTCATCTTTCTTGTCCAAACTAGGCCCTTCATTTGTAAGCAAAACAAATGTATCCAATTTAGGCAACATCATATTCTCATGAACATTAGAATCGTTACCAAGAAACGAAAGTACCTGATAATTCAATTGGCGTGCGCGAGCTCTAGTAATTGGTCCAGTATGTATAACAGCAGGGGCTGTGGGTGTAACAATGGCATTGATGTCCTCATCAGATCTTTTCCATTATTTCCTTTATTTTGATTAAAACAAAAAAGGTAGAGAAGAAAAAACTCAAACTAATATTTATTATATAACCCTCAATCAATTACATAGATAGATAGATCACGAAACTAGCACTCGAAAATAGATCATACTAAACTTTTATTCTACTAAATCATGAAGCAACTAAAGATCGAACTAAGATAGGTAAAGGTAATAAAAGTGATGGTGATACGATACCGGGGCATCTCCCCCAAGTTTGGCACAATCCAAGGGGAGTGCCCATACAAATTTGTTTAAGTCTTCTTCTTTGGTGATGATGATGGTGGTGCTGGAGTAGCATTCTTCTTCTCCAACTTGCGCTGGAGGCTAAAATTTTCCTCCCTCAAATCATTGTTTTCTTGCTCAAGCTTCAATATCCTTTTGCATAATGCCTCCTTGCTTTCCTGTAGAAAACGAGACGGGATAAATTGGATCTTAGATTTGTTTGCTCCGTTTGGGAGGCTTGACTTCTTGAATTCCACGTGCATATCTCCAGGTTGAGGTAGTGGAACTTCATCTTCTTCGGAGCTGGCATCCTCTGTCCCCTTCGGATCATCATCTTATTCTTCCTCTATGGTCCAACCATAATGGTCCACATCCCCATAGATCTTTGGGTTTGTGAGATAGTGGGAAACATAGCTCTCTCCATCCGAATCTCGTGACGAAATATTTTTAGATCTGCCAGAAAACAACACGAAACAAGAACAGAGGATTTATCCGCGATACGGTGGTCAAATCATCCGGGGGTATATATAAAGAATTTTTATCTTGGGAAACAAGCATATGAAAGGAAAATGGAGTCGGGAAGGTGCCCACTACCCACGAGGGTGCGCTAGGTGGGGCAGGCGCGCCCTGGTGCCTAGTGGGCACGTGGGTTGGCTTCCCGGTTGTTTCTTATTTTTCTATTTTTTTTTCTAATATTCCAAAATTGACAGAAAACATTTTTGCGAATTTTTTGGAGTCGGTTTACTTACCGTATCACATACCTCTTCCTTTTTAGGGTTCTGGAGTGTTCTGGAATGTCTCTTTTATGTATTCCTCCGGTGTCATGGTTTGAATAATATTAGTTTCAACATTAATAGGTGTACCTGAAATATAGTGCTTAATTCTTTGTCCATTAACCACCTTTGGATTAGTGCCTTCGGCATTATTGATCTTAATAGCTCCAGAGTGGTAAACTTCTTCGATGACATATGGTCCTTCCCACTTGGAGAGAAGTTTTCCTGCAAAAAAATCTAAAACGAGAATTGTACAATAGAACATATTCATCAACTTTGAATTCCCGCTTTTGGACTATTTTCCCATGCCATCTTTTGACTTTTTCTTTGAATAGTTTGGCATTTTCATAAGCTTTGGTTCTCCACTCATCTAGTGAGCTAATATCAAATAATCTCTTTTAACTGGCAAGTTTGAAATCATAGTTGAGTTCCTTAATTTCCCAATATGCTTTATGCTCTAACTCAAGAGGCAAGTCACATGCTTTTCCATAAACCATTTTGTATGGAGAGATACCCATAGGATTTTTATAAGAAGTTCTGTAAGCCCATAGTACATCATCAAGTTTCTTGGACCAATTTTTCTAGATCTATTAACAGTCTTTTGTAATATCAACTTTATTTCTCTATTGCTAAGTTTAACTTGACCACTAGATTGAGGATGACAAGGAGATGCAATTCTATGGTTGACATCATATTTAGCAAGCAATTTATGGAAAGCACCATGAATAAAATGTGAACCACCAGTTATTCATTAAATATCTAGGGACTCCAAACCTAGGGAAAATAACTTCTTTCAGCATTTTAATGGAGGTGTTATGATCAACACTGCTAGTTGGAATAGCTTCTACCCACTTAGTGACATAATCAACATCAACCAAAATATGTGTATACCCATTAGAGGAAGGAAAAGGTCCAATATAATCAAAGCCCCAAACATCAAATGGTTCAATAACAAGTGAATAATTCATAGGCATTTCCTGACGTTTACCAATATTACCAATTCTTTGGCATTCATCACAAGTTGAGACAAACTTACGAGAAACTTTGAAAAGAGTAGGCCAATAAAAACCAGAGTGTAATACCTTGTGCACAACTCTATGTCCTGCATGATGTCCTCCGTAGGCTTCGAAGTGACATTTTCATAGGATTTGTTCCTGTTCATGCTCAGGTACACAACGTCTAATAATGCCATCTACTCCTTCTTTATAAAGATGCGGGTCACCCCAGAAGTAATGTCTTAAATCATAGAAGAATTTTTTCTTTTGTTGATATGTGAAACTAGGCGGTATAAATTTAGCAACAATATAATTATCATAGTCTCCATACCAAGGAGTATTATGAGAGGCATTTATGAGAACTAGTTGTTCAGCAGGGAAGCTATCATCAATAGGTAGTGGGTCATCAAGAATGTTTTCTAACCTAGACAAGTTATCAACTACGGGGTTCTCAACTCCTTTCCTATCAGTGATGTGCAAGTCAAACTCTTGTAACAAAAGAACCCACCTAATGAGTCTAGGTTTAGCATCTTTATTTTTCATAAGATATTTAATAGCAACATGATCAGTGTGAACAATTACTTTAGAATCAACTATGTAAGATATGAATTTATCACAAGCAGACACAACTGCTAGAAATTATTTTTCAATAGCAGCATAATTTCTTTGGGCACTGTCTAGAGTCTTACTAGCATAATGGATACCATTTAATTTTTTATCAACTCTTTGTCCTAGAACAACACCAACAACATAATCACTAGCATCACACAGAATTTCAAAAGGCAAGTTCCAATCAGGCGGTTGAACAATATGTGAAGAAGTTAAGGCTTTCTTAAGTGTTTCAAAGGATTCTACACTATTATCTGTAACACCCATGATGCGGCTATATCTCCCACGTGTCGGAGCACGACTTAGAGGCATAACCGCATTGTAGGTAATGTCGCAAGAGGGGTAATCTTTACACATCCCATGTACTGAATAAGAAAAGAGGTACATAGTTGGCTTACAATCGCCACTTCACACAATAACATAAATATAACATTACAATCATCCAGATACAATCAAGGTCCGACTACGGAACCAAAATAAAGACAACCCCAAATGCATAATGTCCCTGATCGCCCCAACTGGGCTCCACTACTGATCATCTGGAAAGGAAACGTAGTATCATCCTGAGTCCTCATCGAACTCCCACCTGAGCTCAGTTGCATCTCCTGGAACGGTATCATCGGTCCCTGCATCTGGTTTTGGAAGTAATCTGTGAGTCACGGGGACTCAGCAATCTCACACCCTCACGATCAAGATTATTTAAGCTTATGGGTAGGTAAAAGTTATGAGATGGAGCTGCAGCAAGCACTAGCATATATGGTGGCTAACATACGCAAATGAGAGCGAGAAGAGAGGGCAAAGCACGTTTCGAGAATCTATGATCAAGAAGTGATCCTAGAAATACTTACGTTCAAGCATAACTCGAGACCGTGTTCTCTTCCCGGACTCCGTCGAAAAGAGACCATCACGACTACACACGCGGTTGATTCTTTTTAATTAAGTTAAGTGACAAGTTTTCTACAACCGGACATTAACAAATTCCCATCTGCCCATAACTGCGGGCATGGCTTTCAAAAGTTCAAATCCCTGCAGGGGGTGTCCCAACTTAGCCCATCACAAGCTCTCACGGTCAACGAAGGATATTCCTTCTCCCAGGACGACCCGATCAGACTCGGAATCTCGGTTACAAGACATCTCGACAATGGTAAAACTAAACCAGCAAAGCCACCCGAATGTGCCGACAAATCCCGATAGGAGCTGCACATATCTCGTTCTCAGGGGACACCGGATAAGCAATCCGTACAACTAAAACCAACCCTCGAGTTTCCCCGAGGTGGCGCTGCAAGGGGCTCTAGTTTGGACCAACACTCAGAGGAGCACCAACCCGGGGGTTTAAAATAAAGATGACCCTTGAGTCTGCGGAACCCAAGGGAAAAAGGCTAGGTGGAAAATGGTAAAACCAAGGTTGGGCCTTGCTGGAGGAGTTTTATTCAAGGCAAACTGTCAATGGGTTCCCATTATAACCCAACCGCGTAAGGAACGCAAAATCAAGGAACATAACACCGGTATGATGGAAACTAGGGCGGCAAGAGTGGAACAAAACACCAGGCATAAGGCTGAGCCTTCCACCCTTTACCAAGTATATAGATGCATTAAAGTAAACAAGATATAATAATGATACCCCAACAATAAACATGTTCCAACAAGGAACAAACTCCAATCTTCACCTGCAACTAGCAACGCTATAAGAGGGGCTGAGCAAAGCGGTAACATAGCCAAACAACGGTTTGTTAGGACAAGGTGGGTTAGAGGTTTGACATGGCAATATGGGAGGAATGATAAAGCATGTGGTAGGTATCGTAGCATAGGCATAACAATAGAGCGAGCAACTAGCAAGCAAAGATAGAAGTGATTTCGAGGGTATGGTCATCTTGCCTGCAAAGTTCTCCGAGTTGACGTAAGCTTGATCCTCGTAAACGTTCGCAATGGGTTCCTCGATCACGTACTCCTCTCCCGGCTCTACCCAAAGCAAGAACACAAGCAAAGTGAGACACAATCAACCACGATGCAATGCGCAAGCAACATGATGCAAAACATGGCATGATATGCGGGATGTGATATGCAATGCATATGCATGCTTCGGAAAAGAAAGATTGAACCAGGCCTCAACTTGGAAAACCAAGAGTGCCGCTGGAAAGATGAGTTGATTTCGGTCGAAATCGATATAAAGATCACCAGAATCGGATGCACGGTTTGCAAATGGCAAGCAAAACAATAATGGCACAAAGCTATGATTAACAGCACGAGGCCATCTAAATCCATCAAGAAAAATAAGCTACTGCACTCTAACATAGCAACAAAGCACATGGCAGTGATCCACTCGAGATGCTTGACAAAAGATGAATACTGAGATACGGTTAAATCACACAATAGCAGGTTCAAACAAGCATGGCAAAAGTGCAAAAGATATCAGGTTCACAGACTTAGTGAAAATAACATGGCAGGATTTAACTTCAGGAAGCAATGTTTAGAGCAAGATAACAACATGCTACAGGAACATATCACGGCAAAGCAAGGTATGTCATGAAACTACACAAAGCATATAACAAAAGCCCCTTACTGACTATAAACCAAAAGGGATAAGAAGATACAATGGCAACCATGTGAACATAGCAAGTTTCGTTAACAGATTCAGACTTAGCAGAAAACTGGAACATGGCAAAACAGAATTACGTAGACATGTTTGCGAGCTCGATGCACTCTCCACAAGGCATTGCATGACAAACAAAGCATACACCCAACAAGTAGACATGATGAATAAGCTAACCATGGCAAGACCACTCTCATAGCATGCATGGAACAACTACAACAACCTCAGCAAAATTGATTAACACGTAAACAATCTGCCAGGAACATTTTATAGCAAACGTAGAGCAAGATTGAGTCATGCTAGGGTGCTCCATAATTGCCAACAAAGACATGGATGGATAGAGCATAACAATATCTCAAAAACATCCTTACTGAACATGCTCAAAAGAGGCATGGATCACTCTGTAGCAACAAGAATACATGGCATAAAAATATCATCAGGGAAATGACTTAGAAGACGTCCCTGAAATCAGCAACATCACAAGAGCTACTTTGCATGCTTGTGCTAGTCACCACATTGATCACAAAAATACATGGCATACACCCCTGTAAAGATGGCATGGCATACAACAAAACACATGTAGGTCTCAAGATCATAGGAGGCACACATTAAACATGGAAAAAATGACAAATGTCCATAATCTGATAAGAATCTGAAACTAACATTACATAGCACTCTTGCAACAACATTTAGGGCATCAAGATGAACTCAAAAGAACATGGTGCAATGGAATGGAATGAAGTGCATATCGAGACGAACAATTTGATATGCTACACGCCCAAAACGGAGCTACGAATGCAAAGTTATGATGCGATGAAGTTGCCTAAAATAATGAAAAACTGAGGACTTAGAGAGAGGCAAAAGTCAACCCTAGGGTCTCCCGATCCAGATCTGGGGCGGCACGAACTTCGATGTTCGCCGGAGATGGAGAGTTCGCCAGAGATGGAAGTAGATGGCCGGGGAAGGGGAGCTCCGCGCCGGATCGGGCCGAATCCGGCCAGATCCCGGCAAGACGGCGGCGGGCGCGGCCGCGGAGCGCCCAGCTGCGGGCGGCGCCGTTTGTGGGGGCGCGGCACGTGGTGACGGCGGCGGTCGGTGATGGCGGGCGGTGGCCGGAGGCGAGGGCTCGCCGGCGCGGAGGAGAAAGGCGGGGCGGCGCGGTTGGTCGGCGGGCGGGCGCGGACGGGCCGGGAGGGCCCCGCCTGGGCCCCGGCGGGCCGGCGGCGAATGGCGCGATGACACGTGGCGACGACGGGCGGATTTCTATCTGGCGGCGCCTGGACACGTCCGGCCGCGCGGAGGGGAGAGGGAGCTAGGGTTTGATCCGGAATTTTTGGGGGAGATGTCTATTTATACATAGAAGGAGCTAGGCGGCTCCAAATTGAGCACGGTTTTCGGCCAAGCGAACATGATCGAACGACCGAGATGATGGAGGGGGTTTAGGTGGGTTTTGGGCCACTTTGGTGAGGTGTTGGGCTGCAACACACACGAGGCCTTTACGGTTCCTCGGTTAACCGTTGGAGTATCAAACGAAGTCTAAACGGCACGAAACTTGACAGGCGGTCTACCGGTAGTATACCAAGGCCGCTTGGCAAGTCTCGGTCCAATCCGAGAATGTTTAACACCCGCACACGAAAGGAGGCAAAAGGGGACACCGGAGGACATAGGAGTGCCGGAATGCAAAACGGACAACGGGGAAAATGCTCGGATGCATGAGACGAACACGTATGCAAATGCGATGCACATGATGACATGTTATGAGATGCATGACATGGACAAAAGCAACACGAAGACAAAACCCAACCACGAGGGAATATCATAACTTAGTGCCGAAAATGGCAAGAGTTAGAATACAAATATGGCAAGACACATACGGGGCGTTACAACACTCCACCACTACGAAAGGATCTCGTCCCGAGATCTAGGACTGGAAAAACTCTGGGTATTCGGAATGGTGGTGGTCCTCGTGTTCCCAGGTGGCTTCACGGTCGGAATGATGTGACCACTTCACTTTCAGGAATTTGATAGACTTGTTGTGAGTCTTGCGCTCAGTTTCTTCAAGAATAGCAATGGGATGATCATGATAAGACAAGTCTTCTTGGAGATCAATCTCTTCAAAGTTGATGGTGCGGTCAGGAGTCTTGAAACACTTGCGGAGTTGATACACGTGAAACACGTCGTGCACGTTTGCAAAGTTGGATGGAAGCTCAAGTTGATAGGCGAGATCGCCTCTTTTGCCAATGATCTTGAAAGGACGCACGTATCTAGTGGCAAGCTTCCCTTTGATACCGAAGCGACGAGTACCTTTCATTGGAGAGACGCAGAGGTAGACATGGTCTCCGATCTCGAAAGCCAAGTCACGATGCTTGCTATCATAGTAACTCTTCTGGCGTGATTGCGCGGCTTTGAGATTTTCACGAATGACTTTGCACATTTCTTCAGCCTCTGTGATCAAGTCATTGCCAAGAAGTTGGCGTTCACCAGTCGCTGACCAGTTAAGAGGAGTACGACACTTTCTGCCATAGAGGATCTCAAATGGGGCCTTGCCCGAACTCGCTTGGAAGCTGTTGTTGTAGGAGAACTCGACATATTGAAGACAATCTTTCCACTTCATACCGAAAGAAATGACACATTCCCTGAGCATATCTTCAAGAATTTGATTGACTTGCTTGACTTGGCCACTAGTTTGAGGATGAAAAGCTGTGCTGAAGCGAATGTTAGTGCCCATGGCCTTCTGAAAAGAATCCCAGAACTTAGAAGTGAAGATGCTTCCACGATCTGAAGATATCAACTACGGAATGCCGTGCAGAGAGACAATCCTGGAGGTATATAGCTCTGCCAACTGAGCTGCTATGATAGATTCTTTGATAGGAAGAAAATGAGCCACTTTAGTGAGCTTGTCGATGACAACGAAGATAGCATCATTGCCACGCTTGGACTTGGGGAATCCAGTCACGAATTCCATCTCAATATGGCCAAACTTCCATTCTGGAATGGCAAGAGGTTGGAGGAGACAAGCTGTCCGTTGGTGTTCTGCTTTCACTCTTCTGCAGACATCACATTCATTCACGAACTGAGCAATCTCGCGCTTCATTCGAGTCCACCAATACGACTGCTTGAGGTCATGATACATCTTTGTACTTCCAGGGTGAATAGAGAGGAGTGAATTGTGATCTTCGTTCATAATGACTTTACGAAGGTCACCTTTAGGAACAACAATGCGATCCTCGAAGAATAGAGTATCCTTGTCATCAAGGCGATAGCACTTGTACTTGGGTTGGCTCTTGGCAATCCCAATCTTCACCTTCTTCACCATAGCATCAAGAAGTTGAGCCTCACGAATCTGATCTTCCAAAGTGGGAGAGAATTGGAGGTTGGCAAGGAATCCTTGAGGAATAACTTGGAGATTAAGTTTGTGTCAGGACCCCGATTCCAAGTCACATCGATCTAGCCGGTAACACCTCATATCACTTTGCGGCCTCACGCACGGTATCCCACGGGTGTCGCCTTACCATGGCCCGGAACCGTTTGCGCCTTTTGGCTCACGTATATGATAGTGTCGCTAGCATCCATATGACAGAGAGCCCGGGCCGACATGGCTAGTCGTGAACCCAAAGCGGCACAGACCTATGGAGACAGGCATACATGAATCACATCGAACATGTCGGTCATCAACGAGTGATTCCGGGCTGTAGCACTGGGCTAACAGGACTCTGGGGAACCCCGGGCTGTAGCAGGCTAGGCAGGCCTCCGGAAGTCACCGTGTGATATTTCCCCGAAGGGACAGACATATGGACGAAGTGAAACACATGCCGGCCAGTAAAGTGTCCTGAACAGTAGTGCTGGGCTGGCAGGACTCCGGTGAACCGGGCTGTAGCGGACTACTATGGCTCGAGGAACACTAGACTACATTTCCCCATAAGAAAGGCTGCCAAGGATAAACAACTAGATTGTCGGATCCCACTCATACCAAGCATTTCAATCATACACACAATATGCCCGATATGAGTACATACAACATGGCATCACAACAAAACTCTACAACTCAAGTACTTTATTTAAAGGCTCCCGAGAGCCATACATAACATGTTCATACAGATAGGGGTCACATGACCCGATACTCAAGTCATACAAACATACAAGCACATGCGGAAGCAACTAGTCTGAGTATAGACTCTAGAAAGAAAGAAGGCTTCTTGAAGCCTGTCTATCTACATAGGCCCCTCCATGGCCAGGATCACCACCTGGGTGGCTAGTCACTCGTCAACGTCAAGGTCTACATAAAACCCATCGGAGGGGGCAGTGTTGTCGTCTGAAAACAATAAATAAGCAAACATGAGTACAAAGGTACTCAGCAAGTCTTACATCATAACCTACTATACATGCTTATTCTCAAGAAGGCGGTGGGGTTGATGCAGCAAGCCAGCTTTGACTCTTGGCTAAGCTATCCTACGGAACTCCACCAGTAAAATAGTTTTCGCACACGAGTCCACTACTCACCAACACAATACTCCACCGGGGATCCTCCCTCGTCATCCTACGAGAGGGCCATCCTCGGTACTCACACTTATCTTGAGTCTTTTAGTAGTATCCATTAACTTGTCTATGAACTGTATAGGCAACCAAGTAGTCCTTTACCGCGGACGCCGCTATTCGAATAGTTTATACCCTGCAGGGGTGTACTTCGTCATACACGCTTTCACCACTTACCGCCGTTTACACGACATGTACTAGGCAACCTTCAAGCGGAAGCCCAGCGAGGGTGTCGGCCACGGCCTACCTAAACACTTAAGTCTCTAGTCCAGGTTTATCGCCTATCCAGGTTCCATCCGCAGGGAGTCCGGCCGAGGTTTCCACATACGGCCCCGAACGATGTGAACAGGGTTCCCGAGACACCAAACAGGTGACTCGGTACACCGTGCCACGGTGTATCTACCGCAACATAGCCCACCCCTAGGGTCAGCGCTACGCACAGCCGCCAACACATAACCTACAAACACCAAAAACTAATTGCAACTCCTGGACAGAGTACTAGGGTGATTAAGAAGCCGAGAGGGTCCATTGGTTTCGGGCCCAATGTACGGTAGTAACTGCATCTTAAATCACACATACAGATCTCAGTTCTTATGGACGGCCTCAATGAAAGAACCCACCATGTACTCCTACATGGCCTCTCATCGATACCTTTACCAAAACATGTTCAATACATCCCTCATATTACCGACATAAGCATTTCACTCTAGCTCATCACCCAGATGGACCAGACCTGACTCAACTCTAAGCATAGCAGGCATAGCAAGGTAGGAATCACATACATGGCTCAATCAACTCCTACACATGCTAGTGGGTTTCATCTAGTTACTGTGGCAATGACAGGTCATGCAGAGGATAAGGGTTCAACTACCGTAGCACACAACAGTTTGAATCGCGATGTCTTAATGCAGTAAACAAGAGCAGGAGCGAGAACATGGGTTGTATCGGAATGATCAATGGTTGCTTGCCTCATGGAGTGGTAACGGGATACTGCCCTTCAGTTGGATACTTGTGAATATCCTCGGAGGCAGAACCTACCACGATGAACACATCAGAACACAATCAACACATGACGATATGCAACAATATGATGTATGCTATGACATGGCAATATGATTGTGTCTTGGCCTAATGCAAGCTAAAATAGGAAGGGATGAACCCATTTGAATCAAAGATTCAAATATTAGCTCATTAAACATGGCATTTATAGTGCATTTCCTTATTCTTCTTAGACATCAAGGTAAACTTGTTTTGTCATGCATGAAACCATTACAAATGGATAGATTGAATTTTTCTGATAATTTTTCATATATAATTTATCTCATTTGGAGCTATGGTTGAATTTCTATGAATTTTTGAAGTTTGAACTATTTTCTGGAATTTCCTGAATAAGAATAAATCCAGAAAATCAATTACTGCATCAGCAACGCGTCAGGGTGACATCAGCAGGTCAAAGGCGCCAGTCCAGGTCAAACCTGACTGGTGGGGTCCACTGGTCAGTGTCTCTGTGCACTAATTACGTTTAGTTAGCCTAATTGACTGGCAGGGCCCACTAGTCAGTGACTATACTAATTAACTAACCTATTTAGTTAGCACTAACAGAGTAATTAGTCGGGCGGGGCCCGCATGTCGATGAGAGAGAGGGGGAGGTCAACCCACGTCAGCAGGTCAACCTCGCCGGTCAGCGGGTCAAAACCTGCCGGCGTTTAGCCGCCGGCGAGGCCAGGCGCGGTGGCGCGCTGCGGAAATCGCCCACAGGGCACCAATTGATGCGCGGAGAGCAGCTACGGGTAGCTGGGAACGAACCACGGCGTTTGGTGGTGGTGGTTGGGCTTGGGGTGGCCGGAAACGTCGCCGGCGACGAGCCTTGCGGTCGCCGGAGTCGGGCGAAAGTGAGCCTGAGGCTACGGGGCACGGCGAGGCGTGTGGTGAGGTGCGTTGTGCCCCTAGGGATGCAGTGAAGTAGTTAGACTAGGTGGCGTGGCCGGTGTTTGGCCGGAGACACGTCGGCGACGAGCTCCACGGCGGCGCGTGCGGGTGAGCTTCGTGTGCTCGTTGTGGTGCACGAGAAGAAGAACGGGGAGGATGGGGAGGTGCAGCAGCTCATGGCGATCACGTAGAGGCAGACAACGCGGTCGGGGACGAGTCGATGCGGCGGTGACATCAAAAGGGATCTCCGGCGATGCTCGGTGAAGATGAGGTCGAAGAAGACGTTGCAGAGCGTGTGAGCGCTCGGGGCTCAGCTGCTCGACGGAGTCGACGATGGCGTAGAGGATGGACACGGTGGTGCAACACGGGGACGACGATGGACGCGGATTCACGGTGGCGCGAGCACGGCAGCGTCGGCCATGGCGGAGGAAGAGTGATGGAGAGGGACCAGGGGGAAAGTGCGGTGTCTGCGAGGTCGGGGGATGCAAGGGAGTTCGTCCCACGTCGACAGGTCGACGAGGGGAGCGGCAAGGCGGCGGCAGCTGCGTGGCGCGCATGCGGTGCTCGCCGTCGAGCACCTGCCTGCTTGGCCAAGCCAAGCTACTCGTTGGCGGGGTGGCTGGGCTGGGCCGGCAGGTGGGCCTGGTAGGTGGTGCCAGGTAAGTTTTTCTGTTTTTTTGTTTTCTTTTCTATTTTTTTCTGTAGCTTTAGGGCTTTATTTAAAATACCTAGGCACTTTCTAAAATCCTAAAAATAATTGTGGGCTCTGTTGGGATTATTCCTAACAGCCCTGACTTAATTCCAGAATTATTTGAACATTTAAAATATTTATTAGCATTTAAATGTCCAAAGGCAACATACATATGATTTAATCCAGTGACCTTTTGTTGACCTAGAAAATTGTGCACCTATTTTGCCAGAGGTTCTAAGCCAAGGCAAAGAGGGTGAACATTTTAGAAGGGCATTTCAGGTTCATTGAAATTATTTTTAGTAAACCCTAGTTGATTTCAAGAGGGGTGCTGGGGGTTCTGCCTTCCCCATTTCAAGTTTCTGATGAAAAATAAACATGATGCACACTCTAATGCATGGACTAGCTAGGGTGTGACAACTCACCCCCACTCAAAATAATCTCGTCCTGAGATTTAGGATCCTCTGGGAAGAAGGTGGGGTACTCGAGTCGAAGACGATCCTCCCTTTCCCAAGTGGCTTCTTCCTCGGAATGATGTGACCATTGAACCTTGAGAAACTTGATATTATGACGTCGAGTGGTACGCTCAGTTTGATCAAGGATACGAACCAGATATTCCCGATAAGAGAGGTTATATTGTAGATCAAGCGTTTCGTGGTCCACTCCACGGATAGGATCCGCGAAGCAACGCCTGAGTTGTGAAACGTGGAAGACATCATGAACTCTGGAAAGATGCGGAGGTAGTTCCAATTGGTAGGCAACTTCTCCTCGTTTAGCAAGAATGCGAAAGGGTCCAATGTAACGAGGAGCCAATTTGCCTTTGATACCGAAACGATGGGTTCCCTTTAACGGGGTAACCCGAAGGTAAGCCTTCTCGTTGACTTCATAAGTCATAGGCTTATGTTTACGATCATATTGACTCTTTTGACGAGATTGGGCTGTTTTCAATTTCTCACGAATAATGCGAACCTGCTCTTCTGCTTCCTGAATCATATCCGGGCCAAAGAGTTGTCTTTCCCCGGTTTCTGACCAGTTAAGAGGCGTTCGGCATTTTCATCCATAAAGAACTTCGAAAGGAGCTTTGCCCAAGCTAGCTTGATAACTATTGTTATAAGCAAACTCCGCGAATGGAAGGCATTTCTCCCAACTCATTCCGAACGAGATAATAGAAGCTCGGAGCATATCTTCCAGAATTTGATTGACTCGCTCTACTTGACCACTTGATTGGGGATGGAAGGCGGTACTAAAGGAGAGACGAGTTCCCATAGAATTTTGGAAACTTTCGCAAAATCGAGAGGTGAAGAGACTCCCACGGTCTGAGTTAATTTCCAATGGAACACCATGAAGAGACACTATTTGGGAGATGTATAACTCAGCTAGCTGGCTAGCGGTGATACTCTCACCAACAGGTAGAAAGTGGGCTACTTTGGAAAGTCGGTCGATCACAACGAAGATGGCATTATTCCCTCTCTTGGTCCTGGGAAACCCAGTGATGAAATCCATACTGATTTTATCCCATTTCCATTCAGGAATAGCCAAAGGTTGAAGGGTGCCAGCAGGCCGTTGATGCTCTGCTTTAACACGACGACAAACGTCGCAATTAGCAATGTATTGAGCGATTTCTCTCTTCATCCTAGTCCACCAAAACCTCTGGCGTAGGTCTTGATACATTTTGGTATTACCGGGATGAATGGTGAGAGGGGATTCATGAGCTTCCTTAAGGATGAGTCGCCTCAGGTTTCGTGCCTTTGGAACCACTAGGCGATTCCCAAAGTATACGACACCTTGATCATCAATGGAGAAACAATTCGCGACTCCTTTCTTAATGTTTCTCTTAATACGGGAGATTCCCGGATCTACCTTCTGTGCCTTGATGATCTGATCCGTAAGGGTAGGTTTCGCCACCAGGGTGGATAGGAATCCTCGAGGAACAATGTGAAGGTTTAGCTTACGAAATTCCTCATGGAGAAGTGGTTGACTTTGTTGTAACATCAGGTTGTTACAATAGGACTTACGGCTTAGCGCATCAGCCATGACATTGGCTTTGCCCGGGGTGTAAGTTATTCCTAAGTCGTAGTCCGAGATCAACTCGACCCAATGTCGTTGCCTGAGATCAAATCTGGTTGGGTGAAGATATATTTCAAACTTTGGTGATCGGTGAAGATCTCGCAACGATTACCGAGAAGGTAATGTCGCCAGGTTTTAAGTGCATGGACTACAGCTGCAAGCTCTAGATCATGTGTAGGATAATTTTCCTCATGTGGGTGTAATTGCCGTGAAGCATATGCAATTACCTGACGATCTTGCATGAGTATGCAACCTAGTCCTTGTCGTGAGGCGTCGCAATAGATAATAAAGTCCTTGGAGAAGTCTGGTGGTACCAGTACGGGGGCAGATGTCAGGCGTCTTTTCAGTTCTTGAAAACTGATCTCGCACTGTGGAGTCCACTCGAACTTTTTATCTTTCTTGAGGAGTTCAGTTAGAGGTTTAGCAACCTTGGAAAATTTTTCGACGAAGCGGCGGCAATAGCTCGCTAAGCTAAGGAAGCTCCAAACTTGCTTGACCGTCTCAGGTGGAGTCCAATCAAGGACGGCTTGAACTCGCTCGGGATTGACAGCAATACCCTTACCAGAGATTACATGGCCTAGATAGGTCACTTCTGGCAACCAAAATTCACACTTGGAGAATTTGGCATAAAGGCGATGCTCTCGAAGTTTCATCAATACCAGCCTTAGATGTACGGCATGTTCCTCTTCATTCTTGGAGTAGATGAGTATGTCATCGAGGTATACTACTACGAATTTATCCAAGTACTCCATGAAGACCGAGTTCATTAACCGAGAGAAGGTAGCCGGGACATTGGTTAAACCGAAGGACATGACGGTGTACTCGTATTGGCCATAACGAGTAACAAAGGCCATTTTGGGAATGTCCCCATTTCTGATTTTGATTTGATGGTAACCCAACCTCAAATCCATCTTGGAGAAGACTGAGGATCCAGCGAGCTGATCATACAGATCGTTGATCCTGGGAAGCGGATATTTGTTCTTGATGGTGACCAAGTTGACAGGTCGGTAATCCACAACCATTCGATCCGTTCCATCCTTCTTCTTAACGAAGAGGACGGGGCAAGCCCAAGGAGAGGAACTAGGACGGATGAAACCCTTGTTCAAGGACTCATCGAGTTGGTTCTTAAGCTCGACTAGTTCTAGGGGTGCCATCTTGTAAGGTCTTCTAGAAATTGGAATGGTTCCTGGAACAAGGTCTATCACAAACTCGACATCCCTGTCAGGTGGAACACCTGGCAGTTCTTTTGGAAAGACATCCAGAAAGTCTCGGACTACCGGAACATCTTCAAGGTCTGGAAGGGGGTTGGCATTTAGGGACTAAAGTTGGCGCTTGGCCACTCGAGTTAAGACATTAACTGTCTTGCCCGAGGGGTGGGTAAGTTGAACAGTTCTAGTGGCACAATCGATCTTAGCATAATGAGCTGACATCCAGTCCATACCCAAGATGATATTTATGTCGGAGGACTTGAGAGCTATTAAGGATGCAAGGAAGACAAGTCTATCGACAAGAATTTCGTTCCCATGGCTTACTCTAGAAGTTTGCCATTTGGAACCCGGAGTTTGAATTACCATGGAAGTGGGCATGTCGCAGAATGTTGTGTTATGCAATCGAGCATAGTTCTCGGATATGAATGAATGAGAGGCTCCAGTATCAAAAAGAACAGATGCCGGATGGCAGTTAACAAGGAGCGTACCAAGGACGACGTTAGGATCCTCATGAGCCTCCTCGGCTGAAACATAATTGACATGGCCACGTGCAGTGGTGGCCGGCTTGGCGTAGAAAGTCTTCCCCGCTGGCTTACCACGGCCAACGGACTTTCCAGTTTGATTGGGGTTGTTGTTCTGGGGACACTCTCGGCTATAGTGACCCGGCTCTCCACACTTGAAGCATGTCACCACATTGGGGCGTGGAGCAGCATTAGCAGCGGGGCCACCATAGGGCTTGGGCGGTGCAAATTGTTGGTTGGGACGAGGCGCCTCAAAGGATGGCCTCGGAATGAACCTGGGTGGCAGTGCCGTGCTTGGGATCCACACCCGGCGCTTCTGAGCCCCAGAGCCGGATGAAGAGACAAAATCACGGGAGTGCTTGCGTGAAGCGTCATAATCAGTCTGGCCTGTCTCAGCACTGATGGCTTTATTGACCAACTTCTGAAAGGATGTGCACTCATGCAGACGGAGATCGCGGCGAAGCTCAGGGCTAAGTCCCTTGCGGAACCTTGCCTGCTTCTTAGCGTCAGTAGATACCTCTTCAGGAGCATAACGTGCCAGATTCCCAAATTCACGACTGTAAGCATCCACAGTCCGTCTTCCTTGGGTGAAGTTGCAGAACTCCTCCCTCTTGCGATCCATGAGACCTTCCAGAATGTGATGCTCACGGAAAGCCGCACTGAATTCAGCCCAAGTAGTGATTTGACCGACCGGGCGCATAGCTTCGAAGTTTTCCCACCAAAGGCTAGCAGGGCCTTCGAGGTGATAGGCAGCATAAGTAACCTTGTCGGCTTCGGCTACGTTGGCAGAACGTAGCTTGTGGGTGATGCTGCGAAGCCAGTCATCCGCGTCGAGGGGCTTGACGGAATGGTCGAACTTTGGTGGGTACAGCTTGATAAAGTCATTGATTGACACCAAGTCATTTCGCGGGTGGCGTGCAGTGTTCTGCTCAATCCGCTCCAGCAGGCAGTTAGTCTCATGCTTGTTTCTTTCCGCCTCTAGCATCACTTCGGCCAGAGAAGGCGGGTGAGGCAGATTTTCACCTCTAGCTGCACTGGATTCCCCCTGCTCTGGGACAGCAGGGTTGCCGCGGGTGTTGACCATCCTAGGAGAAAACAAGACAACGGTTTAGACAAGGATGGCTCAAACTTAGCAAGGAAGTGCAGAATGTAATGGATAACACGGAATGCAGAGATGTTCATCCGTATGTCATGGTAATATAAAACTGCCATATATATACCAACGGTCATACACATCATACATAGTTTAGTACAAGCCCAGGATACAGTACAACTATGATGAAAGACGTTACATCTCATCAGAGGCATTCCAAGCTCCTATACATTATTTGTCTACACCTCCGGAATCGATTACACGCCAAGTCATATTCCACAAGTCACGCAGAACAGTGGAGATACAACTACTACAATACTAGTGGTATTACTACTAACTCAGACAGCTCCGTAGTAGTCCTCATAGAAGTCACCTCCATAGCCTGGAAGTTCAACGTGACCATCCGGAAACAGACGGTCCTGAGGAGCCTGTGGACCATAGGGGCTAGGATGAGGTCTTGGAC
This sequence comes from Triticum urartu, assembly GCF_056163025.1. Lineage (NCBI taxonomy): Eukaryota > Viridiplantae > Streptophyta > Magnoliopsida > Poales > Poaceae > Triticum > Triticum urartu. Next base: position 198,559,111 of record NC_141873.1, read on the forward strand.
CAACAAACGGTGGCCTGCGGGGACCACGGGGTGGGGTGATGCCTCCCACATCACGCCAATCCACCATGTCTGGCAGAGCTGATCTCACAGGATACAGATCCCTTGTATCCATACATCCAGCTTGCACCGCAGGTGCAAACCGAGTCAATGTGGCCCAATGATCAGCACGGGTATTGAAAAGCTCCAACCTCAAGGCCCGATTCTCTCGGTCCTTATCTTCGAGCATCTCGGCAGTGGTACGAGTTAATGAGTCCTCCTGAGTGGAGTCAGCATAGATGGCCTGAAGATACCCTTGCGCTCCCGGAAGTGAAGCTGGCATGTAACGGAAGTCGGTGTTCCGAAGCAGGCCAGTCCGGACTCGCATGATGGTCATCATGGAATAGGCAGCATCATGCACAACCATCTCAACGGTAACCTCGAGTCCATAGGAACAGTGAAGGGGCTCGGTAGATCTAGGATAAGAAGGAAATATCCTGACGGTGCAGAAATACTGGCTTTGGTTAAAGTCGCGGAACTGCTCTTCGACAGTGTATTCGGGATACCAACGGTAACCTGTCTCGATCATGACCCGGACTAACATAGCAGTATGACCGAGCACGTCGAGGCACCTGGTCAGGCGAACCACTTGGTTTTGAGGAAGGTTGGCCATCTGAAAGCACAACCACAATGCAAAGACATTAGAATTTCTAGGGAAAATTGGACAGCATAACGGTTGTAAATGCTCAGAAAAAGATTTGAGACATCCACAACAGTTCAGAATACCACTCAACAACATCATATCAAGGTTCTGATTCATTTAGCAACATACTAAGAATAGTAGAAACTGAACTGGGACTTGTAACAACAATCCTATAAGCTACTACGGATTAGTAACACGTGAACCTGATAGAGGAAGAGAGCCTAGTCCTTAACCCACGTTGAATGAGGAGAGAATGACTCAGATCAGAGGCATAGGTAAAGGAGTAAAAGAACCTTACGTTCCCTCCCACAATCAATTCCCCTACATATAACTAGAGCATTTCTAGACTCGACATCGACCAGTTTGGCTCAACGAACCTACAGGCAGTCCGGCTCTGATGCCAACGCTGTCAGGACCCCGATTCCAAGTCACATCGATCTAGCCGGTAACACCTCATATCACTTTGCAGCCTCACGCACGGTATCCCACGGGTGTCGCCTTACCATGGCCCGGAACTGTTTGCGCCTTTTGGCTCACGTATATGATAGTGTCGCTAGCATCCATATGACAGAGAACCCGGGCCGACATGGCTAGTCGTGAACCCAAAGCGGCACAGACCTATGGAGACAGGCATACATGAATCACATCGAACATGTCGGTCATCAACGAGTGATTCCGGGCTGTAGCACTGGGCTAACAGGACTTCGAGGAACCCCGGGCTGTAGCAGGCTAGGCAGGACTCCGAAAGTCATCGTGTGACATTTCCCCGAAGGGACAGACATAGGGACGAAGTGAAACACATGCCGGCCAGTCAAGTGTCCTGAACAGTAGTGCTGGGCTAGCAGGACTCCGATGAACCGGGCTGTAGCGGACTACTATGGCTCGAGGAACACTAGACTGCATTTCCCCATAAGAAAGGCTGCCAAGGATAAACAACTAGATTGTCGGATCCCACTCATACCAAGCATTTCAATCATACACACAATATGCCCGATATGAGTACATACAACATGGCATCACAACAAAACTCTACAACTCAAGTACTTTATTTAAAGGCTCCAGAGAGCCATACATAACATGTTCATACAGATAGGGGTCACATGACCCGATACTCAAGTCATACAAACATACAAGCACATGCGGAAGCAACTAGTCTGAGTATAGACTCTAGAAAGAAAGAAGGCTTCTCGAAGCCTGTCTATCTACATAGGCCCCTCCATGGCCAGGATCACCACCTGGGTGGCTAGTCACTCGTCAACGTCAAGGTCTACATAAAACCCATCGGAGGGGGCAATGTTGTCGTCTGAAAACAATAAATAAGCAAACATGAGTACAAAGGTACTCAGCAAGTCTTACATCATAACCTACTATACATGCTTATTCTCAAGAAGGCGGTGGGGTTGATGCAGCAAGCCAGCTTTGACTCTTGGCTAAGCTATCCTACGGAACTCCACCAGTAAAATAGTTTTCGCACACGAGTCCACTACTCACCAACACAATACTCCACCGGGGATCCTCCCTCGTCATCCTACGAGAGGGCCATCCTCGGTACTCACACTTATCTTGAGTCTTTTAGTAGTATCCATTAACTTGTCTATGAACTGTATAGGCAACCAAGTAGTCCTTTACCGCGGACGCGGCTATTCGAATAGTTTATACCCTGCAGGGGTGTACTTCGTCATACACGCTTTCACCACTTACCGCCATTTACACGATATGTACTCGGCAACCTTCAAGCGGAAGCCCAGCGAGGGTGTCGGCCACGGCCTACCTAAACACTTAAGTCTCTAGTCCAGGTTTATCGCCTATCCAGGTTCCATCCGTAGGGAGTCCGGCCGAGGTTTCCGCATACGGCCCCGAACGATGTGAACAGGGTTCCCGAGACACCAAACGGGTGACTCGGTACACCGTGCCACGGTGTATCTACCGCAACATAGCCCACCCCTAGGGTCAGCGCTACGCATGGCCGCCAACACATAACCTACAAACACCAGAAACTAATTGCAACTCCTGGACAGAGTACTAGGGTGATTAAGAAGCCGAGAGGGTCCATTGGTTTCGGGCCCAATGTACGGTAGTAACTGCATCTTAAATCACACATACAGATCTCAGTTCTTATGGACGGCCTCAATGAAAGAACCCACCATGTACTCCTACATGGCCTCTCATCGATACCTTTACCAAAACATGTTCAATACATCCCTCATATTACCGACATAAGCATTTCACTCTAGCTCATCACCCAGATGAACCAGACCTGACTCAACTCTAAGCATAGCAGGCATAGCAAGGTAGGAATCACATACATGGCTCAATCAACTCCTACACATGCTAGTGGGTTTCATCTAGTTACTGTGGCAATGACAGGTCATGCAGAGGATAAGGGTTCAACTACCGTAGCACACAACAGTTTGAATCGCGATGTCTTAATGCAGTAAACAAGAGCAGGAGCGAGAACATGGGTTGTATCGGAATGATCAATGGTTGCTTGCCTGATGGAGTGGTAACGGGATACTGCCCTTCAGTTGGATACTCGTGAATATCCTCGGAGGCAGAACCTACCACGATGAACACATCAGAACACAATCAACACATGACGATATGCAACAATATGATGTATGCTATGACATGGCAATATGATTGTGTCTTGGCCTAATGCAAGCTAAAATAGGAAGGGATGAACCCATTTGAATCAAAGATTCAAATATTAGCTCATTAAACATGGCATTTATAGTGCATTTCCTTATTCTTCTTAGACATCAAGGTAAACTTGTTTTGTCATGCATGAAACCATTACAAATGGATAGATTGAATTTTTCTGATAATTTTTCATATATAATTTATCTCATTTGGAGCTATGGTTGAATTTCTATGAATTTTTGAAGTTTGAACTATTTTCTGGAATTTCCTGAATAAGAATAAATCCAGAAAATCAATTACTGCATCAGCAACGCGTCAGGGTGACGTCAGCAGGTCAAAGGCGCCAGTCCAGGTCAAACCTGACTGGTGGGGTCCATTGGTCAGTGTCTCTGTGCACTAATTACGTTTAGTTAGCCTAATTGACTGGCAGGGCCCACTAGTCAGTGACTATACTAATTAACTAACCTATTTAGTTAGCACTAACAGAGTAATTAGCCGGGTAGGGCCCGCATGTCGATGAGAGAGAGGGGGGAGGTCAACCCATGTCAGCAGGTCAACCTCGCCGGTCAGCGGGTCAAAACCTGCCGGCGTTTAGCCGCCGGCGAGGCCAGACGCGGTGGCGCGCTGTGGAAATCACCCACAGGGCACCAATTGATGCGCGGAGAGCAGCTACGGGTAGCTGGGAATGAACCGCGGCGTTTGGTGGTGGTGGTTGGGCTCGGGGTGGCCGGAAACGTCGCCGGCGATGAGCCTTGCGGTCGTCGGAGTCGGGTGAAAGTGAGCCCGAGGCTACAGGGCACGGCGAGGCGTGTGGTGAGGTGCGTTGTGCCCCTAGGGATGCAGTGAAGTAGTTAGACTAGGTGGCGTGGCCGGTGTTTGGCCGGAGACACGTCGGCGACGAGCTCCACGGCGGCGCGTGCGGGTGAGCTTCGTGTGCTCGTTGTGGTGCACGAGAAGAAGAACGGGGAGGATGGGGAGGTGCAGCAGCTCACGGCGATCACGCAGAGGCAGACGGCGCGGTCGGGGACGAGTCGATGCGGCGGCGACGTCGAAAGGGATCTCCGGCGATGCTCGGTGAAGATGAGGTCGAAGAAGACGTTGCAGAGCGTGTGAGCGCTCGGGGCTCAGCTGCTCGACGGAGTCGACGATGGCGGAGAGGATGGACACGGTGGTGCAACACGGGGACGACGGTGGACGCGGTTTCACGGTGGCGCGAGCACGGCAGCATCGGCCATGGCGGAGGAAGAGCGATGGAGAGGGACCAGGGGGAAAGTGCGGTATCTGCGAGGTCGGGGGATGCAAGGGAGTTCGTCCCACGTCGACAGGTCGACGAGGGGAGCGGCGAGGCGGCGGCAGCTGCGTGGCGCGCATGCGGTGCTCGCCGTCGAGCACCTGCCTGCTTGGCCAAGCCAAGCTGCTCGCTGGCGGGGTGGCTGGGCTGGGCCGGCAGGTGGGCCTGGTAGGTGGCGCCAGGTAAGTTTTTCTGTTTTTTTGTTTTCTTTTCTATTTTTTCTGTAGCTTTAGGGCTTTATTTAAAATACCTAGGCACCTTCTAAAATCCTGAAAATAATTGTGGGCTCTGTTGGGATTATTCCTAACAGCCCTGACTTAATTCCAGAATTATTTGAACATTTAAAATATTTATTAGCATTTAAATGTCCAAAGGCAACATACATATGATTTAATCCAGTGACCTTTTGTTGACCTAGAAAATTGTGCACCTATTTTGCCAGAGGTTCTAACCCAAGGCGAAGAGGGTGAACATTTTAGAAGGGCATTTCAGGTTCATTGAAATTATTTTTAGTAAACCCTAGTTGATTTCAAGAGGGGTGCTAGGGATTCTGCCTTCCCCATTTCAAGTTTCTGATGAAAAATAAACATGATGCACACTCTAATGCATGGACTAGCTAGGGTGTGACAGTTTGCGGAAAGCTTCACAAAGCTCTAGTTGGTAGGGCTTGAGAATCAAACTGTTGCAGTAAGCCTTCCTGCTCAATGCGTCAGCAATTACATTGGCCTTGCCTGGAGTATATTCAATACTCGAATTATACTCTTGAATCATCTCGACCCAACGAGTCTGCCTGAGGTTGAGGTTGGGCTGAGTGAAGATGTACTTGAGACTCCTATGATCAGTGAAGATGTCCACTTTTCTCCCCAACAAGAGATGTCTCCATGTTAAAAGAGCATGGACAACTGCCGCCAACTGGAGGTCATGAGTGGGGTAGTTCTTTTCGTTGGGCTTCAACTGGCGAGAGGTATAGACCACAACTTTCTTCTCTTGCATCAACACTGCACCGAGACCTTGAAGGGAAGCATCACAGAAAACCTCAAACGGTTTGGATTCATCAGGAGGAGTCAGAACTGGAGCTGTGACTAACTTCTCTTTGAGGGTGTTAAAAGCGATGTCACATTCAAGCGACCATACATACTTCACATGCTTCTGGAGAAGGTTGGAAAGAGGCTTCACGATCTTTGAGAAATTCTCAACGAACCTTCGGCAATAGCTTGCGAGTCCAAGGAAGCTGCGGTGTTGCTTCACATTCTTAGGCAGTTCCCAATTCATAATTGCAGACACCTCAGGATTAACAGCTATGCCCTTGGCGGAGATGATATGCCCAAGGTAGAGAACCTCATCGAGCCAAAACTCGCACTTTGAAAACTTTGCATAGAACTGTTGTTCTCTGAGTTTGTCCAACACCAATCTCAAGTGCTTGGCATGATCCTCCTTGTTCTTGGAAAAGACCAAAATGTCATCGAGGTAGACCAAAACGAAGTCATTTGTGTAGGGGTTGAAGATGAAGTTCATCATGCGAGAGAATGTTGGAGGAGCATTGACAAGGCCGAAAGACATGACAGTGTATTCATATGAACCATAGCTTGTTCTGAGTGCTGTCTTGGGGATATCTGTAACGCCCTCGATGCGGCTATATCTCCCACGTGTCGAAGCACGACTTAGAGGCATAACCGCATTGAAAGCAATGTCGCAAGTGAGGTAATCTTCACACAACCCATGTAATACATAAGGGAAAGAGATACATAGTTGGCTTACAATCGCCATTTCACACAATTACATGAATAAAGCATTACATCAACCAGATACAATCAAGGTCCGACCACGGAACCAAAATAAAAGAAGACTACCCCAAATGCTACACAGATCCCCGATCGACCCCAACTGGGCTCCACTACTGATCGACTAGAACGAAACAACATAAAGGACAAGATCTTCATCGAGCTCCTCCTGAGCTTGGTTGCGTCATCTGCACGGAATCATCGGCACCTACAAGCTGGGTTTGGAAGTATCTGTGAGTCATGGGGACTCAGCAATCTCGCACCCTCGCGATCAAGACTATTTAAGCTTATGGGTAAGGTAAAGGTAAGAGGTGGAGCTGCAACAAGCGACTAGCATATATGGTGGCTAACATACGCAAATGAGAGCGAGAAGAGAAGGCAAAGCACGGTCGATAAAAGTATGATCAAGAAGTGATCCTAAAACAACCTACGTCAAGCATAACTCCAACACCGTGTTCACTTCTCGGACTCTGCCGGAAAGAGACCATCACAGCAACAGACGCGGTTGATGCATTTTAATTAAGGTCAACTTCAGGTTTTCTACAACCGGACGTTAACAAATTCCCATCTGCCCATAACCGTGGGCACGGCTTTCGAAAGTTCAAATCCCTGCAGGGGAGTCCCAACTTAGCCCATGACAAGCTCTCACGGTCAACTAAGGAATAGACCTCCTCCCGAGACATTCCGATCAGACTCGGTATCCCGGTTCTACAAGACACTTCGACAAGTTAAAACAAATCCAGCAACACCGCCCGAATGTGCCGACAAATCCCGATAGGAGCTGCACATATCTCTTTCTCAGGGCACACTCAGATGAGACTAGCTACGAGTAAAACCAACCCTCAAGTTTCCCCGAGGTGGCCCCGCAGGCAGCTCAGTTCGGACCAACACTCAGAGGAGCACTGGCCCGGGGGGGTTAGAATAAAGACGACCCTTGAGTCTGCAGAACCCAAGGGAAGGTGGTAGGTTGTTAGTGCAAATGGTAAAACCAAGGTTGGGCATTGCTGGAGGAGTTTTATTCAAGGCGAACTATCAAGGGGTTCCCATTATCACCCAACCGCGTAAGGAACGCAAAATCTGAGAACATAACACCGATATGACGGAAACTAGGGCGGCAAGAGTGGAACAAAACACCAGGCATAAGGCCGAGCCTTCCACCCTTTACCAAGTATATAGATGCATTAATTAAATAAGATGATATTGTGATATCCCAACAAGATATCCATGTTCCAACATGGAACAAGCTTCAATCTTCACCTGCAACTAACAACGCTATAAGAGGGGCTGAGCAAAGCGGTAAACATAGCCAAACAACGGTTTGTTAGGACAAGGTGGGTTAGAGGCTTGGTTCAACAATATAGGAGGCATGATAAGCAAGTGGTAGGTATCGCAGCATAGGCATAGCAAAAGAGCGAGCAACTAGCAAGCAAAGATAGAAGTGATTTCGAGGGTATGATCATCTTGCCTGAAATCCCGCAAGGAAGAAGAACGACTCCCCGAAGAAGACAAACAGACGTAGACGAACGGGTCCTCACACGCGACGTTATCGGAACTAACCCGAAGAAGCAACACCGGAAAAGAAGTAAACAACATAGTAAACAACCATCACATAATCATGGCATGATGCACAACCAAGTATGATGCATCTCCGGTTTAATTACGCATGGCATGGCAAAGTGCACAAGCAATCCTACAAATTAAGTGGAGCTCAATATGCATCGGGATGCATAATGACAAACACCACATTCAAGTTATTTAGTTCGATCTCGTTTATGTACCCAACAATATTAAATGTTGATAAACATGGCAAGAGATGAAGCAAAAGTAAACTACACAATCTAAGCAATTTAAATGGGGCCAGAAACATCAAACAACAATTCCGGTAAATCCCCATATGCATTTAGCAATTTAAAGCAAACAACAATTTTAAAGATTTAAATTGTTGTTATCATGATGCGGATGACATGAACAACTTTATGCAATTTTTATTAAAAGTTTGACAAGAGCATTATGAAGCATTTGTCACCATGGTGGAAAGGAAAGGGGTGCCACGGCAACGATAACGAAAACGATGCCACGGCAACGTTCCGGTTCCGGTAACTCGATTGAGATACCGATGCAAAGGAGAAGTGTGCGGATGCGTGCAAAAGATGGTGGGGCGCTCCCGGATTCTGGGTGTCCCACAAGACGACGGTAACAAGGCAAAAGAGGGGCAACATGCATCGACAATTCGGACATGGTTAGAACATGAGCATCTCATACAACTTGCATTCATTCTCGGAAGGTCGTCTCGGCGATTATACCTTTCGGAGCGTGCATTATCGGAACGGATCAAGTTTGAAGCGGAGAAGGGGAAGTAGACGTTCTCGCGAGGGTAGAGGAAGTAGTGGTACACGTCTCGGAGAAGGACTTGACGCATTCGAAGTTTCCGAGGGCGACGGTAGGGGAACTTGGTGTTAGTGCTTTACGGGTCTTCGGTGACGGTCGATGTACACGGTTCGTAGACGTTCGGATCTTCCGAAGAGGTACTTGATGCATGTGTTACACGGGTCTTCGACGATGGTAGTGGTACACGTTGTAGTCGTTGTAGTCGAACTTGACGAATACAAATCCCTTCGGGGTTGTCGTGGTACTAAGGGTCTTCGGACTTGACGGATCTGATGACTCCGGGCGTAGTGGTACATGTTCGTTTACTCCACGGTCTTGGCGGATCCACGCGATGGTAGTGGTACTCGCGAAGAGGTACTCGACGGTCGTCGTGTAGACGTTCACGGGGTCTTGGCGATGGTAGTTGTACATGGGTCTTCGGCGACGGTACTTGGCGTTCTCGTTCTGGATGACCCAAAATGAATCACGACAAAAGGGCCTCTCGAGGCAGCAACCAAAGGTGCACGGGGCAGCAGAGATAACGTGGTACTTGGACATGGGCGCTGGCACACGCAGTGGACATGGAGGCAGGGCGATGAGAAGGCGCACTGCTCGGTTAGGGACGAAAAGGGGCTGCAGGAGGCCGGACTTGTCCAGGCGGCAGGGGAGGCAGAGGCCCGATGGTGCTGGTAGCTGCTACTGCTCGATGCAGCCGACGTCGAGCAGATGGAAACAGGGCGATGCGCGGGGCTCCGGCAGAGGGACTTGGTGAGCAGGGGCGTCGCGGGGACAGACTGCTACGGGCGGAGCCAACCGATGGCCATGGCTGGGATCTGCGAAGTAGCCACGGTAGCGGGGTGAGGGAGAAACGAGGCAAGGAAGGGAAAACAGAGGGGCGACAGGGTCGACCTGCAGGTGGCCGGATGCTGCTTGTCTTGCGCTCGGGAGGACACGAGCAGGGGCGTGCTCGTTCTGAGGAAGCGCTCGGGGTCGGCTTGGGGTTCGAGCTCCTCTTGAGTGGATCACGGAGGGAGCAGGAGACAGGGATCTGTGGGGTGGCAGCCGACAACAACTCCGGTGGCCGGCCGGCTCGACAAGGTGGCGTAGGGTCGGGCGCGGTACCCTGGCAGCAGCGCTAGGAGGGGGGGGGGTGAGGGGATCAGATCAAGGGAGATGAGAAGGGTTGGCGGCGCTGTGTGAGGGAGAGAGCGAGAAGAGGAGGAGCGGCGCGCGTGGGAATGAGAGGGAGATGAGGAATCGGGCCAGGGGTAGCGATGCGGGAGCGCTAGGGTTAGGATTAGGTGGGCCTGCGGGGAAGGATGGGTCTAGGGAGGCCGGCCTGGGCTGGGCTTCTCTCTTCCTCTCTTTTTAAGAGAAAAGTAATAGAGATAAAAAAGAAAAGGAGGGTTAAGGAAAGGATTTGTGCAAGGGGCTATTTTCCCGGTCTCACAAAAATGAGTTTGAACTAGGAAAAATAGAAGTGGTCAAGACCAGAAGTTTAAATTCAAACTCATTTGATTTAAATTCAAATGACTTGAATAGGAAGTGAGGTTTGGGAAGGTCAAAAAATGTTGAGACTTTTGGAGGAGCCTCAAAAAAAAAGAAGAAAGAATTTTTGGCAAGGTTTGGAGATCAACTCGAAGCAGAAAGGCATGGGATTATCTGCACGTGTGTTATGGGTGATTCCAAATTATTGGAATATAATTTATATAGCTCCCTAAAATATTGGGAGAATATGTTATAAAGAGAAGTCATCCTTCCCTCGATTTAAATGGATCAAAGATCCATACAATTTATTTAAAAGAATTTTGAAACGGTTGCAATATTAATGGCATGATGACATGATGCAATGATGAATGCAATGCACATGATGACATGACAAGATGCAACACGCAAGCAAATGACATGGCAACAACGGCGAATAACTGGGAGACACCTGGCACATCGGTCTCGGGGCATCACAATATCTTGTTCACAAATGCGAATATGATGATAGCCCATACGGAGGTCAAGCTTGGAGAATACTTGAGCACCTTTGAGTTGTTCGAAAAGCTCATTGATGTTGGGAAGTGGGTACTTGTTCTTTATGGTCTTCTTGTTCAATGGACGATAGTCGACACAAAGTCGGTCCGTTCCATCCTTCTTCTTGACAAAAAGAACACCACAACCCCAAGGAGAAGAACTTGGTCGGATGAGACCCATACGCTCTTGAATATCGAGTTGTTTCTTCAGCTCCTTCAACTCTTCAGGTCCAAGCTTGTAAGGACGTTTGCAAACAGGTTCCGTGCCAGGCTCAAGATCGATGACAAATTCAACTGGCCGGTGAGGAGGCATTCCTGGAAGCTCTTCTGGAAAACGTCTTGATATTCGCAAACGACTGTAATCTGAGAGATGGCATCCAACTCGCCCTTCTCATTGAGAGAAAACAGTCGAATGGTATCATCACGAGCGGCAAAGACAATCACATCCTCAGACGAGTGTGTCAATTGAATCTGCCTGGCATCACAATCAAGCTGAGCCTTGTGCTTAGAAAGCCAATCCATTCTGAGAATAAGATCAATATCCGAGTCACCAAGAATATTAGGAGAAGACAGAAACTTATAGTCGCCCAACGTGATAGACACATCCGGAACGAAAACTCGAGAAGTCATTTGTCGGGCCGGAGAAACAATAGACAAAGGTCTCGGCAAAACTTGAGTAAACAAATCATGCATAGCCACAAAAGGTCTTGAAATGAAAGAATGCGATGCACCAGTATCAAAAAGGACTTTTGCAGGGATATCGTTAACATGAAGGTTACCCATGACCGCTTTTGACAAGTCCTCTGCCTGAGCTGCGTTCACCATGTTGACCTTTGCAAACTTGGGATTATGCTTGACCACTACGGTGCTGGCAGATCTCACAGGAGGAGGGGGAGGAAGACGCCTCTGATTGAAGCATTTGTTTGCATAATGACCCTTCTACTGACACTTGTTGCACGTGACCTCTGAGAGCGGACGGTGATACGAAGCACTTGATCTTGGAGCATGAGACGAAGTCTTGTTCTGAAAGCCTGGGTTGGGTGGGTGGGAAGATCCATTGCCACCTTTGTTCTTCTGCTGATAAGGCTGACGGAACGGAGGAGGAGGAGGCAACCAATACTTTTGCTGCTTAGTTGCCACTTGAGTTGAGGAAGAAGGAGTTGCATCCCTGACTCGCTTCTTGGAAGCATCGCACTTGAGCTGAGCAGTCTCTTGCTTCAGTGCCATATTGTAAAACTCATCGTACTTCTTCGGCTCAAAAAGCACGAGAGCTAGTTGCAGATCTTCTCTGAGGCCACCTCTGAACTGATAAATCATGCTCTTCTCGTCAGGGACGTCTTGCTTAGCGAAACGAGCGAGCTTCTGGAACATGATGTTGTACTGGTAAACAGACAAGCTGCCTTGCTTCAGATTGCGGAACTCCTCACGCTTGCTCTCAACAACACTCCGAGGAATGTGGTGAGCTCTGAAGTCTTGGCGGAATTCATCCCAGGTAATCACACGACCTCCTCTGGAATCTTTGTATTGCTGATACCACTCTGCAGCTTGGTCTTTGAGTTGGAATGAGGCAAACTTGACAAAGTCATCATGCCTGACGTTGCTGCACTCGAAATGTTTGCAGATATCCACGAGCCAATCATCAGCGTCTGTTGCCTCGACACAGTTACTGAAGGTCTTTGGCTGGTTTGCGAGGAACTGGTTGAGTGTAGCAAACTGATTCTGATTGTTGCCATGGCCTTGATTTCCTTGGTTGCGCTCTTGCAAGAGTTTCATAATCAGCTGCGTGTTGGCGTTGGTAGCGGCCATCACAACTTGCCATGCCTCCGGAGGTGGAGGTGGTGGCGGTGGTTCCGGATTCTGACGCGTTGGAGGAGCCATCCTGAAGAGGGTGACATCCATTAGCATCTTGACAGACATATATTCAAGCTGAATCAAATGGATCGAAATTGCAACATATAGCCTTAACATCCGAACAAGAATGAACGAATGCATTCCAAATTAAATGGTCACACTTCCATAAATTGAGAAGCCACTTAGATAGAGGTAGATGAATAAAACAACAAGGTACGGACATGAACAAATACTTGGTCAGGATTACCCAATCACAAACCAACTATCTGCAGAAGAAATAATAGAGCTACATGAATTCCCACCTATGAAACTCCCGAAATTTTCCCGGTTATGCAATCAGGTGCTGGGGATACAGGGGAAGCATAATATCTCACCCAAAACTAGCAAATCCTACATCCAGCTGTATCCATCCTTCAACACATAACCAAGAAACCTTCGGAAATCATTTACCTCAACCTTCGAAAAGCATCCGTTATACGAGTTATGGCAATACTCCCGAACTCCCGCCCCAGTACTGGGTGGCGTCGAGGTTATCTCACCAACAACTGCATAAAAGAGATTTTTGATGTCGGCGAACTCAGGTATTCCAGAATTGCAACGATAAAATTGTGACAACAACACCTCGGAGCTCAACTCCCCGGGACACTTCCACAACCCCTAAATGTCATGAGGCACCAAGAACAATGTTCTCGTCACAAAACCATCGGAACGATTCCAAGATACCCGCGTGATCCTAAATTTTTTTGGGTGAAATTTGAGAAGAGAAGAGTCAAAACTCTACGTCAGGATGCCTCACCAGAGCGACGAAGGGACTAAGGAGTAAAAAGAATCCTACTCTCTGATATATATAATCCTAAAAGACTCAAAACATTTTTCTAGACTCAACAACACCAGCGATTTGATCAAGCAGGGGGCTCCTAAGTAGGGGATGGCTCTGATTACCAACTTGTAACACCCACGATGCGGCTATATCTACCACGTGTCGGAGCACGACTTAGAGGCATAACCGCATTGTAGGCAATGTCGCAAGAGGGGTAATCTTTACACATCCCATGTACTGAATAAAAAAAGAGGTACAAGTTGGCTTACAATCGCCACTTCACACAATAACATAAATATAGCATTACAATCATCCAGATACAATCAAGGTCCGAATACGGAACCAAAATAAAGACAACCCCAAATGCATAATGTCCCCAATCGCCCCAACTGGGCTCCACTACTGATCGTCTGGAAAGGAAACATAGTATCGTCCTGAGTCCTCATCGAACTCCCACTTGAGCTCAGTCGCATCTCCTGGAACGGTATCGTCAGTCCCTACATCTGGTTTTGGAAGTAATCTGTGAGTCACGGGGACTCAGCAATCTCACACCCTCGCGATCAAGACTATTTAAGCTTATGGGTAGGTAAAAGGTATGAGGTGGAGCTGCAGCAAGCACTAGCATATATGGTGGCTAACATACGCAAATGAGAGCGAGAAGAGAGGGCAAAGCATGTTTCAAGAATCTATGATCAAGAAGTGATCCTAGAAATACTTACGTTCAAGCATAACTCGAGACCGTGTTCTCTTCCTGGACTCCACCAAAAAGAGACCATCACGGCTACACACGCGGTTGATTCTTTTTAATTAAGTTAAGTGACAAGTTTTCTACAACCGGACATTAACAAATTCTCATCTGCCCATAACCGCGGGCACGACTTTCGAAAGTTCAAATCCCTGCAGGGGGTGTCCCAACTTAGCCCATCACAAGCTCTCACGGTCAACGAAGGATATTCCTTCTCCCAGGACGACCCGATCAGACTCAGAATCCTGGTTACAAGACATCTCGACAATGGTAAAACTAAACCAGCAAAGCCACCCAAATGTGCCGACAAATACCGATAGGAGCTGCACATATCCCATTCTCAGGGCACACCGGATAAGCAATTCATACAACTAAAACCAACCCTCGAGTTTCCCCAAGGTGGCGTTGCAAGGGGCTCTAGTTTGGACCAACACTCAGAGGAGCACTGGCCTGGGGGTTTAAAATAAACATGACCCTTGAGTCCGCGGAACCCAAGGGAAAAAGGCTAGGTGGCAAATGGTAAAACCAAGGTTGGGCCTTGCTGGAGGAGTTTCATTCAAGGCGAACTGTCAAGGGGTTCCCATTATAGCCCAACCGCGTAAGGAACGCAAAATCAAGGAACATAACACCGGTATGACGGAAACTAGGGCGGCAAGAGTGGAAAAAAACACCAGGCATAAGGCCGAGCCTTCCACCCTTTACCAAGTATATAGATGCATTAAAGTAAACAAGATATAATAATGATATCCCAACAATAAACATGTTCCAACAAGGAACAAACTCCAATCTTCACCTGCAACTAGCAACGCTATAAGAGGGGTTGAGCAAAGCGGTAACATAGCCAAAAAATAGTTTGCTAGGACAAGGTGGGTTAGAGGTTTGACATGGCAATATGGGAGGCATGATAAAGCATGTGGTAGGTATCGTAGCATAGGCATAACAATAGAGCGAGCAACTAGCAAGCAAAGATAGAAGTGATTTCGAGGGTATGGTCATCTTGCCTGCAAAGTTCTCCGAGTTGACGTAAGCTTGATCCTCGTAAACGTTCTCAACGGGTTCCTCGATCACGTACTCGTCTCCCGGCTCTACCCAAAGCAAGAACACAAGCAAAGGGATACACAATCAACCACGGTGCAATGCGCAAGCAACATGATGCAAAACATGGCATGATATGCAGGATGTGATATGCAATGCATATGCATGCTTCGGAAAAGAAAGATTGAACCAGGCCTCAACTTGGAAAACCAAGAGTGCCGCTGGAAAGATGAGTTGATTTTGGTCGAAATCGATATAAAGATCACCAGAATCGGATGCACGGTTTGCAAATGGCAAGCAAAACAATAATGGCACAAAGCTGCGATTAACAGCACGAGGCCATCTAAATGCATTAAGAAAAATAAGCTACTGCACTCTTACATAGCAACAAAGCACATGGCAGTCATCCACTCAAGATGCTTGAAAAAATATGAACACTGAGCTATGGCTAAATCACACAATAGCAGGTTCAAACAAGCATGGCAAAAGTGCAAAAGATATCAGGTTCACAGACTTCGTGAAAATAACATGGCAGGATTTAACATCAGGAAGCAATGTTTAGAGCAAGATAACAACATGCTACAGGAACATATCATGGCAAAGCAAGGCATGGCATGAAACTACACAAAGCATGTAACAAAAGTCCCTTACTAACCATAAGCCAAAAGGGATCAGAAGATACAATGGCAACCATGTGAACATAGCAAGTTTCGTTAACAGATTCAGACTTAGCAGAAAACTGGAACATGGCAAAACAGAATTACGTAGGCATGTTTGCGACCTCGATGCACTCTCCACAAGGCATTGCATGACAAACAAAGCATACACCCAGCAAGTAGACATGATGAATAAGCTAACCATGGCAAGAACACTCTCATAGCATGCATGGAACAACTACAACAACCTCGGAAAAATTGATTAACACGTAAACAATCCGCCAAGAACATTTTATAGCAAAAGTAGAGCAAGATTGAGTCATGCTAGGATGCTCCATAATTGCCAACAAAGTCATGGATGGATAGATCATAACAATATCTCAAAAACATCCTTACTGAACATGCTCAAAAGAGGCATGGATCACTCTGTAGCAACAAGAATACATGGCATAAAAATATCATCAGGGAAATGACTTCGAAGAATTCTAAGTCCCTGAAATCAGCAACATCACGAGAGCTACTTTGCATGCTTGTGCTAGTCACCACATTGATCACAAAAATACATGGCATACACCCCTGTAAAGATGGCATGTCATACAACAAAACACATGTAGGGCTCAAGATCATAGGAGGCACACATTAAACATGGCAAAAATGACAAATGTCCATACTCTGATAAGAATCTGAAACTAACATTACATAGCACGCTTGCAACAGCATTTAGGGCATCAAGATGAACTCAAATGAACATGGTGCAATGTAAAGAAATGAAGTGCACATAGAGACAAACAATTTGATATGCTACACGCCCAAAACGGAGCTACAAATGCAAAGTTATGATGCGATGAAGTTGCCTAAAATAATGAAAAACTGGGGACTTAGAGAGAGGCAAAAGTCAACCCTAGGGTCTCCCGATCCAGATCTGGGGCGGCACGAACTTCGATGTTCGCTGGAGATGGAGAGTTCGTCGGAGATGGAAGTAGATGGCCGGGGAAGGGGAGCTCCGGGCCGGATCGGGCCGGATCCGGCCGGATCCCGGCAAGACGGCGGCGGGCGCGGCCGTGGAGCCCGGCTGCGAGCGGCGCCGTCTGCGGGGGCGCGGCACACGTTGACAGTGGCGGTCGGTGATGTCGGGCGGTGGCCGGAGGCGAGGGCTTGCCGGCGCGGAGGAGAAAGGTGGGGCGGCGCGGTCGGTCGGCCGGCGGGCGCGGACGGGCCGGGAGGGCCTCGGTGGGCCGGCACGCGGCGGCGTGGGGCGGCGACGAATGGCGCGATGACACGTGGCGGTGGCGGGCGGTTTTTTGTCCGGCGGCGCCCGGACACGTCCGGCCGCGCGGAGGGGAGAGGGAGCTAGGGTTTGATCTAGAATTTTCGGGGGAGATGTCTATTTATACATAGATGGAGCTAGGAGGCTCCAAATTGAGCACGGTTTTCAGCCACGCGATCGTGATCGAACGACCGAGATGATGGAGGGGGTTTAGGTGGGTTTTGGGCCACTTTGGAGAGGTGTTGGGCTGCAACACACATGAGGCCTTTACGGTTCCTCGGTTAACCGTTGGAGTATCAAACGAAGTCCAAATGGCATGAAACTTGATAGACGGTCTACCGGTAGTATACCAAGGCTGCTTGGCGAGTCCCGGTCCAATCCGAGAACGTTTAACACCCACACATGAAAAGAGGTAAAAGGGGACACCGGAGGACATAGGAGTGCCAGAATGCAAAACGGACAACGGGGAAATGCTCGGATGCATGAGACGAACACGTATGCAAATGCGATGCACATGATGACATGTTATGAGATGCATGACATGGACAAAAGCAACACGAAGACAAAACCCAACCGCGAGGGAATATCATAACTTAGTGCCGAAAATGGCAAGAGTTGGAATACAAATATGGCAAGACACATACGGGGCGTTACATTATTGTAAAAAACAAACGAAACATCCTTTTGCAATAGATTGGTAAGAGGCCTAGAAATTTTAGAGAAGTCTTTAATAAATCTCCTATAGAAGCCAGCATGACCAAGAGAACTTCTTATAACTTTAATATCTTTAGGACACGGCATTTTCTCAATCGCATCAACTTTAGCTTTATCCACCTCAATACCTCGTTCAAAAATTTTGTGCCCCAGGACAATACCTTCATTTACCATAAAGTGGCACTTCTCCCAATTCAAGACAAGATTAGTTTGTTCACATCTGTCCAAAACTCGATCAAGGTTGCTTAAGCAATCATCAAAAGAAGTTCCATAAATAGAAAAATAATCCATTAAAACCTCTACAATCTTTTCACAAAAGTTAGAGAATATATCAGTCATACATCTTTGAAAGGTAGTAGGCACATTACATAAACCAAAAGGCATATGCCTATAAGCATAACTTCCAAAAGGGCAAGTAAAATTGGTTTTCTCTTGACCGGGTTGTGATATGGGTATTTGAGAGAAACCAGAATATCCATCAAGGAAGCAAAAGTGTGTGTGCTTAGATAATCTTTCTAACATTTGATTAACAAAAGGTAGAGGGTAATGATCCTTTCTAGTAGCTTTGTTTAATTTCTAAAATCAATGACCTTTCTATAACTAGTCACAATTCTTTGTGGGATAAGTTCATTTTTATCATTAGGAACAACAGTAATACCTCCTTTCTTAGGAACACAATGAACATGACTTACCCACCTACTATTAGCTATAGGACAAATTATACCTCCTTCTAGAAGCTTTAATATTTCAGTTCTTACCACTTCCTTCATCTTAGGATTCAGTCGTCGCTGATGATCAACAACCGGTTTAGCATTAGGCTCCATATTAATCTTGTGCTAACAGAGAGTGGGACTAATGCCCTTAAGATCATCAAGAGTATATCCAATAGCAACTCGGTGCTTCCTTAGAGTTTTTAATAATATTTTCTCTTCATGCTCTATAAGGTTAGCACTAATAATAGCATGATATATCTTCTTTTCATCTAAATAAGCATATTTCAATATATCAGGTAATTGTTTCAATTCAAACATAGGATCACCCTTAGGTGGAGAAGGACCTCCTAGAGTTTCAATAAGAAAATTGTGTTTGAGAATGGGTTGTTGTTCAAAGAACATCCTATCTATTTCATTTCTTTCATGCAAGTACATATCATTTTCATGGTCAAGAAAATATTGTTCTAGCGGATCAGTAGGGGGTACATCAATAGAAGCAAGACCAATTATTTCATCCTCACTAGGCAATTCTTTATCATGGGATTGCCTATGAAACTTAGAGAAATTAAACTCACGAGACACATCACCAAAGTTGACACTGATAGTTTCTTTCTTGCAATCTATCTTAGCATTAACAGTGTTCAAGAAAGGCCTACCAAATATAATGGGACAAAAATCATCTTGTGGTGAAACGAGGACTAGAAAATCAGTAGGTATTTTATTTTTCCACACAAGACTTCAACATCTCTAACAATCCCAAGTGGTGCGATAGTATCTCTATTAGCAAGTTTAATAGTAACATCAATATCTTCAATTTCAGCAGGTGCAATGTCATTCATAATTTCTTGGTAAAGAGTAAAAGGAATAGCATTGATACTAGAACCCATATCACATTAGCCGTGATAACAATGATCTCCTGTTTTAACTGAGACAACGGGGATGCCAACAACAGGTTTATTCTTATCTTTAGTATTAAGTTTGGCAATTCTAGCAGCTTCATCACAGAAGTAAATAACATGCCCATCAACATTATCGACCCAGAGATATTTAACCATAGCAATTCTAGGTAATTTGTTCAGAGGGTCTAGGTGCTCTAATATTACTTTTGTTGACCACAGTTGAAACTTTATCATGTTCCTTTATCCTAACAAGAAGATGTATTTTTTTCAATAATAATTTCTGTTGAGAGCTTATGATCGGGGCATGAATATAACATTGACTTAAGCCTCCCCAAGCTTGAGCGATACTTTCTCCTTCACGAGGCCAAAAAATATATATATAATTCTGATCACGATGAACTAGATGCATATGATAGAACTTTTGGTGAAATTCCATTTTCAATCGGTTCCAGTTCCAAGCTCCAATATCATCACATAGCCTATACCATGTCATTGCTTTCCCCCCAAAGATAAAGAGAAAACCTTCTTCTGCAAGCTTACACAATCCACAAATTTCATCCAGATATATCAAGTGCATATCAGGATGCTTCGTTCCATCTCCTACATAAGGATTAGGTAGCAGTCACTCTATCATGCCCGAAGGAATTTCATAACCAATAGTTTTATTAAGTGTAGTAGGTTGACGGGTGATAACCCACAAGTATAGGGGATCGCAACAGCTTTCGAGGGTAGAGTATTCAACTCAAATTTAGTGATTCGACACAAAGGGAGCCAAAGAATATTCTCGAGTATTAGCAGTTGAGTTTTCAATTGAACCACACCCGAAAGACTTAATATCTGCAACAAAGTATTTAGTAGCAAAGTAGTATGGAAGTAACGATAACAGTTGCAATAGTAACAATAGCAGTTTTGTAGCAATCGTAATAGTGGCAACGGAAAAGTAACAAAGCAAAGATCAATATGTGAAAAGCTCGTAGGCAATGTGTGATGCCCCCGATTCAATCGTACACTAATCATACACGCAAACGTGTACGATCAAGATCAGGGACTCATGGGAAGATATCACAACACAACTCTACAAATAAGTCATACAAGCATCATATTACAAGCCAGGGGCCTCGAGGGCTTGAATACAAGAGCTCGATCATAGACGAGTCAGCGGAAGCAACAATATCTGAGTACAGACATAAGTTAAACAAGTTTGCCTTAAGAAGGCTAGCACAAACTGAGATACAGATCGAAAGAGGCGTAGGCCTCCTGCCTGGGATCCTCCTAAACTACTCCTGATCGCTGTCAGCAGGCTGCACGTAGTAGTAGGCACCTCCCGAGCAGTAGTAGTCATCATCAACGGTGGCGTTTGGCTCCTGGGCTCCAACGTCTGGTCGCGACAATCGGGTATAGAAAGGGGGAAAAGAGGGAGCAAAGCAACCGTGAGTACTCATCCAAAGTACCCGCAAGCAAGGAGCTACACTACATATGTATGCATTGATATCAAATGGAATAAGGGTATCATATGTGGACTGAACTGCAGAATGCCGGAATAAGAGGGGGATAGCTAGTCCTGTCGAAGACTACGCTTCTGGCAGCCTCCGTCTTGCAGCATGTAGAAGAGAGTAGACTGAAGTCCTCCAAGTAGCATCGCATAGCATAATCCTACCCGGCGATCCTCTCCTCGTCGCCCTGTTAGAGAGCGATCACCGGTTGTATCTGGCACTTGGAAGGGTGTGTTTTATTAAGTATCCGGTTCTAGTTGTCATAAGGTCAAGGTACAACTCCAAGTCGTCCTGTTACCGAAGATCACGGCTATTCGAATAGATTAACTTCCCTGCAGGGGTGCACCACATAACCCAACACGCTCGATCCCATTTGGCCGGACACACTTTCCTGGGTCATGCCCGGCCTCGGAAGATCAACACGTCGCAGCCCTACCTAGGCACAACAGAGAGGTCAGCACGTCGGTCTAAACCCTATGGTGCAGGGGTCTGGGCCCGTCGCCCTTTGCACTCCTGCACGTTGCGAACGCGGCCGGAGAGCAGACCTAGCAACCTCCATTACAAAGGAAGTTGCGTTACGCGGTCCAACCCGGCGCGCGCCACTCAGTCGCTGACGTCACGAAGGCTTGGGCTGATACCACGACGTCAAGTGCCCATAACTGTCCCCGCGTAGATGGTTAGTGCGTATAGGCCAGTGGCCAGACTCAGATCAAATACCAAGATCTCGTTAAGTGTGTTATTTTGAAATAACCACGGACGCCGACCAGGGCCAGGCCCACCTCTCTCCTAGGTGGTCTCAACCTGCCCTGTCGCTCCGCCACAAAGATCCACCCAGAGGCTATTGATTATTTTGAAATATATTCCTATGAATTTCCAAAGTTTTAGCTATTTTCAGGATTTACTGAAATTTGGCTAAGTCTGAGAATCCCTCATTTTTGAACATCATTTAGCTGTTTCCAAAGCGCGGGGCACCGACGACACGTCCGGAGGCCAGACGCGGCAGGCGCGGGGTTAGGGGCGCGCGTGCAGGCAACGGCGAGCGAGGCGAGCGGCGGCTGCGGTGTGAAGCAGCAGCAGGCGAGAAGGAAGCGCGATAGCAACGAGCAGTAGCGAACATATGTGGCTCTAGTGCACGTACGCGGACGAGCGCACGCAAGGTATAGGGGCGCGGTGATGCACAGGGTTGATGGCAGCAGTGAACGCCCGCGACAGTGTCGGCTCGGACAAGATGAGCTCGAGCATATGTCCACGGATAGATCAAACCGAGGTGGTAGGCGGCATCTAAGCAGCTCCAAGAGCTTGCACACACTAGCAGGAAGAGCGGGGGAGCACGCCAGTGATTTGCTCGCCAGCAATGGCGGACGGTGACTCTAGCCTCGGGCAGGGGCGTCGCTACGTTGCACGAGGGGAAGCAAAGAGAGGTTGAGGAGAACCAGGGGCTCACAGCGATTGCAAGGAGGTGCTGAGGGAAGCCGGGGACGGTCGGAGTGGAGCAGATCGAGCGAGGGCGTGCAGCAGTGAAGAGGACGGGATCGGGTCGATCCCGGCGATGTCGCGCGGTGTTGCTCCAACCCGAGCGCGTAGTGGACGAAGACGAAGACGGAGAAGGTCTTGGATATCCTTCCATGGCTTGGGATGGCTCCTGGCCGTGTCGACGATGGCAGTGTGGCACCAGATGTGCTCATGAGGGGGAGAACGGGGGCGAGGGAGAAGGGGGCGAGGTCTAGGGTTGTCCCGGGGGTCGCGAGGGTGATCTTAACCAGCTCGGGGACGCGCTGGATGGCCGGCAGATGGGCATCATTGGCCATGGCGCCGGTAGATGAGCGACACGCCCCTGTCCGTGAACAGAGGAAGGGGATGGCGCCACGGTGGGCTGGGCCGCACTGTAGCAGTGGGCTACAGGTGCACAGTAGCTAGGTTTCTACCTTCCTATTTATTTTCTATTATGTAATTTAATACTGTTTTGTATTTATTTGAGTGAGCAAATGAATTTTGTTATAGATAATACTTGGCTCATAAATACAAGGCATTGTTTTGAAACAACACACAAAGTTTGGGGCTATGTTGAAAATGCTTGAACAATTTTAGGAATTAAAAAGGTTAAGTAATATGCTGCTGGTCCACTTAAATGAATGATGTGGTCAATTTAGAAATTTATTTGATGTTGGATTTACTTAGAAAATTACTAGGGATTATCAAGAATATTAACAACTTTTTTGTTGGGCTGTTTGTTGAAATTATTTCATGAACTTGCATTTTAAATTTGAATTTGAAGTGTGTTTATTCTTTAACTACATTTAGGCTTTTTTCGTTAATCATGATGACATGGCAAGTTAGTTGGATTAATAAATAATTTGGGTTTGGGGATGTTACAAATCTCCTCTACTACAAGAAATCTCGTCCCGAGATTTATGAGGTGTAGTAAGGGGAAAAGTTCTCGTTACGAATTACTAATGGATCTTCTTGGTCTTTATTGCTGTTCTCAAAGAGGTTGATCCTTCTTGTTGATGTATTCATTTCTCTGCTTCAGGTCATCATGATGAAGTCGACATACTTTCTTGGAGAACTCCATTGTACTTACGAAATAATAAAGGGTGGGTATTCCGGGAGAACAGACCTATGCAAGGTTGACTATCTAGTCGATAACATCAAGGAAGGTGGCGGAAGTAACTCTCGAATTGAAACTTAAGAAAATATGAGAGCAAATTAAGGAGGTATCATGGGAAGTTTTGAGCGGGCAGGCAATCGTTTAATGTCTGAAACATAGTGTGAAGGGGTTCAGAGCGGCGGGAATAAATATTGTGTTTGATACCACAGTTGATGACCTCTCGGAAGGTGGCTCGTGAATTACATACGAGGCCACACGCGAGGAATTCTTTGGGAA
This sequence comes from Triticum urartu, assembly GCF_056163025.1. Taxonomy (NCBI): domain Eukaryota; kingdom Viridiplantae; phylum Streptophyta; class Magnoliopsida; order Poales; family Poaceae; genus Triticum; species Triticum urartu. The sequence continues at coordinate 198,582,967 of NC_141873.1, forward strand.
CAGGGGGTGTACATGAGAGTCAGGTTTCAATCCTCTGGAACTATAGGTTATGGGCCCACCATGTAACACCCCGGATATGACTTACCCAATTTGTACTCCAACTCTTGCCGTTTCCGGTGTTAAGTTATTTTATTTTCTCGGGTTTGGGTTTTTGTCTCCGTGTGTTGTTGTCGTTTTCATGCATCTCATATCATGTCATCATGTGCATTGCATTTGCATACGTGTTCATCTCATGCATTCGAGCATTTTCCCCGTTGTCCGTTTTGCATTCCGGCGCTTCGTTCTCCTCCGGTGGTCATTTCTACCTTTCTTTCGTGTGTGGAGATTAAACATTTCCGGATTGGACTGAGACTTGCCAAGCGGCCTTGGTTTACTACCGGTAGACCGCCTGTCAAGTTTCGTACCATTTGGACTTCGTTTGATACTCCAACGGTTAACCGAGGGACCGAAAAGGCTTCGTGTGTGTTGCAGCCCAACACCCCTCCATTTTGGCCCAAAAGCCACATAAACCCTCTCCATCATCTAGAGCGTTCGATCACGATCGCGTGGCCAAAAACCACACCTCATTTGGACTCTCCTAGCTCCCTCTATGCCTATTTAAAGACACCCCCGAAAATCTCCTTCTCCTCCCCCCCGAAAACCCGAAAACCCTTCTCCTCCGCCGCCGGACAAAGCCGCCACCGACGGACACATCCGGGTCCGCCCCGCCGCTGCCATGTGGCCCTCTCCTGTTGGCCGCCGCCCGGCGCCCACTTCGCCGCCGCGCGGGCCCGCCGGGGCCCGGGGAGAGCCCTCCCGGCCCACGCGCGCGCGCCCCGCCGCCTGGGATTCGCCCCGCCGCCCGGGTCCTTCCGCCTCCGCCTTGCCGGACTCCGGCCACCTCCGGCCGGCGCTCCACCGCTGCCGGCGAGCTCGAGCTCCGCCCGCGCCGCCTCGCCCGGCAACCGCTCCGCCCGGCGCCGCCTCCGCCTCCGCCTTCCGCCTCCGCCGCACCCCTCCGGCCGGCGTGCCCCCATCTCCAAGTTCGGCGAGCTCCGGCACCGACTCCGGCCATCTTCGTTTTGCGTGCTCCGGCGAGATCCGATCTGGATCTGGAACCCTACGGTTGACCCATTGTTTTTTCCTAAGTGTGCAGTTTATATGCCCTTGTTCATCGCATCGTAACTCCACGTCCGTAGCTCCGTTTTTGGCATATGGCATATCAAAATGTTCATCTCAGAGAGTACATCATTTCATTCCATTGCATCGTTTTCATTTGAGTTCATCTTGATGCCCGAAATGCTGTTAGAAGAGTGCTACTTGAGTTAATTGTCAGATCTGCTACTCCATTTAGATATTTGTCATTTTTGCCATGATTATTGTGTGCATGATATGCCCATGAGCTCTACATATGTTTTATTAAGGGTTTTGCCATCTTTCCAGAGGTGCAACCCATGTATTTTTTGTGATGTGTGTGATGACTAGCACAAGCTTGCAAAGTGAGGCACTTGGTAATGCTTATTTCAGGGACTTAGCATTTCCACTAAGTCCTTGAGCTGTTTATCTCACTATACCATATGTTCATGTTGTTTCCTAGTGATCCGTGCCTCTTTTGAGGATGATCAGTAAGGATGTTTTGTTAATCTTGTAGTGCTCTATCCATCCATGTCTTTGTTTGCAATTATGGAGCACCCTAGCTTGAGTCAATCGAGCTCTACTTTTGCTACTTCGTGAATCTGGGCAGATTGTCTACTTGCTAGCGATTTTGCCGATGATGTTGTATTTGATCCGTGCATGCTATGCTATTGTTCTTGCCATGTCTAGCTTGCATTTTGTGTATTCTTGATGGGTGTATTCTTAGCTTGTCATGACTTGATCCGTAGTGAGTGCATCGAGCTTGTAAACATGCCTACTTGATATCTGTTTTCAGCATGCTCCAGTTTTCACTAAGTCTGAGAACTGATTATGTTTTTGCCATGTTCACATGCTTGCAATTGTATTTTCTGATCCCTTTTGGCTCAAGGTCACTAAGGGATTTTTGTTAAGCTCTTTGAGTATCTCCATGCCATGCTTTACTTTGCCATGTTCAGGTCCTGTAGCATGTAGTTTTATTGCTCCGAAGTGTGCTACCTGATCTGAAATTCCAGACAAGTGTTAATTTCACTAAGTCCGAGATCTGTTTACCATATGCATTTTTGCCATGCTTGTTTGAACCTATTAATGGATGAATTGGCCGTAGCTCAGTGCTAGACTTTTGTTAAGCATCATGAATGCATCCCTGCCATGTTTTTGTTGTCATGTTTGGCTGCTGTAGCATGTTCATCTCTTTGCATTTAGATGGCTACTTGCTGTAAATCGCAGACCGGTGTCATAATTGAATCGCTTGCCATTTCCAAACCGTAACTCCGATTCCGGCATTCTTTATATCGTTTTCAAGTGATTTCATCTCATCTTTCCAGTGGCACACTTGGATTCCCATGTTGAGGCCAGGTTCATGCATCCCTTGTCAAATCTTGCATATGCATCCCGCATCGCATCCCGCATAGCATACCATCCTTGCATCTTATTGTTTGATCCTTGCACGTGGTTGATTGTGTCCTTGTTGCTTGTTTGTCTTGTTTGGGTAGAGCCGGGAGACGAGTTCGCTAACGAGGAGCCCGTTGAGTTTGCTTTCGAGGATCCAGTCAACTCTGACAACTTTGCAGGCAAGATGATCATACCCTCGAAATCACTACTATCTTTGCTTTGCTAGATGATCGCTCTTTTGCTATGCCAATGCTACGATGCCTACCACTTGCTTTCAAGCCTCCCAAATTGCCATGTAAAACCTCTAACTCACCATGTCCTAGCAAACCGTTGTTTGGCTATGTTACCGCTTTGCTCAGCCCCTCTTATAGCGTTGCTAGTTGCAGGTGAAGATTGGAGACCATTCCTTGTTGGAACATTTATTTACTTGTTGGGATATCATTATATTGCCATGTTATCTTAATGCATCTATATACTTGGTTAAGGGTGGAAGGCTCGGCCTCTCGCCTAGTGTTTTGTTCCACTCTTGCCGCCTTAGTTTCCGTCATATCGGTGTTATGTTCCCGGATTTTGCGTTCCTTACGCGGTTGGGTTTTAATGGGAACCCCTTGATAGTTCACCTTGATTAAAGGTTTTCAAGCAATGCCCAACCTTGGTTTTACCATTTTCCACCTAGCCTCTTTTTCCCTTGGGTTTCCGGAGCCCGAGGGTCATCTTATTTTAAACCCCCCCGGGCCAGTGCTCCTCTGAGTGTTGGTCCACCTCGTCAGCCGCCGGTGGCCACCAGGGGCAACTCTGGGCTGGCCTACCGGAAGTTTGGACAATCTGAGTGTGCCCTGAGAATGAGATATGTGCAGCTCCTATCGGGATTTGTCGGCACATTCGAGCGGTGTTCCTGTTCTTGTTTTAACCTGTCGAAGTGTCTTGAGGAACCGAGATACCGAGTCTGATCGGAACGTTTCGGGAGGAGGTCTATTCCTTCGTTGACCGTGAGAGCTTGTCATGGGCTAAGTTGGGACTCCCCTGTAGGGATTTGAACTTTCGAAAGCCGTGCCCGCGGTTATGGGGAGATGGGAATTTGTTAATATCCGGTTGTAGATAACTTGAACCTTAATTTAATTAAAATGAATCAACTGAGTGTGTTACCATGATGGCCTCTTCTCGGCGGAGTCCGGGAAGTGGACACGGTGTTGGAGTAATGCTTGCGCAGGTTGCTCTCTAGTTTCTTGCTCGCGCTTCGCCTCCTCTTCTCGCTCTCTTTTGCGAACAGGATAGCCACCATATTTGCTAGTCGCTTGCTGCAGTTCCACATATTTACCTTACCTTACCTATAAGCTTAAATAGTCTTGATCGCGAGGGTGCGAGATTGCTGAGTCCCCGTGGCTTACAGATTACTATTACACCAGATGCAGGGCCTGATGATTCCGCTCCAGGTGACGCGCTTGAGCTCAAGTGGGAGTTCGACGAAGACTCTCAACGATACTATGTTTCCTTTCCTGATGATCAGTAGTGGTGCCCAGTTGGGGGTGATCGGGACCGTGTCGCTTGTTGGGTTATCTTTTATTTTGGTGCCGTAGTCGGGCCATGAGTGTTTGGATGATGTAATGTTATTTATGTACTTGATTGACGTGGCGAGTGTAAGCCAACTATGTTATCTCCCCTTTTATTATCTATATTACATGGGATGTTGTGAAGATTGCCTAACTTGCGACATATGCCTTCAATGCGATTATGCCTCTAAGTCGTGCCTCGACACGTGGGAGATATAGTCGCATCAAGGGTGTTACAAGTTGGTAATCAGAGCCTTCCCCGACCTTAGGAGCCCCATTGCTTGATCGTTTTAGCGGCCGAGTTGTGTCTAGAAAAATGTTTTGAGTCATTTAGGAATTATATATCGGAGAGTTTAGGAATTCTTTTTACTTCCTAGTCTCCTCATCGTTCTGGTAAGGCATCCCGACGTAGAGTTTTGAGTGTTCTCTTCTCAAATTTCACTAAATTTTTTTTAGGATCACGCGGGTATCTTGGAATTGTTCCGATGGTTTTATGATGAGAACATTGTCTTGGTGCCTCTTGTCAGGGGTTTTGTGGAAGTGTCCCGGGGAGTTGAGCTCTGAGGTGTTGTCGTCATAATTTTATCGTTGCAGTTCTGGAATACCTGAGATTAGTACGCCGACATCGAAAATCTCTTTTATGCAGTTCGTTGGTGAGATAACCTCGACGCCACCCAGTACTGGGGCGGGAGTTCGGGAGTATCGCCATAACTTGTATAACAGATGCTTTTCGAAGGTTGAGGTAGATGGTTTCCGAAGTTTTTTTCGGTTATGTGTTGAAGGATGGATACATCTGGATGTAGGATTTGCTAGATTCGGGTGAGATATTATGCTTCCCCTGTATCCCCAACACCTGATTGCATAACCGGAAAGGTTCGGGAGTTTCATAGGTGGGAATTCTTGTAGCTCTAGCTCTTCTTCCACGGATATTTGGTTTGAGATTGGGATTTCTTACCGAGTATTCGTTCTTGATCCATACCTTGTTGATTTATTTCTCTACCTAAATTCTAAGTGGCTTCTCAATTTATGGATATGTGACCATTTCAAGAGGAATGCATTCGTTCATTTTGTTCGGATGTGAAGACTATATGTTGCAATTTTCATTCCGTTGGATTCAGCTTCAATATTTGTCTATTAATGTGCTAATGGATGTCAACCTCTTCAGGATGGCTCCTCCAACGCGCACGACTCCGAATCCTGATCCGCCACCACCTCCACCTCCTCCGGAGGCATGGCAAGCTGTGATGGCCGCAACCAATGCAAACACACAGTTGATCATGCAAATTCTCCAAGAGCGCAATCAAGGAAACCAAGGGAACCAAGGCAACAATCAGAATCACTTTGCTACACTCAACCAGTTCGTTGCTAACGGGCCAAAGACTTTCAGCAATTGTGTTGAGGCAACCGATGCTGACAATTGGCTTGTGGATCTGTGCAAGCATTTCGAGTGCAGTAACGTCAGGCCTGAGGACTTTGTCAAGTTCACTTCCTTCCAACTCAAAGATCAAGCTGCAGAATGGTTCCAGCAGTACAAGGATTCCAGAGGTGGACGTGTTATTACCTGGGATGAATTCCGTCAAGATTTCAGAGCTCATCATATCCCTCAGAGCATGGTTGAAAGCAAGCGTGAGGAATGCCGCAACCTGAAGCAAGGCTCTTTGTCTGTCTATGACTACAAAAAGTTGTTTCAGAAGCTCGCCCGCTTTGCTAAGCAGGACATCCCTGATGAGAAGGGCATGATATACCGGTTCAGGGGTGGTCTCAGAGAAGAAATCCAGCTAGCTCTTGTTCTCTTTGAGCCCTTGAGGTACGATGAGTTCTACAACATGGCATTGAAGCAAGAGGCTGCTCAACTGAGGTGTGATGCTTCCAAGAAGCGAGTCAGAGATGCTACTCCTTCTTCCTCTACTCAAGTGGCCAAGCAGCAGAAGTATTGGCTTCCTCCTCCTCCGTTCCGTCAGCCGTAGCAGCAGAAGAGCAAAGGTGGCAGTGCATCTTCCCACCCACCCAACCCTGGTTTTCAGAACAAGACTTCGTCTCAAGCTCCAAGATCGAGTGCTCCGTATCACCGTCCACTTTCAGAGGTCACGTGCAACAAGTGCCAACAGAAGGGTCACTATGCCAACAAGTGTCTCAACCAGAGGCGTCTCCCTCCTCCTCCTCCTGTGAGATCGGCAAGTACAGCTATGGTCAAGCATAACCCCAAGCACGCCAAGGTCAACTTGATGAATGCAGCTCAGGCATAGGATTCGTCAGATGTCATCATGGGTAACCTTCCAGTTAACGACATCCCTGCAAAAGTTCTTTTTGACACTGGTGCATCGCATTGTTTCATCTCGAAACCTTTTGCATCTAAGCATGAGTTGACTTCCCAAGCTATGCATAATCCTTTAGCAGTTGTCTCTCCGGGTAAATGTTTGCTCGCTAACCACGAGATTCCGGATATTTCTATCTTGATGGGTGATTTCAAATTTTTGGCTTCTCCAATGGTTCTTGGTAACTCGGATATTGATCTTATTCTCAGGATGGATTGGCTCTCTAAGCACAAGGCTCAGCTTGATTGTGCTGCCAGGCAGATTCAATTGACTCATTCGTCTGAGAATGTAATTGTTTTTGCCGCTCGGGATAATACCGTCCGTCTGTTTTCTCTCAATGAGAAGGGTGAACTCGATGCCATCTCGCAAATTCCAATCATTTGCGAATATCAAGACATCTTTCCAGAAGAGCTTCCAGGAATGCCTCCGCACCGGCCAGTTGAATTCGTCATTGATCTTGAGCCCCGCACAGAACCTGTGTGCAAGCGTCCTTACAAGCTCAAACCTGAAGAGTTGAAGGAGCTGAAGAAGCAACTCGATATTCAAGAGAGAATGGGTCTCATCCGGCCTAGTTCTTCTCCGTGGGGTTGTGGTGTTCTTTTTGTGAAGAAGAAGGATGAAACAGACCGGCTTTGTGTTGATTACCGTCCATTGAACAAGAAGACCATCGAGAACAAATACCCACTTCCCAACATCAACGAGCTGTTCGAACAACTCAAAGGTGCCCAAGTATTCTCCAAGCTTGATCTCCGTATGGGTTATCATCAGATTCGAATCCGTGAGCAAGATATTCCCAAGACGGCTTTCAGGACAAGCTATGGTTCATACGAATACATTGTCATGTCTTTTGGCCTTGTCAACGCTCCTCCGACATTCTCTCGCATGATGAACTTCATCTTCAACACCTACACCAATGACTTCGTTTTGGTCTATCTCGACGACATTCTGGTTTTCTCGAAGAACAAGGAAGATCATGCCAAGCACTTGCGTTTGGTGCTCGATAAGCTCAGAGAACACAAGTTCTACGCCAATTTCTCCAAGTGCGAATTTTGGCTCGATGAGGTTCTTTATCTTGGTCATATCATCTCTGCCAAGGGCATTGCGGTGAATCCTGAGAAGGTGTCTGCAATTGTGAATTGGGAACCTCCTCAGAACGTGAAGCAACTCCGCAGCTTCCTCGGTCTCGCAAGTTACTGTCGAAGATTCGTTGAAAACTTTTCTAAGATCGCGAAGCCTCTCTCAAATCTTCTCCAGAAGCACGTCAAGTACATTTGGTCTCCGGAGTGTGACATTGCTTTCAATACTTTGAAATACAAATTGATCACTGCTCCAGTTCTGACTCCGCCTGATGAATCCAAGCCGTACGAGGTCTTTTGTGATGCCTCTCTCCAAGGTCTTGGCGCAGTATTGATGCAAGAGAAGAAAGTTGTTGCTTATACCTCTCGCCAATTGAAGCCTAATGAGAAGAACTACCCCACTCATGATCTCGAGTTGGCGGCAGTTGTGCATGCTCTTTTGACTTGGAGACATCTCTTATTGGGAAGAAAAGTGGACATTTTCACTGATCACAAGAGTCTCAAGTACATCTTCACTCAGCCTAATCTCAACCTCAGGCAAACTCGATGGGTCGAAATGATTCAAGAGTATAATCCGAGTATCGAGTATACTCCAGGCAAGGCCAATGTGATTGCTGATGCATTGAGCAGGAAGGCTTACTGGAACAGTCTGATTCTCAAGCCTTATCAACCCGAGCTTTGTGAAGCTTTCCGCAAACTTAATCTGCAAGTTGTTCCTCAAGGTTTCCTCGCCAACCTTCAAGTATCTCCTACCTTGGAAGACCAGATTTGCCAAGCCCAGCTTCTTGATGCTATGGTGAAAAAGGTGAAGATTGGGATTGCCAAGAGTCAACCCAAGTACAAGTGCTACCGCCTTGATGACAAGGATACTCTCTTCTTCGAGGATCGTATTGTTGTACCCAAAGGTGACCTCCGTAAAGTGATCATGAACGAGGCTCACAATTCTCTCCTCTCCATCCACCCTGGGAGCACGAAGATGTATCAGGACCTCAAGCAGGCTTATTGGTGGACTCGAATGAAGCGCGAGATTGCTCAGTTTGTAAATGAATGTGATGTCTGCAGAAGAGTGAAGGCAGAACACCAAAGGCCAGCCGGTCTCCTCCAACCTCTTGCCATTCCAGAATGGAAGTTTGACCACATTGAGATGGACTTCGTGACTGGGTTTCTAAGGTCCAAGCGTGGCAATGATGCTATATTCGTTGTCATCGACAAACTCACTAAAGTGGCTCATTTTCTGCCTATCAAAGAGTCAATCACTGCAGCTCAATTGGCGGAACTCTATACCTCTTGTATTGTCTCTCTGCACGGTATTCCACAAGTGATCTCTTCAGACCGTGGCAACATCTTTACCTCCAAGTTTTGGGATTCTTTTCAGAAGGCCATGGGCACCAACATCCGCTTCAGCACAGCTTTCCATCCTCAAACTAGCGGTCAAGTCGAGCGTGTCAACCAGATTCTTGAAGATATGCTCAGGGCTTGGGTGATCTCCTTCGGCATGAAGTGGGAGGATTGTCTTCCTTATGCTGAATTCTCCTACAACAACAGTTTTCAAGCAAGTTCGGGCAAGGCCCCATTTGAAATTCTGTATGGCAGGAAGTGCCGTACCCCTCTCAACTGGTCTGAAACCAGTGAACGTCAGCTTTTGGGTAATGACTTAATCACAGAGGTAGAGGAAATGTGCAAAGTCATTCGAGGTAACCTCAAAGCAGCCCAATCCTGCCAG